>NC_081369.1:49150923-49455506 GCF_030684315.1 Stegostoma tigrinum
AAATTAGGTTGGTAACTGATCACAGAAAAAGGAAACCATGGAATGACCATGACATAGTTTGTTTTGGAGCAGCTTGTGGTCGAACCCACCAGGGAACAGATAATTCTGGGTTTCTCAATGTGTAATGAGGCAGACTTGGTGAGGGAGCTGAAGGTGAGGGAACCCCTCAGGACCATAATATGATAGAATTCACCCTGTTTGAGAGGAAGAAGACTGAATCAGATGGAAGACACGCAGCATACCAGAATTTCAAGAGATTCAGGAGGCAGAGATGAGTGTAATGGTCACCATTAAGAGAAGGTACTGGGAAGCTGAAAGTTCTGAAGGTGGATAATTCACCCAAACCCAGATGGGCTACACCTCATAGTTCTGAAGGAGCTGGGTAAGGAATGTGGACAGTCATTGGTGGTCATCTTCCAGGAATCACTAGAGTCAAGGAGGATCTCAGAAGACCTGGAAGATAGGTTGTACACCCCTGTTTAAGAAAGGAGGCATGTAAAAGACAGGAAACAATTAGCCAGGCCACAGTTGTTGGTAAGATTTTAGTGTCCATTATTATAGATAAGATTGCTTGCAAGGATAAGTATACTTGAAGTGCATGGTAAAATAGGATTGAGTCAGTATGACATTATCAAAGGGAGGTCATGTCTAACAAATCTGTCAGAATTCTTTAAGGAGCTAACAAGAAATTAGGCAAAGGAGAGCTAGTAGGCATGATCCAATTGGATTTCCAGAAGGCCTTTGACATGGCGCTGCGCAGGAGTCTGCTAAATAAAAGTGCACGGTGTTAGGGGAAAACTACTGGCATAGACAGATGATTGGCTGACTGGCAGAACGCAGAGAGTAGCGATTAAGGGGTCTTTTAGAGAATGGCAGCCGGTGACTAGTGGGGTTTTCCAGGGTCAGTGTTGGGACCACAACTATTCATGTTATACATTAACAATCTGGACAAAGGAACTGAGAAAATTGTTGCGATGTTTGCAGATGACACAAAGATTGGTGGGGGTCAGGTAGTGTTGAGGAAGCAGTGAGGCTGCAGACGGACTTGGACAGCCTAGGATAGTGGGCAAAGAAATGGTAGATAGGATACAAAGGGGAAGTGTCAAATTATACACTTTGGTAGGAAGAATAGAGGCAAACACTATTTTCTAAATAGGGAAAAATTTGGAAATCTGAGGCACAAAGCAGTTGCGAATTTCCTAAGGTTAACACGAAGGTTCAGTGAGCAGTTAGGAAGGCAATGCTGAGGAGGGGTCACCGGACCCGAAACGTTAACTCTGTTTTCTCCTCTCCAGAAGCTGCCAGACCTGCTGAGTTTTTCCAGAAACTTTGTTTTTGCTCCCGATTTATAGCATCCACAGTGCTTTTGGTTTTTAATGCAATGTTAGCATTCATTTCAAGAGGGCTAGAATACAAGAGGAGAAATGTACTGCTGGGGGTGGATAAGGCTCAGGTCAGAACATATTCGGATTATTGTGAACTGTTTTAGGTTGGAGGGGATCCACAGGAGGTTTATGAGAACAACTCCAGTGATGAAGGGCTTGTCATGTGAGGAGTGGTTGAGGACTCAGGGTCTGTACTCAATAAAATTTAGAAGATTGAGGGGAGATTGAAGCCTACAAAATACGGAGACACCTGGATACAGTGGACATGGAGAAGATGTTTCCACTAGTAGGAGAGACTAGGACTCAAGGGCACAACCTCAGAGTGAAGGGACAAACCGTTGGAGGACTGATGAGGAGGCATTTTTTTCAGATAAATGGTGGTGAACCTGTGTAATTCATTGCCACAGAGGGCTGTGGAGGCCACCCAATTGAGTGTATGTAAGACAGCAATAGATTCTTGACGGGTAAGGGGATCAAGGGTTGTAGGGAGAAGGCAGGAGAATGGGTTTGAGAAATACATCAGCCATGATTGAATGGTGGAGCATGCTGAAGGGCTAAAGGCCTAATTCTGCTTCTATATCCTTTGGTCTAATCAGTGCTTTGTATTACTGTTACATGATTATTAACTCCTTGTATTCTAACCCTCTAGATAATGAGACCAGCATCCTCCCAACCACCTTCCTGCAAAAATGCTATCCCCTATTCCCGATTACTTCACCTCCGCCACATCTGCTCCCAGGATGAGGCATTCCACTCCGTACATCTCAGATGTCCTCATTTTGCAAGACCACAACTTGACCCCCTCAGTAGTCGAGAATGCCCTCGTTCCAAAAAGCTTGTCCCCACCTCCCTAACCTGTCCTTCCTCCCACCTGTACTCTCCTCCCATCTCAGGCCCCACCCGAATCTCCTACCTACTGACCTCATCCCGCCCCCTTGACCTGTCTGTCCTCCCTGGACTGACCTATCTCCTCCCTACCTCCCCACCTACACTCACCTTTACTGGCTCCAACCCCACCTCTTTAACCTGTCTGTCTCCTCTCCAACTACCTTCTCCTCTATCCATCTTCTACCCACTTCCCCATCTCTCCCTATTTATTTCAGAATCCACTTCCCCTCCCCCATTTCTGAAGAAGGGTCCAGACACGAAATGTCAGCTTTCCTTCTCCTAAGAAGCTGCTTGGCCAGCTGTGTTCATCCAGCTCTACAACTTGTTATCTCAGCATCCATTTACTTTTTTTTAATTTTTCCCTTGTATTTGACTGTGATATTTTAATCTATGTCCATGACTGTTGTGCATCTTTGGACATCCATGCCTTCTAGCATTTTGCCACTTTAAGTGTAGCCTGAACTTTATTTTAACTTCTGCTGACACTGTTTACAATATTGCCTGCCTTTCTGCATTGTGTCACCAGTAAACTTGGGCACATAGCTCTCTATTCTGTCATCTAAATTGCTAACAAGTACACTGAATCAATGAGGCCCCAATACAATTCCCCGTGGGTCACCTTTAATTACATCCTGCCAATTAGGATACCTGCCCTGGCTCCTGCTATTTTGATAACAATGGTTTCTTGTGAGGCACTTGTTGTAAACCTTCCACAAAAGCAAGGAGGTTAGACTGAATCTTTATTAATAATTGGTTAGACCTCAACTGTAGTATTATCTCTGGCTTTTAGTGCTACACTTTAGAAAAAACGTTAAGTTTTTGGACAACATACAGAGGTTATTTACTGAAAGGTGGCCAGGATGAAGAAATTTTAGTTGTGTGGAGAAATTGAAGAAGCTGGGATTGTTCACCTTAGAACAAAAATAGAAATGAAGATTTGATATTGTGGGGTTTGAACGGAGAAGTTAGGGAGGTGCATGAGTCTGTGCAAGCAGAGAACATAAAATTGAAGTCATAACTAGAAGATGCCAAGGGAAGTGCTTCTTTCTTATTAAGTTATGAAATGGGCTTTGTTGTCTGAATTGATGATGTGAAAATAATCAGTTATCCCCTTCAAAAGGGAATTGGATGTATAGTCAAGATGAAAGTTTTGCTGGACTATGGAGAAAGAGTCTGAGAGTGGTACTGACTGATAGCTGTTTCAGAGGTAGGAGTGGGCATCACATTTTCTCCGTTTGCTGGACAGCCAATTTTCAATGCACAGTGACATCACCAGTGTAGGTTCATCAAGTGAGGGTTCTTGAGAAAGATGGACCTTCCTTCTCAATCTCTCTTCTTGCCTGGGGTATGGTGACCCTCAGGTTAAACCACCACCAGTCATCTTTCTCCTATAAGAGATACCTCCTTTGGTCTGGTCAGACTCTGCTGACATTATTTACAGGTAACACAGACCAAATGGCTTCCTGTGCTGTGTGATTACATGAAGAACAAACAGCACAAATTCCAAGCTACTGCAGAATTGTTCTTCCACTGTTGGCAGAGGTATTCTATACATTCTCTCAGACTTTGACATCTCACAGTAAGGAAATGTTATTTCTTTTGTCTAGCCCTGAAGCATGGCAAAAAATAGTGAAAGGGAAGTCAAAAGCCAGGAAACCTCTGATTAGGTGAATATGGTCATTAGTCACTCTACAAAACAGCAGCACTGTGGCAGAGAGGAACAGATAAAAATATAAGTTTCAATGTGTGAAGGCAAAATCATATAGATTTGGCTCTTTTAGTAGAGGGTGTGATCTGTAATAGATCAGAATCTTTATAACTAGAGTGAGATAAGGCAGAAAAGGCTTTTAAAAAGCTTTTAAAAATATTTGTTTCAGATAACAACAGATTCAGTTGCCTGTGGATTTGATATAATAGTTTGCTTTCCATGGGTTACCATTAAACCCCACAGACCGGAACACATGGTGATGCAGCAGCCTAATGTATTTGCACAAAACAAGATTTTTTTTATTTCCAGCAGATCTTCAGATGTTTCCTTCAGAGTATATAATGGTAGAGACTCTGCCGCTTATGGAAATTAACTAATCCTGAGATTTAAATAGTTGGAAACCTGCAAATATAACCTCTGAACAATATAACAATGGAGCAATATCACTTCCCTATGGTGGAAAGAAAAGGACCAAATATGTGTCCAGAGTTATCTACACAGCAAACTGAAGAGGATTTCCCTCACCGCAATGACAAATTGAAACTTCTTTTCCCTATAATGCTATTTGAATCTGAACACTGATAAAGCATAGTTTTTAAATAAATAATTTCAAAACTTTGCTTTCTCTCATAAAGGCCTTGTTTTGTGTTTCCACCCAAATTTAAAAGTTTTATTGTATAGCTGGACAATCTGTATGTAATTTCTTTCCCGTAGAAGTTGCTGGGCAGCAATTAGCAGAATCTGCCAATTATTTTCTGGTCTATCTTGGAATGTGCTTAGCTTCTGTCTGAGCTGGGGAAGGCTTTTAACTCCCCACATGGGATAAAACCTAACAATTTTGCTCTGACAGGTGTCTGATACAATTGACCCATTAAGAGAGTCCTGATATTTCTTTTTATGCTTACCGTCTGTGCTACTATTTTAATTTTGTTGTAGCAGCAATTCTGTAATGTTACACCCAGTGTTGGGATGTTTATGGAAAATTGTGTTAGCCCTTACAAAATATGAATTGTTCTTTTTATGCCTGTGCTTCACCCATGTTGCAATATGAGAAACTTCAAATGCTGTTTGGAAATGGTTTTCAAATTTAAAGCAATATTTGGTCCTTAGCAAACTGCTATAAAATTATATATCTGGTTAGACTTCTAGGAATACTGAGTTCAGTTATAATATAAATGATACATTGCAGGTGGCTTGCATTCTGCATGCCTGAATCCAGCTTATGATTTGAGCTGCTCTGTTACTGGAATACAGATATTTTGATTCCTGACTGGATACTGCTAACAGGCCTGGCCAAATGACCATAACAACAGAAAATTGCTCCTTCAAGTAGTCTATATTTCTTGGAAATGTTCAACAGTTCTGGCACCATCTATGCAGAAAGAAAGACTGAATATTTCAGATCAAGGACATTTTATCAGTTCTGCCTGATGCAGTGAGCATTCGTATTTTTCAATTTTTATTTCAAATCACTAGCATCTCAGAATTTTGATGTTCTTTATCACCGCAGTTGCCGACTGAGAAAGCATCTGAATGCTGAAAGGATGTTTCTCCTTACGGGAGAATCTAAGACCAGAGGGCATAGTTTCAGAATTAAGGGGCACCGATTTCAGACTGAGATGGGGGAGAACTGCTTCTCCTCGAGGATTGTGACTCTTTGGAACTCCTTGCCACAGAGATTTGTGGGAATAGAGTCCTTGTGTACTTTTAAGGACAAGATAGGCTCTTGATCAATAGGAGATCACGAGTTTTGGGGAAAGGGCTGGAAAGTCCAGAACATTTTGAATGTTCAATCAGCCGTAATTCTATTGAATGGCAGTGCAGGCTCATGGGGCCAAATGTCATTCCCCTGTTCCTATTTCATATGCTCTTATGGACTAAATCAGAGCGATGTGCATCTGCACTGGAAAGATATCTTTGTGTAAATAGTTTCTGCTTTGGTAAATAAGAAAGACTAGTTCCAGATGGCAAATACCAGCAGTTAATGAGTAAATGAGGTCATGTGCACCTAGCAGCTCACAAAAAAACAAGTACTTTTGGTAACAGAGAAGTATTATTTGGTCCAACAAACCCATCTGCTTCATTGATCGCAACCCAAATTATCTGCCTTTTCATGACACCTATTCATCACTTCTGTCATCAGTAACAAATCAAATTCCATACTTAATCCAACAATACTGTTTTTGTAAAAATATGTTCTTTCATGGATTTTGGGTGTTGCTGGTTGGGCCTGCATTAATTGCCCATTCTTAAATGCCCTGAGGGATGAGGTGGTAAGCCAGCTCTCTGAACCACTGAAGTTCATAACCCGCAGTGCTGACAGGGAGTATTAGGATTTTGCCCGAATTATAGTGAAGGAAGAACAATATTGTTCCAAATCAGAAAAGCATGCAACTTGGGAGGGAACTTCATTGTCGTTCCAAAGTATCTGCTGCTCTAGTCCTTTGAGCTGGTCGAGGTTGTAGACTGGAAGGTACTCTTGAAGGAGACTTGATAAATCGCTGCTTTGAATCTTGTTGATGATACATACTGCTACTACAATGCACCTCTTAGCATTCTTAATTCCAGGAAATACAATCCAATTTTATGGATTAGGCACAGAGCTGTACAGCATGGAAACAGATCCTCCTAAGTCCTTCCTATTGATATACCCATCTGGACGCCTTTTAAATGTTGTAATTGTACCACCTCCACCACTTCCTCTCGCAGCTCATTCCATACACGCACTACACTCTGCGTGAAAATATTGGTCCTTGTGTCCCTTTTAAATCTTTCCCCTCTTATCTTAAACCTATGAATGCTGGCTTTGGACTCCCCCACACCTGGGAAAAGACCTTGGCTATTCACTCTGTCCATGCCCCTTATGATTTTATACATTGATATAAGGTCGCCCCTCAGCCTCCAACACTCCAAGGAAAATTGCCACAACCCATTCAGCCTCTCCCTATAGCTCAAACCCTCCAAACGTGGCAACATCCTTGTAAATCTTTTCTGAGCCCTTTCAAGTTTTACAACATCCTTCCTACAGCAGGAAGACCAGAATTAAACTCAATATTCCAAAAATGATTGAACCAATATCCAGAACAGTCGCAACATGACCTCCCAACTCCTACTCTCAGTGCACTGACTAATGAAGGCAAACACCTTCTTCACTATCCTGTCTCCTTATAACTCCACTTTCAAGGATTTATGATCCTGCACTTCAAGGTCAACAACACTCCCTAGGACCTTTAATACATAAGTGTATAAGTCCTGCCCTGAATTGCCTTTCCAATGCAGCAGCTCACATTTATCTAAATTAAACTCCACCTGCCTCTCCTTGACCCATTGGCCCACCTGATCAAGATTCCATTACACTCCAAGATAATCTTCTTTGCTATTCACTACACCTTCAATTTTGGTGTCATCTTCAAACTTATTAAACATAACTCCTGTGTTCATATCCAAATCATTTATGTAACTAACAAAAAGCAATAGTCCAAGCATTGATCCATGTGGCACACCACTGGTCACAGGCCTCCATTCTGAAACGCAACCCTCCACCACCATCCTCTGTCTTCTACCTTCAAGGCAGTTCTGTATCCAAATGGCTAGTTGTCCCTGGTATTCCCTGTGATCTATGAGGAGACACAACACAGAAGAGTAAAGTGATGTATTTTGGAAGGAAGATTGAAGATTGAAAACAGCGTAAAATGATCTTTCGGGCCAAGGCCCTTCATCAGAAAAGGGGTTTGGGGAGAGGATTCTGAAATAAATAGGGAGAGAGGGGGAGACAGACTGAAGATGGATAGAGGAGAAGATTGGTGGAGGGGAGAGTATGGGTGGGGAGGTAGGGAGGGGATAGGTCAGTCTGGGGAGATGAAGAGGTTTAGGCAGGATTTTCTGAAGTTTGGAGCATTAACACTTGAAGGTATGACTGCAAAAGTGATTAATATCAGGGGTGTCCAAAAAGCTTGAGTTAGAGTACAGCAGGTATCTGAAAGATTTGTTCAGCTATAGGAGGTTGCAGAGATAGGGAGGAGAATGCCATGGACGTATTTGGAAACAAGGATGAGAATTTTATTATGGAGCCTTGCTTATCTGGAAACCATTGCAGGTTGGATGATGGTTGAATGAAAATTGAGCAGCAGAGTTCTGGTCGACCCTAGCAGCTGCTACAATTGTTTTGAAAGAGTGAAGTCTGGAGGTAACAAAGGTATGGGTGAGGGTTTCAGCAGCAGATGAGCTAACGTTGGTGTGATGAGCAATATAAATGAGCTCACAGTGGGACTTCTGTCCCTCACTTGGGAATAAGTCCCAACTCCTGCAGCTCTTGGCCAGCAGTTCCAGTGGTAGTGCTAGGGTTCCATAGAGGGCATTCCTGAGGCCGTAGGAGGAGGTCCAAAATACATCAAGGAGATAGCTTAGATCCTAACTTTTAACTTATTTAGAGGCAGGTGTAAAGCACTGGATTCCAGGTATGATTCAATTGATCAAACTACTAAGCTTTAAGCAAAACACACTTTCTTCATCAACCACGGTTGAAATGCATACAAAAAATGGCAAACTAACTCTACTTAACACTAACTCTATCTCCTAACAAATTAACATACATTTTAACTACTGTTCCACTACAGCAGCATCCCATAAACATACCCATGGCAAAGGCAAATTCAGCAAATCAGATTCACTCATGTGCTATCTCCATTCCTGGGGAAGAAATCCAACAGAATGCATCTAGCAGTAGAGAGTGAACTCAAGCTTTTTGCAGCAGCAGCAGAGAGATCTGTATCTGGCAGCTTCAACACCAAATCCCCAACTTCCAACAACTGAAAGAAAACTAAAACCCTGGGTCTTTGTGAGCCTGACTCCACTCACTCATGCTTCTTTTGACTAATTTTTCTCAGAAAAAAACCCAAAGCTATTTACTCTGCTTGTTATGGAGCAGATGCCTCCATATATCATTTATAACATGCCTGTTCAAGAGAAGCAGGACAGAACAATCCCTCTTAAAGGCACATTTCGTTTCAGTGGTGTTGCAGAACACACAAATGGGAAGGAAGGAAAGATGCCATCTTCTGGGGCAAGGGTGTGGGGTGTGATAGTACCCTATTTCTTTCCTGCCATTTAAGCACCTTTCAAAATGTCCACTGTCCATGCCAACTGCATTTTTGTGTGGGCAGCATAATATTGGGGTTAGTTGAGCTTTTAACAAGATTACTTATTGATGTGCACTTGTTCGATATTGATTTTCAAGCCCATCTACCCTCTGTTTTGGGGATGAACTCAGGGACAAAGGAGCAGCGCTCCAAAAGCATGTGATTTTAAATAAACCTATTGGATTATAACCTCTTGTCATGTGACTTCTGATTTGGCAATGAAGAAGCAGTAAGATATTGATATGAAACACCAAAGTGAGAAGGTATAAATACGATTATTTTGTATTTTGTTCTGTTCAAGACCTTGGTTCAGTGTTGACCTTGCCTACTAATTTATAAAATTCTAAGTTAAAAGTTGTAAACCCGTTGTGCTGAGGAAGACTCCACTCACTCATGCTTCTTTTGACTAATTTTTCTCAGAAAAAACCCCAAAGCTATGGGCCAGCCAGTGGCCTATATTTTGTGCTCTTCTGCTGAAAATATACTCAATGGGGCATATAATATCCAGCCCAGTAGCTTTTATCAGCAGTATTTAATTGAAGGAAATTTCTGATCATTCTGTGCTGGATGCCAGACATGCAGTCTGAAAATGTCCAGATAATGGAGGACCATGTGGGACAGGAATGAGGTACAAATATATGTCCTGTGTCATGTGTTTTTGGATACAAAACAGAAATTGCTGGAAAAGTTCAGCAGGTTTGGCAGCAACAGTGGAGAGAAATCAGAGTTAACGTTTTGGGCTGAGTGACCCTTCCTCAGCACAACGGGTTTACAACTTTTAACTTAGAATTTTGTAAATTAGTAGGCAAGGTCAACACTGAACCAAGGTCTTGAACAGAACAAAATACAAAATAATCGTATTTATACCTTCTCTCACTTTGGTGTTTCATATCAACATCTTACTGCTTCTTCATTGCCTAGTCAGAAGTCACATGACAAGAGGTTATAATCCAATAGGTTTATTTAAAATCACATGCTTTTGGAGCGCTGCTCCTTTGTCCCTTCACCTGATGAAGGAACAGTGCTCCAAAAGGCTGTGATTTTAAATAAACCTGTTAGACTATAACCTCCTGTCACGTCCCTTTTGACTTTGTCCACCCCAGCTGAACACCAATAGCTCCACGTGATGGCGACCGTCCTCATTACTAAAATGCATGTTTAATAAAGTAGAACATTTAAAAGTGCTTCACAAAGAAATAGCTGGATATGAATGTGCAGGAATAGGATATAGAAGATATGCTTGAAGATATAAGTTATAACCTGTTTGAAGACTGAACTAAAGAGTTTGATGGAACTTTATTTATTTCTGCAATAGTTAAAACTGCTTACATTTATGCTGCAGCTGGCATGTCGTTGTAATAGTTACAATTGTCCATGCACAGTGAATTGTGTGGAAGTTATATATAGTTCAACAGTTTGAGCCTTAATTTTGATCTCGTCCTTGTGGGGCCAGTAAGATCTTACAGTCATAGTCTCAAGCAGTCAGGTCTGTAGCTGATATGCATCAAAGCTGATGCCCAGTGCAGGACACTGGTTGCATAGTTAAGTATTTTGAATTAATCACTGGCATGTATTTAGGCTTTGCAAATAAGTCAAAGAATCACTCTTGCAAAATTATGCCTGTCAGAGATATTTAAACATATGAAAGGATGAGACACAGTAGACAAAAAAAAGCTTTCCAATCATTGAAATGTCTAATATATAGGCTTAAACCTAATACAAGAAACATAGGACAAGTAATTGGAAAATGTTTATGCAAAAAATTGTGACACTGCTGATTGAATTACTGATGTTAGAGAATGACACAGTGACCATGTTACTATTGAGAAAAGCCTAGATAGATGATTGATGAAAGGAAAAAGAGGAATATGATACTATGCAACTGGGGTACTGCTCGTATAGAGGATAGTCATACTATTTTTTCACTGAACCTTAATATGTGTAATTTTTCAAATACAGTCCTTGTCTAAAAATGTCAAATATCTCAAATTTTATAATAGGTTTCAAGACTTTTAAGACTCCCTGTCTAATTATTCACTGTTAGTACTTATATAAGCATATTTATAAATAGTGGATCATTCATGACTAAAATTTGGAGAAATGTCTTCACACAGAGTGTGATGAGCCTGTGGACTTCTGAGCTACACACAATGCAGTTGAGGTCAAAACACAGAACATTTTCAAGAAGCAGTTCGATATAGTTCTTAGGGCTAAAGAGATCAAAAGGATGTGAAAGAAGGAACAGGGTATTGAGTTAAATAGTCAGCTATGATCATACTGTCTAGTGGAACAGACTTGAAGGGCCAAATGGCCAACTCCTGCCCCTGTTTTCTCTGCATCAGGGGTAGAAAAGTGGATTTGAGGCCAGATTAAGATCAACAATGATCTTGTAGAATGGGCAAACAGGCTTGAAGGGCTAAACGGCCTACACCTGCCCGTAATTCACGTGCAATACTAGTTTGATGTTACAAATTTTAATCTGTAATAATTAGACATAAACAGAGGGTAAAATCTTGTTAAAGTCAAAACAAGTAACACCACTTAGGGCAGTGGACTGAGATAATATGCACAACAGAAAAATTACTCGGAGATTCATAGAGCCTTGCAACACAAAAGTGGACCTGTAATAAAAACACAGAAAGTACTTCAGAAGCTCTGCAGGTTTGGCAACATATGTGGGGAGAGAAACAGAATTAACATTTTGAGTCTGATATAATGTGAACTGCAGATGCTGGAGAATCCAAGATAATGAAGTGTGAAACTGGATGAACGCAGCAGGCCAAGCATCATCTCAGGAGCACTTGAGATGCTGCTTCGCCTGCTGTGTTCATCCAGCTTCACACTTTATTATCTTGAGTCTGATATGATTCTTTTTTGGACCTGTCATATCTGTGCCATCTTTAAAATAAGTATACAATTCACCAAACTCACCTGTTTGCTCCCCATAGCTCAGTGTAATAATGTGACGGTCTCCCAGTGGCCCAGTGTGGTGGTCTCTGGGCAGTGCATGGTAGTCTCTAGGTTTGGCAAGTAATCTCCCGAACTTGCGTATCCTGAGATGAAGCTAGTCGTGGCCGGGAGTCAGGACCCAATGTGGACTGGAGGCTAGGTGTCAACATGGACTAGATTGGAAGTCTGTTGTTCTGAACAGTTTTCCCCCATTTCACAATTTTTTCCCAAATCTGCAATGCTAGTTTTTTTTTAATTCTCTGTTTTTCCAAGAACTGTAATCATGAAAGCTTTACCTCGGGACCTTTGTACCTAAGATGACGCCACAAGTGGTGTCTTGTACACTTTTTACTGTACTCATTTGAATACGTGATAATAAAACTAATTCTAATTCTAATGAGTAGCACTTCTAATTTTTGTGTTCACTTGCACTACAATACAAACACACTGCACAGTTAAAATCCGTTTGAACCCAGTTAAAACAATTTTTGTTCCACTGTCTCAGAATCTATTCCTCCTGAGCTTCATGGAAATTGTTCTGTAAGAGGGAGAGCAGATCAACTATTTCACACGAAACTTATTCCCGGAGCCTGAGTTTGCACTAACGACGTCAGTCAACAGCCAGAAAATCTCTGACTTATTTTCAAAGTTCCAGTTTGAAGTGTGAGTTATCGCTAGAGGGCACCCCAATAGATATTTGCACAGATAGTTCAACAAAACTATTGAAGGACTCGCAACAACCCAACCACCGAAATGGTCTGTCCGATTGGACAATATTTGATCCAAATGTAACTTTACCCACGCAAAACTATTTTAGCCAACATATCACGAAACAGATGATTATTTCAGTTTTAACTTGTTTCTATAAAACATCAATACTTTCCGTTTTATTCATCTCAGTATCAATGATTAAATGGAGAAAGACCAGAAGATTTATAAAATGGTATTTTTAATGATGGATAAATAGATATGGAATTAAAAATGTAGATGTGAAAGTCTGAAAAAGAAACAGCTTCGCATCTTAAGGAAAGGAAAACAGTAAAACTTCAAGTTGGCCATCCGTTTGCTGTTGTAAAATATGATACACACTTCAAATATCACTTTGGGATAAAGTGGGCTGTGAATTAGCAATAAGATAATGTAAATCGGTCACTGTGCAAAAAAAATCTTCCCTCCTGGTCTCTTCATGCCGACTGATGAAGGTATTGTTAACCCCTGCATTAGGGGAACAAAACAGGTTGGGCCATTGAAAATTCCTTTAAAAATTCGCTCTGGCGAAATGTAAAGATCACACTATTAATGAAACTGAACAACAACTTACAGTGCGTTAAACCTGAAAATACTCACAAATCAATATTGTGCGATGCAAAAGAACTCCCAGCTGTCCAGTTGCATTGTTGGATGAAAATCAAGTTAGAAAAAAAAGGCACATAACTAGAAATTACTGGAAAAGTTCAGCAGGTCTGGATAGACATTTGAATTAACATTTTGGGTTGAGTAATCCTTCCTCAAAACACATTAGAAAAATATATATCTGTCCTTCATTTAAAACAATGTATTGTGAAAGTGCATTGCTTCTTTATAGTTGAATAAAAAAATGACTTAGCTGCAGTGTTCAATGCCTCCTTTCCCCCCTTTTCAGATGAATGGGGCTGACGGTGTTTGCATTTTCAGTGAATTCGCCGCCTGGGCAATGGGGACAGTCCAGAGGCCAGAAACATAGAGTGCTGGTTACCCTGTCTAACTAAGGATTACTCAAACTCGATGCTACACACTCTGGGGAAAGCCTGGAGCTGTTCACATGGAAGCTACAAGACGCGATTTTGTTTTTCTACTTTTGTTTTGCGAGCCTGCAGTAGCATCAGTGAAACATGTAGAACAGAGAGAGAGAGAGAGAGAGAAGTCCAAATTTAAGACAAAAGATGTTTGCATCAGAGCCCAATCGTCACCTACAGCAGCGTCACAGGCAGGTCCGGAGCCAACAACATCATTGTACAGGATATGACCAGCCTGGCTTTTACCCCCCCTCCTGCCCCCAGCAGAAATATATAAATTCAGCAACCGGTTTCTGTAGAGACGGAGAGAGCCGCTATCGATCTGAGATTCAGTGCCCGGCTGGGAAACTGACCAAGGACCAGACTGCTACAAACTACCACACAACAGCCCAGCTCCGCTTCAAAGCAACACACTGAGCAGCGAAATTGAGGTGGCGCAAGGAAGCTAACCCCCTCACTCCCTACTTACTTCTCCCTCTGCCTCTAGTCCGCATTTGGACTTGTTGCAAGGTGAGTAACAGTGCGGACTAGGTGCGGGGGCGGTTCTTAGTTTACAATCCGCTGATTAATTTGCATTGATCTGCCCGAAAATACTCTTGTTTTAGGCAGAACATAAACACAGACAGCTGCTCTAAATGTTTGGCATTATTTACTGACACAATCCCGGACGCGAAAAGTTCACATTACGTTCATGGTTAAGTTCTGAGTTCAGAGGGTTTGAAATTGCTCCTTGTGTCCGATAGCCGCTGAGCCCTCCCCCCACCGCCTCCCGGTCGTTTACTGGATGGATAGGCGGATCACTCCGGCAGATACCTTTCGCACATTCAGCATCTATCGGGGACCGTTCTCTGGATTCCGGCTGAGTAGACGGAACCAGGGACACGTTCATCAAACAATAATCTTTAACCGAGTCGCTGGAATTGACCTTGTCTGATCGCATCGCACTCTACCTCCTGATGCAAGTTACCAAACTGGTTGTAGCGTTCATGTAGAAACAGCTCAAACAGCAAAGACTCCAGTTTATTACACTACTGCATCTGAATTTACACGATGAACCCTTCAGCTCTTAAAGCCAAGATAACAGTGTATTTATATTCAATATTTTAGTCATTTATCTTTCAGCATCAGTACTTACAAACAGTTTTAGGCTCAGAATAACTTCACATTAACATAGCAGTTATGAAATTTATACCCAGTTACTTTAACAGCTGATGAGTCTGACCTTTTTTTTGTTATCATTCCAGACCGAGCCCATTAAGTGTCTGGCGTCAGCCTGTTGCTTGAGACCGACCATTCCTCACGACATGAGTCCTTGCCACTCCTGGACCCTATTTGCCACATTAATAGCCTTGGTGCAAGACTCAAGCTGCCGGAATTTGCCCAATGCCACGCATTTCGAACGCTTGCTCAAAAACTTCCACTCCAGAGCCAAGAGATCCATCTCCCAGATTGACAGAGATGAGATTTTGCAGCTTCACAACCACCTGAGGGGAGAGGTCTATCCTTCATCCTCCAACATGGAATACATGGTGAGTAGATGCCAGAGGTCAGTGCTTTCCAACATGTTTAAAGCTGTGACTTCATTAGGAGGCATGGGAATTGCTGTAATCCCAAAGGGAGGACTATGTGGAGGGATAGCAAGGGGTAAGTGTGCAAAGGGGGGGGGGGGCTATCTGTTAGCACCAGACACGGTTGTTATAACTCGGTCAGAACTCTGTGACAGCTATTCCTAGCCTGAAATTGACAGCCCTGAAATTTCAGCTTGTAACCTCCTCTGGGTGCCCATTCCCTACCTGAGGAAGCCCTGCCGTAAGTTTCACCATCATTGGATACTCAATTGGTAATCATGCGGGAAGGAACTTGTCAAATTAACAGCTTAAAACAGACATCATCTCAGATACAAAAAGAAGTTTCACTTCTATGCTTTTGTTCCTTTTCTGTCTCCAACGTGTGAGCGTGTGTGCGTGTGTGCATGTGTGTGTGCGCGCGCGTGTGTGTATACCGCCGAAATGTTCTTTCTGGCTTCTATCAGTCATTCCAGCAAAATGACATGGGGTGCTCCATGCATTCTTGCTTTGCCTTAGGATGCTCAATGCCCTGATTTGTTGGGATGTTCCATGCGCAGGACTGACCTACCCTGTAGCTAGAGGAGACTGGCTTCGTCCACTCTCTGAGCATGGATGGAAGCATTACATTGATATGTTTGATTTGCCTAGCCTGCTGATGTTGTAAACCTAGCAGACTACATGTTGAGGAAAATGTGAAGAAACGTTTTTTCTTTATTGGCTTCTGGAAGAGACACCAACGAAATCACTTCTTACAACACAGTTTCAATGTGTGTGATTTCCATCTTCCTGAAGATCTATTTTCCTGTTGTGACTATTTCAAATCGACTTTGGGCAAGACTTTAACTAACATGATGAAAGTAGGAGTGAGCAATGGATAAATAAAGCAGGGAAAATTGATAAGTGCTTGTGGAAGTAATGCAGTTATTTTCAGAGCTGTTAATTGAGAAAACTAGTCATTTGATTCCAAATATTCAATCAAACCTGCCAACCCCTCTTATTTTTTTCTTTCTCCTACCAACAAAATGTAACCTTAAATTTCTTATAACTGGAGTTTTAAGTAAATTAAACACAAAATGAATACAACAAAAAAAGGGATCTTTGGTCTGGGAGTAGGGATCTAAATTATTAACATCATCAGTCTGGGAGTTACTACAAATTTCGACTTTTAATTCAAATGGCTTGAATCATTATTACTGCACTGAAGTGGATTATTTTGTGGGAATGAGTGAACAGTACGTGTAGAAGTCTGTAATAAAACTTAAAGATGAGGCTATTATATGGAATGTTTTAACTCTAAGTGTTATTCCTGACTCAGAATGAATTATTTATTGAAATAATGAATGAGTTATTATTCAATGCATGGTGTGTTGCTTTGTAGGAATGGGATTATGAATTGGAACGGTCTGCTGAGAGCTGGGCCCAGCAATGCATTTGGGACCACGGTCCTTCACATTTGCTCAAGTCAATAGGTCAGAACCTGGCAGTACACTGGGGAAGGTAAGGGTCTTACACAAGCTCATTGTATTGTACTTATTTCTGAACACAGATCCCACATTTAAAAGTTTGGATCATTCCAAAACAAGTTCAGGATGTTTCTTAGGATAGTGGATCTGATCTTATGGTCAGCACACCCAGATTGATGAACACTATTTGCATCATACCTGGAATATTGTGTGAAGATATGATCTCCTTATCTAAGGAAGGATGTTCTTGTTATAAAAAGAGTGCAGCAAAGGTTTACCTGACTGATTCCTGGCAAGATAGGATGGACATATGTAGAGAGGTTGAATTGGTTAGGAATATATTCACTGGCATTCAGAAGAATTTTATGGAAATCTACAAGATTCTAACAGGAATAAACAGGATAAATATGGGAGGGATGTTCCCAAAGATAGTGGAGTCTACAATCAGGGGTCAAAGTCTAAGGATACAGGGTAGACCATTTAGGACTGAGATAAGGAGAAATTCCTTCATCCAGTGAGTGGTGAGCCTGCAGGGTTCACAAGCAAAGAAGGCAGTCAAGGCCAAAACATTGTATGATTTTAAGAAGGAGTTGGGTATGACATTTGGGTCCAAAGGGATCAAAGGATACAGGAGAAAAGCAGGAACAGGTTAATAGCATTAAAGGCTCAATGGGCTGAATGGCCTACTCCTGCACTAACTTTCTATGTTCACAAAGTTTAACTTTAAAAATTATGAGATCTCTTGGAGCAAACATATAAACAGATAAGAACCCAAGTTAATTTGTGGGAAATAATGTCAGAAGAATTCCTCTCTGCAATTTCCTGTTGATGATTCTTATATGGAAAAATGTTGGGATCCAGTTGTTGTTCTGCATTATTAAAAAAAAACTCATGTCAGTGTACAATTCCTGCCATCAAAACTGTATAAATTTTGTCAGCTGTTTCTGTATCACTGCATATTTTTGTTTCTGCGTACATAATGGAAGCTACAAATATGAGCTTGTAATTCTGTAATGAATTCCCTCATCTAGTGGTGGCAGGGTAGGATCTCGATTTTACATTTCCTGCAACTCCGCAACCTGCACTGCTTCTGCTTCCACCAACTTCCCCGCACTGCGTCCCAAATTGCTATAAATGTTTGCTATTTAAGTACAAATCGTTTCAAATCAGTTACATACTGCCCACATTTTCTACCAACTTATACACATTGCCACACTTCTGTTTGAATATTTAACCATCACAGATAGCTTTCTATACCCACATCTGTAACAGGTTGTTCCATTATGTTAATTTTCCTGTACCTGCACCATCTGACCAGCTGGTGGCTTTGCCTCACAAATTATATGAAATGCTTTCTGAATAATTTTCAATTGAAACATTGTCTTTTACAGTCATTGAAAATAGTAATCTCTGAAGCAAAGATCTTAATAAATAATAAACACAATTAATTTCCCAGCAAAATTACCGATTGTTCCCTTGTGCAAGATTTGATTGGATACTTTTAATTTCTCCTAAAAGTTGAGAATAAGTTTGATATTTTTGACCAGAGATTTGATGCTGCTATTTGAATCATTGCAATTTAATTTGCAATGTACCCAAATTCCTACAATTCATTGCCAGATGTGTTGTTGGGCTGTTTTCCCTCAGTTTCCAGCACTTTCTGGCCTTTTGCCTTTTTGAAGAATTAGGGGCGGTCTTATGATGCAGCTGGGGTATCTCTACCTCTGGGCCAGAAGCTCCCGGTTCAAGTCCCCTTAGAGGTGCTAATGGCCATGAAAAGTGCTGTCATAACATGATCATGTAGATTAATTATCAGCCAGTAAATCCTCCTTATGTGCCAAGTGCTGGCAGCAAGAGATGTGACTCTTGGTTCACCATGTTTGGTGTGGAATGTGCCGCTGGTGACAGACCAGTGATTTGTTTTGGGAAAAGCAAGCTATGGAAATAGATACAAGCTTTGTTTGCCTCATATGCCACTAGGCTTGTGAAATGAAGAAAGCTTTTCTTGGATATTTCTTTTTAAAATAGGAGTTATATGAATGAGACAATCAGAATAATGACTGCATTCTTGCTGTAGCTTTTGTTTTGGATTCAATCAACTTCAATGCACATTAAACTGAGGAAGGGAGGCTGAGGTTAGAAAATAAATGAGAAAGAATTAGCAATATTGGGTACAAAGTCATATCTCATTGTGCTAATCTTTGCAAAAAGAAACAGTTGTTGTGAAGTGTAAGTGAAGACAGTTTTAATATGGAAGGGCAAAATGTGTTGCTGCAGGCTTGGAGGGCCGAAGGGCCTGTTCCTGTGCTGTATTGCACTTTGTTTTTTTGTTCTTTGTTTTTTGTTGAAGCCAACTAATTGTAACATCTATATTTTCTGACATTAGAAAAGATGGCTGCAAATCATTTAAACTGGTTTGTATAACTGTCAATGTGTTACCGTGTTTGAAACTATTAATGCCAACCATTCAGAGAGATGCAAACAAGCAAGTTCACTCGTGAAAACAAATAAAAGTATATTGCAGGAAATAAATGAGATGAAAGAGGAGATCAGTGATTTATGGCTTCTTACCTCGAGATTGGATTGGGTAAGGTCTAGATGGAGGATTAATTATAAGATGATTCACAGCGGACAATAGAAAGTTACATGAGGCAAATTGTGTAGATCAAAGACAAAGAGGTGAGAGAGTCACAATAGGAAGCAAAGCTAAATGGTAAAATGATGCTGGGAGATGTGAACATGAATGGTTAGTGAAGGGAAGGAGAAAGGAGTTGCTGAAGAGCGCAGCCTTTCTCCAACTCCAAACCCACAAGTAGCTTCCACCTATTGGTTACTCATTTCCTTGACACACCAGGCCCCACCATCCATCACCACCAATCTGAAAGGAGAGAAGAAAATAAACAATAAAAAGAAGTAGAGATCTAGAGTGCAAGAATCAGGAGAAGATTGGGTTGTGACCTGGCTATGTTTTTGGACTAGTAATTGAGATGATATGGTTTCAAATCCTATTATTTACAGTTAAGAATTTGAATGCTTGAGGAATTATTAAAACGCTAGAATTGCTATAAGTTGAAAAACCCCAATTGTTTCACGAGTGTCCTGTGAGAAAGAAATCCATCATGCTTAACTGGTTCAGATTAGATATAATGACAATCCCAACATGATACCCTTTTTACTGCCTTTCATGTCTGCTAAAAACAATTCAAGGCAAGGAGCAATAAACAATACATTCCCTCATGCTAAGATTAAAAAAAAGAGAGACAGGTAAGCATGAGTCTATATCTTCTGTCTTCCTATCTGTTACACAGCATGCGATCAATGAGTCTTTGGCATGAACTTAAAAATTATTCCCTTAACGAAAGAAATGCTTTGTGTACAATTGTCATTCTGTAATTATCACTGTGGAATTGTAGACTCTCAGTTTTGTTTCTCAGTTCCTCAGGTCTAATATGAATCACAAATTGCTGCAAAATTTGATCATTAGCCACATAATAACATAAAATCCAAATGATATAAAATTCAAGGCAAAATTTAAGACTTTAAATGGGCTAGTCAATTTTTCTTGCACCTTCCCTGTTCAAATTATACCCTACTCTACAACTCTAATTCACTTGAAGATTATACTTGATCATGACTCACGATACACAGCACTGTCAGAAATCAAGCGGAGATGAGGAATTTCTTCTGTCAGAGAGTTGTAAATCTTTGGAATTCTCTACACCAGAGAACCATGCAGCTTGAATCCTTGAATATATTTGAAGCTGAAATAGACAGATTTGTGAACCATAAGCAAATCATAGGTTATTTCGAACAAGGAATAAAGGAGCTTGAGGCTATGATCAAATAGAACATGACCTTATTGAATGGTGGAGCAGTTTCAAAGGGTTGCAAGGCCTATTCCTGCTCCTATTTTCTAAGTTCTTATAACATGAATATATTTACATGGGATTAAATAGGTATTTGTGAATCTGATTGACCAGCAATATGACTTGCGAGTAGTGGCTGTGACAGATTTGTGCTTCTGTTGTTTCAGATATCGTTCTCCAGCTTCTCATGTGCAAGCTTGGTATGACGAAGTCAAAGATTACACATACCCGTATGCGCATGAATGTAATCCTTGGTGCCCTGAAAGGTGTTCTGGCGCAATGTGCACCCACTACACACAAGTAAGTGAAATAGCCAAGTATGAGAATACATTTCAAAACAAATACACAAATGCACACATGATTTTGGGGCGGTACAGTGGCTCTGTGGTTAGCGCTGCTGCCTCACAGAATCAGGGACCCAGGTTCAATTCCAGCATCAGGTGACTGTCTGTGTGGAGTTTGCACATTCTCTCTGTGCCTGCGTGGGTTTCCTCTGGGTGCTCGGGTTTCATCCCACAGTCCACAGATGGACAGGCTAAGGTGGACTGGCCATGCTACATTGCACATAGTGCCCAGTGATTATAGGTTAAGTGAAATAGCCATGGAAACATGGGGTTACAGGGATAGACTAGGGGTGTGAGTCTGGGTGAGATGCTTTTTGGAGAGTTGGTTTGGACTTCTTGGGCCGAATGACCCGTTTTCACACGATAGGGATTCTTAGATTCTAACCCTTCTTGATTCAAAACAGAAACACATGCTTTACAGAATTGTTATTGAGAAAATGAAAATGTTTGTGGATTCTGCTTGGGAACATGAATTACATAACATCTGGCAAACACATGGTTTATTAGTTAGAAGCAGTCGAATTTTAATCTTTGTTGCTATATATGTATAGTGGGTAAGTGAGCAAGAAAAATCAACTTCAGGAGAGATGGGAAATTATGTATTGCAAAGATTTAGGGCTGAAAGTAACGACTTGTATGTGATTATTAAGCAAAACAGTTTTGGTTTCACAACAACATAAATGGCTTCATACTTTGGACTTGAAATTGCTACAGTTTGAGCCCACTGACATGGGATCAGTTGATGAAGCACTATCTCAGTTTGCTAGCTGCGGTAAGTTCTCAGGGAGCATCAAAGTTATTTTCTGACAGCGCCAATGTTTTTGGATGATTGACTAAGGCTTTCTGTAAAACTTAAAAATTAGATCAGCTTAGGGTCTAGGCCTGAAATATTAGTTTTTGTGCACCTAAGATGCTGCTTGGCCTGCTGTGTTCATCCAGCTCCACACTTTGTTATCTTGGTGAATGTGAGTACCTGCTGTATATACTGAGCAAATTTGCTCTAATATTTTTGTCCACATATGTATATGACAGAGTTGTTAAATACAATATTGTCAGTTACAGATTTGAGAAACTGGGCCAAAGAAAGTGATATGCAAGAACGGGCAGCACTATATGTAATAAGTATCAGCACAAAATGGGGTACAGACCATCAGAGAGTGTGGAGGAGTTACTGAAATTCAGATCATTTGGTTGTCGCTGTCCAGTCCAGGTTATAAGAGAAAACAAGTACAATCCTTTACTTGGTGCTGTGTCCAGACAGGATTCTGGTTAGCAAAGCTATTTTTTAAGTTGTTAATTTAGTGCCACATCTTTAAGCAGCTAATCAACCTTTTTTAGAATGTGACTGATATTTTAGTCGCCACAATATCCCACTCTAAGATGAAACCTACCACAGGCCTTCCGACACATTCACTGCTCCAAAGAACATAGATTTACTTGGCATTTACTGTCACGTAAGCGTAAATTTCACATGAGACAGTTTCCTACAGGACTGGGTACTAAATCTTAAAATGATATTTTTCTGGACATCCTGCTGTCTCCCTCAAGGCAGAGGTGAAAGCATGTTTTGCAGGTGTCAGATTTTTGAAATTAAATTTGCCCTGAAAACTTTCTTCTTTAACTTTAAATAAGGAAGGTTTGGCAGCAGTGTCATGATGTTCCAAGTGTACAAGCATCAATGTATATGTATATTAGACATTTACATCATCCAAAAGTTATTGTTTCTTACTATCGGCTGTATCTTTGCTCGTTTCATAAACTAAGATCCCACCAGATCCATCTGCCTTTGTATTTCACCAGTCCACTATCTGGAACATCTGCAGGCAACAGCTGCAGACCATACACTCTCAGATCTGACCACTAACCATTCAGTTATCTTCCAACTTGGCCCCCTATCAAAGGATAATTCTCTATTTTGTCTTTCTTAAGCCCATGCATGTACTTTGCACTCTTACTGACCCTCAACTTTTATTTCCTCCTGTGATCGTCATTTGGTCAAGATTGTACATTGTTGATTACTTTGCAAGCTGCAAAATCAACCTCGTATCTTAAATGAGTGAAGCTAGTTAACCAAATTGTATTTCTTTTTTCAAAAATAACGTTACCAGTGTTTATTTTCACATGGTTAGCAGTCAGTCATACTCTGTGTACAAGATGTTCATAAAGTTTGGTGCTTTGTTGAACATTCATTTTGTATTTATTTTCAGCTGGTGTGGGCAACAACAAACAGAGTTGGCTGTGCTGTTAATATCTGTGGAAGAATGAACGTATGGGGAGAAATTTGGGAGAATGCTGTCTACTTAGTCTGCAATTACTCACCAAAGTAAGCAGTTGAATATCATATCATTTACTTAGATTTATTGCCATTTAGTTGATAACTGGAAATGTATTATGGAATTCTATGGAACTTTTTAACAGTTATGTTACGTCTAACATTGGAATGGGCAAAAACATTTTTATTTAAATGAGTAATTAACATTTATTTGCTCTTGATGAATTCTGCATGTAACAAATTTTGTAGTGCTTCACCTACCTGATCAAAGAAACATGCGAGGGGAAAAATCCTTATGGTGGAACACAGCTTTCAACCATTGCTGGGATGTGAGCATTGGTGGCAAGGCAGGAATTTGCAATTTTGGCCAAAGCCGGCATTGATTTGTCCAGGGAATGTTGTATTTGACAAATTAGATTGATGTTTTTGAGGGTACCACAAGGCATGTTGAGAATGTCCCTCAGGGAGACTGCTTAGGAAAATAAGATACCCAAGGGACTCAAGGCAGAGTGAAACTTGGGTCCAAAATTGGCTGAGGGGCAGGAAGTGGAGGGTGATGGCATAGGGATGTTCCTGTGACTGGATGGCTGTCTCCAATGGGGTTCCACAGGGTCCAGTGCTAAAGCCCTTGCTGTTTGTAATGTGCATTATTGTACCTAATTTCAGAAAGTTTGATCAAGAAGTTCGTGGACGACACAAAAATTTGTAGGGTACCAAGTAGGAAGGGGGCAGATGTAAACTCCATGATGATATTAACGGTCCAATCAGATGGTGTAAAATAAACTTCAACCTGGAGAAGTGAGAGGTAATGCACTTGGTAAGGCCTAAAAAGGCAAGGGATTATGCTATGAATAGTAGGACCCTGAAAAGTAAGAAAAATCAGAAGGACCAAGGTGACTGTGAGGATAGATTAGGTAGGTTGGGCTTGCTTTCCTTGGAGCAGCAAAGGTTGAGAAGGGACACCTGATAGAATTGTTTAAGATTATGAGGGGCATAGGCAGGGTGAATAGGAAGGCAATAAGAGGTAGAGGTTAAGAGGACAGTTGAGGAGAAATCTTTTCACCCAGTTGGGAATCTGGAACTCACTGTCTGGAAAGGTGGTTAAGTCAGAAGCCCTCATAATATTTAAGTACTATTTAGAAATTCACTTTCATTGCCATAGCCTCCAGAGTTATGGGCCAAGAGCTGAAAATGGGATTAGTGTAGTCAGATATTTATTGGCTGGCACTGACATGATGGACTGAATGACCTCCTTGTGTGCTGTAAACATGTAAGAGGTTATGAGAATTTTTACGCATCCCCAAGTGTTCTTGAGACAGTGGTACTAAGTCAGTTGCATTAATTGCTGGAGTCCATGGTACACCCAAGCTGATGGAGGAAGTGCACACATTAGCTTCACCATGTTAGGGTGCTGGAAATTAGTCAGGGATCCATTAACATTTCAGTGACATTGCTTGAAAATTTGCATATGTTTATATTGGCAAAGAACGAGATTGGTCTTGGAAGTGGTACTTTTCATGGCTGAATGACTTGCAACACTGCCAGAACCAATAGCCATATGGGTAAGGTGTCAGAGCGCTGCTGAACTGGAGTTAGAACTCAGCATGAGTCATTGGAGAGGAAGGAAGAAAATGCTTGGGAACAGCTGCCTTCACTTTTTGTTTCGACATAGACTCATTTTTTCACTTAGACAAGTGCAGCAAATAGCAGATAGCTGGTAAGACCCTTGCCCTCCTGCCACCTTGAACCATGTCTAAAGCAATGAGAAATAAAAGGCCTCCCTTCTATCCCACTCCCATTTATTGCTGCATTTGATGGTTGGTGCATTGCTTCATATTACATGACATGACTGTTCTTGCTCAGGGTTATATGCAAGTTTGGAACCTGTATTTGGTTATTAACGCTTTCGTTTAAGAATCAAGGAAATGTGTGTTCATCGGCTAGCTTTATTTTAGATTATTTAACTGAGCTGATAGTGGATTAAACTGATTTTTTTCTCTGTTTTTAACTAACCAGGGGTAATTGGATTGGAGAAGCTCCCTATAGACATGGTCGGCCGTGCTCAGAGTGCCCACCCAGCTATGGCGGAGGCTGTAAAAATAATATCTGCTACAAAGGTATATAAATCTGTCATAAAGCTCCGAATAAAATGGACCAGCTAAAAGAATTTACTCCCCAACATCTAAAAATAATCTTAGTTTTCTTTCATAATAGACTTTTGAATGGAGATGAGTGTTCATTAGTGTTTTGCTGAGACTAATATTTTTGTCATTAAAACAACATGGAACCCTGAGTTAGTGCGGCTGAGCCATCAATGTGGCTGCAAACATTATCAAAAAGAGCTAGGCTGAATGGCTTTTCAGTCGCGTGTTTGAAGCTGGGATGGGGGTGTGGGGAGCTTGCAAAATGTAACCTGCAGACTGTTTGCAGTCCTTCCAATGCCTGTAACTTGTGTCCCATTATTGGGCTAGGTGGATTGGTGGTGGTGTTTGGAGGCTTGGGGTGGTCCACTCACCCTTGGGATTGTTGAACCTGTTAAGTATCCAATTAATGGCCACTAAGGTGCCTCATATTGGCCCGCCACTATTTTACCTGCACCAGGGCCTGATATATTTACTCTGTCAGCTGGTTCCGAGATGTGGGCCCATTGTTCATCAGCGATTTTCTCCCAATCTTGATCACTCATTGAATAGACTGGGGTTACTTTCCTTGGAGCAGAGGAGGTTGATGGGGGGACACGACTGAGTTGTATAGAACTTTTAGGAGCATAGTCAGGGTAGACAGGAAGAAACTTCTCCCCTTGATGGAGTGATCGATGGGCGGGGCTATAGATTTAGGGTGGGAGCAGGAGGTTTAGAGCAGTTTACAGGAAAACGTCTTTTCCACCCAGAATGTGGTGGTAACCTGGAGTTTACTGCCTATAAGAGTGGTGGTGGCCAAATCCTTTAAGAAGTATTTAAATGTGCATTTGTAATGCCAAGGCGTACAAGCTATGGGCTAAGTGCTGGAAAATGGGATTAAAATAGCTAGGTTGTGTTTTTGACTGGTGCAGTCTCAATGGGCAAAAGACCCTTTGTTGAGCTGTAACCCATCTGTGACTCTCAAACCGAATCCCCTGCAAACACTCTTGCTGTAGGCTCACTGAAGCCCTGAGCCACCCTTCAATCTGGCCTTGGTAATTTTCTCTTCTTTGGTTCTGCCTGTAGTTTCAACACCAAGTTCAAACAGTTTGAGCTTGGCACTGCAGCAACTACTGAGCTGCAAGCCAACCGAATGGCCAGCAGCACCCTTAAGGTAGGAGTTCACATCCAGGCGAAAGGTTCAGCCTAAGCTATTTACTACCATACTTACTTTTTTTGTGGGACAGTTCCTAACTAACCTTGTACTTGGGATGAGGGCTGGTGGGGAACTTGACATCCCATAAATTGAGCAAAAAGTCCCAGTTAAAGTATGTTTTTGGATTAATAGAGTGTGGGGAAGTCTGAAACCGAAGTACCTAAGAGAAGGTGGATGTGGAAAGGTTCAGTTTCAGAGAAGTTACTCTATGACTCCAGGTTAGAACCTGAAATAATGGAGTAATGGGAACAAGTAAAGTGGAAAAACTCACCGTGGACTTCAAGCCTTCAGCGAGGATGCAAAACTAAACATCTAACGTCTAAAATGAGAAATGGCCAACTATCTTGTTTGGGATTAAAATTTGACCCTTTCATATCAATGTGAGGGCATCAAAGTGAGAGAACAGAACAGAAAATGGGAAGTTTAATTGAAAGAGATTAGGCAAGATAGTGGCAAAGTAGTAATTTTACTGAACCAGTAATTCAGAACCGAGGCTATGTAGGGGACCTGGGTTTGAATTCCACTGTGAAAATTGGTGAAATTTTAATTAAATTAAAATCTGGAATAAAAATATAGATGGTTGCTATTAGGCTAACTGCGCGAATTGTTCTAAAAACCCATCTGTTTCACTAATATCCTTTGAAGAAAATCTGCCATTCTCACTTGCTATGGCCTGATGTGACTCCAGACTGATTGACTTTTAACTGCTTTCTGGGCAGCAAATACTGGTCTAGACCAAAACACCCCCATTCCATGAATGAACAGGAAAAAAGATAAATTTTATACCCTCAAATGTAGTCAAATAAAATTTTTGAGTGGAAAATTCTGTATAGCATTTGCCCAAAGGAGCTGAAGAAAAAAATTTTAAAAATGCATTAATCAAAATCAGAAATAGCTGTAATCATTTATAGTTATTTCTTCTTTGCTGTTAGCATAAATTTACTTGAGTTGAACATTCTAATAATTTATTACAGGACTATGTTTCATAGAAAGGGTTCACTCTTTCAAACATTGGAATAGGCAGCATAGCAGTTTTATATTGGCTACACAATATCTAGTTTACCAAAGGAGTTTAAAATTTACCTTAGTTCATACATAAATACGGCCACAAGAAAATAGAACTGACACAGTTAACATCACATTATGTGGTTTCCAATTTATTTTTGTATTTGCTATGAGTAAAAGATTTCAATGTCTCCCTACTCAGCCTAAATTAATATAATTTTTGGTCTACTAATTTTAAATTCTTAATCCAGTTGATTTTGGCTTGTGTAATCCACTTCTGTGATGAATAGCTGCTTGTTTCTAAACAGAACCTTTCATTTTAAGCTGCCAGGTACTTTTTTAACAGTTGATTTGGCATTAAATGAACTTTACAAGCAGAATTGAGAGGCTATGGGGCTCTCAGTTTATTTCTGCTGGGGATAGGCAAGGTGATATCAAAATTCAAGGAAACACCAAATCAATTAATTAGCAAAAGGATTCCTGCATTCTCTCAATGGATCAGACCAGATATAGCTACATAACCAGAAAGGTCTGAGGCCTAGTCCCCATTTTGTGTTGTGCCCTTACGTATCAGATAAGGCACTTAAATTGTCTTTTATAAAAGTGAAAAGATTTTGGCCTCATAATGTTGGGGCTATAAACACTGCTGAAAGTGGATGTGGTTAAGGCTGAGATTGGATATAATGCCTCCTGTAGTTGAATAGACCCTTGTCACTCCACTGAGGCCAGGATTGTGCACTATACATCTGACAAAGGATGGCCGGGACTATATCTGAGAACAAGAGAAAACCTGTTGACATCTACCTCCACACCACATGCAAACTGGAGATACCCTCTCCTCAACAAGCTTCCCATGTCCACCAGGACAGTTGTAGAATCAGAGAGCCTGTCTAGCAAGGCCTCTTCTGCTTTTTGTTTGGCCTGCAAAATTGCATCCATAAAGAAGATAATCTCAGATTTCAGTGTCTTGGCTATACAACTGACTGAGGGAAGGTGGGTGCTGGAAAGAAGCCAGTATTCATCAGATCTTGGGCCAGAAAAAAACTTAATGCTTTCAGGAGAAGTCGGAGAAACCCGGTGAGAGAAAATGAAGAGAAACTTTTTTTATTATTGTCGATGGAGACAGAAGGATGGATCTAATTTTTGGGAACTGACCCTTGGATATCTTTGTAACAAATGCAAACTTGCCAAAGGCCTCTGTTTACTGATATATTATCACATAACTTTAACACTGACAACCTCACCTAATATACTGCTAGCACCGTGTACTTGCTTCTATATTAGCAATTAATACTGAATATTTCAAAAATATTCAGACAAAAGAATCTGCTCATGTATTTCCATTCAGCATTCTGGCTGTTAAACTAGGCTGTTAACATTGTACTTCCATATAAGAACATTTACTTTTTGATGTGTAAAGCTAAAATAGGAGAGATTCAGGCAGGAATTGTATCATTATAACTAGTCACTGTGCTGTGTATAAGTCACAGATATCATATCATAAGGTCCCTATTTAGCCAGTGGGTCAAAAAGAGTCTGATGTAGAAATCTAATTGCTAATACTTGTGTATATCTTGCAAGTAGTCTATGGTGTTAGTCTTTCCCAAACCTTGAAGGAAAGAAGGGCAATTCTTTTGCTTTCCAGACATGTAGACCACTATTTTCTCAGGTGAGCTGTATTGTCAGTATGCAAATTGGATGAGGCCAAATGCTAAATATTCAGTCTACTGAGGAGGAGCTTGGAAATGAAAGGGTGGAAACTAGGATGTTTACAAAGAAACAGACAAAAAGGAACAGCAGAAAAAAATCTTAATTCATTGCATCTGAATTGGAATCCTGCTCTTGTGCATGCAAAATGTTATTTAACTTTATTTCAACATGTGTTCTCAGACAATGGAGAGAGAAGACCACAGCATGAACAAACCAATGAAGTGGAGCCTCCCCAGATTAATACAGATGCATTAAACCCATGGACAGTGCCATATTCCCAACCACAACCACAGCCAAAGGAGGAACCTAACAACATGGAGTACATGAGTAAGGAAGTATTTGAGCTGTATGACTAGATAACAAATGCTGCAGAAAACATCAGGAGTGTAATGTGCTGTTTTGAAAAGAAAATCTCTCCAGCTTTCTGTCTCAGAAGCGCAAGTGAACATCAGTCTTTGTTGGAATGCATAATTGCAAATAAGATTTAGAGCTGCAAGGATCTCATAGTAATGTAGCAATAAACATTTGTATGGCTGATCCATTTAAATACAAAAGGAATTCTCCTCAGGGTAGTGAGAGATGACTGTAGCTGCTACTGTAGAAATAGTTTCAGAGATAGTAGGAACTGCAGATGCTGGAGAATCTGAGATAACAAGGTGTAGAGCTGGATGAACACAGCAGGCCAAGCAGCATCAGAGAAGCAGGAAAGCTGATGTTTCAGGCCTAGTCTGAAGAAGGGTCTAGGCTTGAAACACCAGCCTTCCTGCTCCTCTGATGCTGCTTGGCCTGCTGTGTTCATCCAACTCTACACCTTGCTATGTCTGTAGAAACAATGGTTTGTTAGGAACCTTAATGCAGACGCCTTCAAGGACCCGTAGGATGTGGACCCCATAGTTGCTTGTCTGCACCTTCTATTTATAGATACATAAACATTGTTTTATTCATTAGTACCCAGAAATGTCAGCTGTCCTCCTTTGTCTATGCCAGTTTTTGTTTAGTTTTGTTTTCATATTTTTGCCTTCATTTGCTGGTCAGTGCTTCTTCACTTGTTCTTGATTACATCCAATTTCCTCCAATGTCAACTCTTCAACATTTCCATAGCATTCGGTAGTTTTTGCTCATTTTCATTGTAATAGGCACAAGTTGATGCTTTCTAGACATTACTGTATAATAGTACACAATGTTTTTCATCATGTGTTTATCCTGAGAACAGTAGGAATGTTTAAATTGTGAAATCTTCCTACATTTTGGAAAAAAATGCATAATCCTTGGAGCTTATAAATAGAATCAGGAAATACAAGAGCAAAGATATTGCTCTACCACACTCTTTCAGAAGGATGTCAAAGCCTTGGACAGTATGTAGAAAACAGTTATCAGAATGTTATGTAGATGAGGGACTATTATCATAAATTACTGCAGAAGCTGGAATCTGTACTGAAAATAAAACATGCTGGAAACCACAGCAAGTCAGGCAGCATCCCTGGAGAGAGAGCAAGCTAACATTTTGAGTTTAGATGACTCTTTATCAGAGTTCTTCTTTGTTTTCATATAGATGGGGGACTTCAGCCAAGTGCAGATTCTAGAGAAGCTCGGATTGTTCACCTTGCAACAGAGATGGTTAAGAGGATATTTAATTGAGGTGCTCAAATTTCTCAATGGTTAACGATCAAATAAATAGGAAGTAACTGAAAGAAAAGAAAACATTTGTAAGGTTATGGGGGAGAAACAGGGAAGTGGGCTAATTGGATATTTACTAATATTCTACTACAAATAGCCTCCTTCTGTTCTGTAACTTTCTATAATGCTATATTCTTTGCAGTACTTCATTTAATTTATTTACAGCCAGCATTCTCCAGCTTGGAATTCGGGGATCTTTCCTAAATGTTTGACTATCTCCATTTGACTCTCAGCTCCTGGTCACCTGTAAATCTCATAGTTATATTCAGTGCCACCTCTTCCTTATTAACGCAGTAATTTACATGACATTCTTTCCTCATTGCATCCATCTTAAGGGCTACTCAACCAGGCAACCAAGATGATTAAAATTTGTATTGTAACCCCCACTGAGAACTCACAAAACATGATCCTGATCAAAGGATTCTGCTTATATCCTGTCTCTATGCAGGGTCTTCAGGGTGGAGAATGGATTGCTATATGCAATAAATGGGACTGCTACTGCGTCCAAGAAGATTTAAGGCTCAGAAATCTGGTTACTGGGTGTCCAAATCTACCATTTCCCTTAACGCCTTTATTCAGAGACACGTCTGTGGCTGAATTTTAGTTGCATTACGGGCCTATACTTGGCACCATTGTCAGTTTAGGAGACTTCATCTGGTGTGATGTAAAACATTGTTTTGTGAATTAGGTGAATGGCCATGAGGACTGATTGTATGTCAGAGCAGTGCAGATATTTTTCCTGTTCTGAGTATCAGTACTTATTTGATTTCATAACTTGGCCAATGCAGATGGGGGAAATTCTATCTTTCTCTTGTAAGACAGTATGAGGTTTTCAGATTCCCCAGTTCTCTCTTAATGGATGATACACAAATTATTTTGCAGCCGTGAATGCTCAGAAACTTTCCAATCTTGACATTAAACATATATTCCCTGTCAGCATTGGAATAGCTACCACTACTGTGCTCCAGTTACATCAATTACTTGACTAAAAGCATTCTATGAAAAACAAGGAGATCTGAACCATTTTCTTTTACATTGTTTTCAACCTGATCATGTTTATTTGTTATAAAAGAGATCCAATTGTCCTCTGTGTCAATTAGAAATCCATTTTGGATGGATTTTGGAACAACCTTCCATTGATACGATACATTCTGGGTTTTGGTGTATTCTGGTCTTCAAAAACAGGCCTCACACTGTGAGTTTTTCCCCCTCTGGGTCCCTGGTAAGAAAGTTTGGGGGGGGGGGGGAGCTGCAATGGAATTGGAGCGGTGACACTGATTTGAGAGTCTGTGGTCCCTTTAAATGAGCTCTTTATTTTTGCCCATGGCCATTAAACCAACAAGCTGTGATGCCCTATCACTCACACCAACACAGCCTGCAAATAGTGTGTGTCTTAGATTTTTTTTGTGCCTGTCATGTTGCCCTTTGAATCCCCACCCTGCTCAGCAACTCACCTTGCGGCACTCTCCTAACAATTTTCACTCAGGGGTTGTACCTAGTATGAAGCTTTAAAATAGGGTCAAAACGGAAAGAAGGTTGGGAAATGCTGCTTTATACTGAATAATACTGAGTATAATCAGCTAATTAATGTTATCCTGAATATTGCCCATCTTACCTGCTATCCCCTTCAATGTTATGAATGGATTCTGTTGTCCCTGGGCTGCGTTCTTTTATTCTGCTTTAGTTGCTTACTTTCTCATCACCTTGTTATGATCTGACAGTGATTCAATGCTGGCCTTGTTCCAAGCTGCAGTATCTGTTGTTATTCTTATTCCTATTCATTCTCCTAAATTCCTCCTTATTTTCCTTCTTTGGCCCACAATCCAGATGATGCTGACTCAAGAAATGCTTTGTAAGTTTAATCATCTGCAGATACATTTGCTTATACATTTGAGAACACAGGACTTTTCACTATGTAGCAGCAATGAAAATGAAACAAAACTGGAACAGTGTCAAAGCTTAATTTAATAACTTCATGTCCACTCTTTGGTCCATTTTCACTATCGTCCAGATTTCTGAGTCCAACCTCTGCCCATGCCCACTACTTATGCTAACTAATCAGTCAGTTTCCAAACCTGCTGCTTCATTCCTCCCTTTTGATCATTCTTCAAAATGTTGTTTGATGCTTTTCTGATTTATCTGCTCTTTGGTTATTAATCGTTTGTGTCAATACTATTGGATCTGCTGCATGCATCAGTACCTTTTCTGGTAAATTCTGTTCTGTGACTCTATCAAGCTACTATCGTGTGGAAGAAATGTTCTTAGCGATACTCTGACACTGCAAACGCTGAGAATCACAATCGCCTGAAATAAAGTGTGAAAATCTATTGCACCTCTTCTGAACAGACCTTAAATGATTTACTTCGCATGATAGACAATGCCTTTTTTCATTTTCTGATATTCTCCTGTCACTTGCGGAATGCAATTGCTAAATATTGACTTGAATCAAGTTCTGAAACTTAACATTTCATAAATAATTGTACCTTTATGGTCAGCGTGACAACTTAGCAAAAGTGGTTGCTTAGCGATAATAACAAGAACTTTTTTTTTAAAAATCACACTGTCTATGGAATTAAGGAAGCTAACTTCTCTACAGCAAAAACAATGCAAAAAAGGATGGACTTAGTTCCATACATGCTCCAGGCCTGGGGAGATAGCAAATAAATTCAAAGAATCATTACCAAATTGGAAAGGAAACAATTCCTCTTTGCTAGCTGTAAAAAAGTAATGTAGCCCTATAACTGTGTGATCCTTCAAACTCCCTTTATCAATTAATTTCTCGTGCATTTAACAGTGTAAGATGTTTCCTGTGAAATTAATTAAATCTGCAGTCAATTTAGGTCCAAGTAAATCTGCACAATAATCTTGAAAGCAAAATATCATTTATTTCATGAAGTGCAAATGAATTCTGCCAAATTAATTTCAACCTCAGTTAATCTGCGCTGCTCACCTGAAGTTTAAAATATGTTTTATTTTCAAACAATAGATTTCCTGAATTTCTAACATTTAAACATAAACAACAACACCTTAGGTTTTATATTTAAACCAACAGAAAAATGCAAGAACTGAAAAAGATGCATCCTTAATAAACGCAGCACTGTTAAAATAAACAGAAACCAATTGTTAGTTAACTACTTTATCAATTGTTATTAATCTACACTATATAGCACAATACAGTGTGAAGTTGGAGGAGCACAGCAGGCCAGGCAGCATCAGAGGAGCAGGAAAGTTGACGTTTCGGCGTGGGACACTTTTTCAGATCTTTTCTGAAGTGTCCTGACCCAAAACATCAACTTTCTTGCTCCTCTGATGCTACCTGGCCTGCTGTGCTCCTCCAGCCCCACACTGTGTTATCTCTGACTCTAGGATCGGCAGTTCCTATTATCTCTACATGACACAAAGTTGCAAAGACAGAATTTTAGTTTGTTCATTGCTTTGAGAATATGAAACACTGTTTTATTCACATTGTTTGACACTCCAATCCAAGTTATCTTAATTACATAACATTCACTTCTTATGTGTTCTCATTCACCCTGTAGAATATTGATTCCTTGTTATGGTTATGAACTTAAAAGTGCCATTTTCCAAGTGACAATCGTAGACTATGAACCAGAGAATATTCAGATAATTTGCTTGACCAGTTTTCACAATGGTCATTACAGGAAACTGGCATTCATAATTTGGCAATTTATAAAATTGGCTAAGTTAATTTCAGTTACTGCACTTCAGTCGGGATCTAAACTACAAGAAGTCAGTAACTCAAAATTGCATGCGTGTGTGTACACATACACAGTTCACGAAGACAAAGATAAAAATTTGAAATATTTGTCTTGTAGAAAAACCAAACATTCGCATATTTGCTCAAAATTTTCAAGTTAACTAAATTGAGGCATAAAAAAGGGGTAATGCTTTAGCTTAGAAAAAGGCTGAGCCAGAAGTCACTACAAGCCAAGAAATGGAGTTTCACACACATTTTCAAATAGACACTGTGAATCAAATAAATATTGTAACTTATTAATTCATCCTTTTTCTCCAATTTCAATGTAATCTTTAAATATCTGCTATTAGCCGCACTCAGTAAAATCGACCTTGAGTTCTTTGCATTACTTAAGACAGCCTTCGCTGTTTATGAAAGAACTGCAGCGAGTCTTCCTAAAATGTTTCTCTTTCTCTTTTATTAGTTGAAGAAACTTTGAAGAAAAGTTAGAGAATAGGAGGGAAGGAGTGCCAGGGAACCATCTACAGCATTGTGTCCAAATCCAGGCATTGTACTTGCAGAATAGTTACTCTCAAACTATAAAGAATCAATTGTCTCTCCAATGGAAAGAGGTGCTTGTGATTCTTTGTGGACAGTAACTCCTTATCATTCTTCAGGAAAGATTGAAGGGTTTGCAGGGGATGCTGAAAAGATTTATGTCAGAGATGAAGGAGTTAAGTCACAAGGATAGAATGGAGAAGCTGGAGTTGTTCCCCTCATAGAAGTAAAGTTTGAACACCTCTGCTCAATCTCCTCTTAATCATGAGGGATCCAGAGAAAGCTGAGAAAGAGATGCTTGTTCTTATTGTTGAAGGGTTGTGGACCAGAGGACACAGATTTAAGGTGACTGACAAAATAAAGAGTGGTCACGTGAAGATAAACCTGTTTGCTTAGTGAATGTTTAAGATCCAGTTGGTGCTGGCTGAGTGTTTTGGAAGCAGATTCAATCCTTCAACTTCAAGAGGGAATTCAATCAGCATTTGAAGACAAAGACTGTGGGTGAAGGGTGGGGAAGTTGGTCTAGTCAAGTTGCCCTGGCAGAGAGCTGGTAAAGATCCAGTGGGCTGTATTGTAACCATTCAGGGATTCCATCATCAGTCAAGAGTCCCAGACTCTTACTCTCTGAACTGCTACTACTACCTATTCCCTGATCCCATATTATACTCGACTGTGCCTGCGATTTCTGCTAACTCCATTTTCTGTTCTAACATTTAGCTCTTTACAACCTGTCATTGCCTGTATTTGCAATTGGAATTTATAATTCCTCCTGTTCTCACATTTCTTTTGCAAGCTCTCCTCACAAAATGGAACATTGAGCTCACAGCTCAGTCTTTCCTTTCATTCCTTAACCATGCTCTCTGTTGCCTGTGAAGTTAAATGATTCTTGAATCTCTTACACTTCAGCATTTTTCAGACATTTGGTCTGGAAGGAATTTTACTGTCATAAACCAGGCCAAAAGAACATAATAGATAGAAGCAGAAGTAGCCCATTCAGCTGATTGAGTCTGCACCACCATTCAATAACATTGTGGCTGATCTGATAATCCTTCAACTTCATTTTCTGCTTTCTCCCCATTTTAATTCTCTTACTCATTGAAAATCTGTCTATCTCGGCTTTGACAGTCATCTGAGATAAAGTATTCCAGATTCACTGGATAAGAAATTCCTCCTCACCTTTATCCACCTGACTCTGAAATAATGCTCTGTGGTCCTAGACTTTCCTAGAAGGAGAAACAATCTCACAGCTTTTACCCTGTCAAGACCCCTAAGAATCTTAATACATACCAACGATGCTACCTATCATTACACTAACTCAAATAAGCATGGGCACAATGTACAAATCTAAATTGTACCATCTCCCATGGTGGAGTTTGTGTCTCCAGGGTATTGGTTTCAACCTCTGCATTACTAGTGACGTACCAGTATGTCAGCACCTCCCAACCTTGCACATTGTGGATTTTGTCTTGCTGTTCAATGTCTTAAGCTTCCTGAAGAGGCCTGGGCAAGTTTTGTTGCTGAATTTCACCTTATATTTAATGAACGTCAGTCATGTCGAGTTAAATACTCGCTAACAGAATAATCTAACTTTTCTATTTTGGCTGCTGACATTAACAGTGATCCATTTTCAGATAACATCTCTTTGTGTCATTTGCATGGTGTCCACCTGTTGGAATGTAATAATCTTCTAGACAATTAGTATTCTGCAATGCTTTAGCTTTGAGATTTGTGTCCAGGAAAGGACAATTAATTTTGTGAAGAATCTTACTTAGTTTTAAGCATTTGGCTTCTTTGAGGAGAAGATAGCTATCCAGTCTTATTGTTTCTAGCTGGAATCTCACTGTTGGCTGATGTTCAGGGTAGCCTGTGGTTTTGGAATTGTTGAGGGAGTTAGTGTACTGTTTGCTTGATCTTTCAGCTGCTAACCAGGGTAGATTGTGAAACAATGAAGAACAAAAGCTCAATAGCTTTTAAAATATATACTAAATAAACAAATCCAGCACTCACAAATACTGACTGAACTGAATATCTTCCTGAAATGTTAAAGTGGTCCAATTATTTCAGATCGATTAACTCACGATTGTGTTCATCAGGCGTCCTGACTTAGTAGTGCTGTTCATGTTATTTTCCAATGAGCCCCTACTTTAACACTTGAAAACTAAAATGATTCCAGACATTGGCAAAAACAATAGCAGCCAAAGTACCACACCAACACATGATATATAATTAAGGCAACTCTCAAAGCCTGCAAAGTACCTGTAAAAATATTACCCTTTCATGTACTAATGTAGGTTTCAGCCACACCCTGCAGACTCCCCAGTAATGGTGAGACTCCTTTCCCTCCCACACCCACATACAAAAATGACCCCTTCTCCCCTTACCATCCTCAAATGCGTAGTATCTTCGTCCCCCTTACTACTCCACACCCACAAAATCAGCCCATCTTTCGATTCCCACCATTCCCCAGGCTCCAAACCATTGCTCCCTCTCTAGCTTCCCATCTCTTTATCCTTATGAAATCAAATTGCCAGCCATCCTCTCTGCACAGCCCCCTGTTTTTATCCCCACGCAGTCATCGATAGTTACCTGAGTTAGACTTAACTGGCTCCCCTGCCAGCACTGAGATTGATGGTGCATACTCATCCCTGGTCTGCCCAACAATCATGACTAAAAGTATTTCCTAAGGTTCACAGGCAGTTTGTGACTGGCATTGCCCCATTCTATTTAATAGCAAGCTGCCAATGAGTGCAGTGCTACCCCGCTAGGGTATCCACTCCACTCTCTCAGAGGGGGAGCATGCCTGTGATCACAGAATCTATCTCTGTGACCCATTGGAGGTCTCAAGCCACTCCTGATTGAGGGACAGATCAGTATTTGTTCAGATTATTGTACAATTCCAGTAATGCAATGTTTTCAAGAAGAACCTTCTACAAAAAAAAACATTCTACAGCGAGTTTCTGACTTGCTGGGAGCCGTTGGCATTTCTGAGTCAAATAGATTCACTTACAATACTCAAGGTTGAAAATAAGGTACTTGACTTTGATTTTGATTGCGTGATGAACGCCAAGTTTGGCTAGAGGGATACAATGCCTGGTCTGGGCCTTACAATCCAATATTTATCCGTTTTCCCTGACTGTGGCTACACAATGTTTTGTAGACAGTGATTCAAGTTTAAAAGACTACAAGTGACCTTGGAAAAACAATCATCAAATACTCGCTGCACAGAACAGAGGAACTCTTACGACAAATGGTGGAGACATTTTGTCAAGCTTTTCCTGATATTAAAATAGATACAGCTTGTTGTAAGCTACTTTTTACATAATGGGTTAACATTCTGATAGTAACTATTGTTTATGTATATTCATTTATAGGATCTGGCCTGCTTTGTCATTAGCAATCAACTGTTCTTAAAATGCTGCCAGTCTAAAAATATTATATTTCCTATACACACTTCCATAGACAGTGTGATTATATAGAAGTTTTGTATATTATAGCATACAGTTAAAAGACACTTTAGGATTTGCACTGTGGAGTTATTTGCAGATCAAAGAAGCTTTGTGCAAATGAATGCTATGTTATGAATGGCTTATTTTGGTCAAAAATCATCAATTATGTAAGGATCAATTAGGTCCACAAACCTAAACTTGTAATTTGGTTAATGTAATGAGAGACAGTGATCTCTTCACACTCCTACTGCCTGCAGCCAGAACAGATGGAATGCCTTAAGAATGACTGTTCATTCACAAATTGCCTACTCATCTGATTGCACGCAAAATACACCAAAATTATACCCTTCAGTCTTTCCCACAAGGTCAGCAGCTTTTAAACATTGTAAGAGTGGTAATGTTTGGCACTCAGAAATGTGATGTTGTGGCTGACTTTTGTGTCTCCATTGTACTGTTTGAGGTGAGGTGCAAAAGTCAGCAAGGGTGTTGTGAGAAAATAAAACCTTTTCCACCCAGTGAGTAGTTAGGGTATGGAATACACTGTATAAATACGTAGTGGTGGCATTTTAAATTCAGGCACTTCAGGTGGTATTGGGTGATAATTTGGACAGAGCTGCTATTCAGGGATTTGGGGAAAAGGAGATTGACACCAGTAACAGAACTGTGCAGTATTGTTGGACAGAATGGTTTTCTTTTGCGCTGTAACAATTCTGTCATTCATCAACGTGGACAGGGCAGTGACAAGATGGAAGTATTAAAGTACACTAACAGATTTTTTTCACAAATCTAAAGCGAAATCTAAATCTGTCTTCCCATTCATAGAAACTGCCCAGTTCTTGACTTCATGCCACTGGATTCCACAAAGCGGTAGGCAGTTCAGTCCAGCTGATTATTCACCAGGTGTGGTGTCGAGACTTTCAAGCGGGAATTGGATTATTATCTGAAAAGGCAAATGTATAGGGATAAAAGAGAAGGCAGGCCAGAGAAACTTAGCAAATTTCTCCTTTAGGAAGGCTAGTGCAGACATGACTGTGCTGTAAGCATTCTGAAGTTTCATATTGCATCTATATCTGTTATACCTTGGAATTAAAGTAATGGTCAATTTCTAAATACTCTGTCTCATTGTTTCATAATTTGGAGTATCTATCTAAAATCACCTGGAATTTCTTTAATGAAACATGCCATAATTTTTAATCTATTCTTTCTCTTTGGATTTTCTCATGTCAGGCAGCATGATAGTGAAGAGACATAACAGTGTGTGGAGCTGGATGAACACAACAGGCCAAGCAGCAGCTTAGGGGCAGTAAAGCTGACGTTTTGAGCTGAAACCCTTCATCAGGAACATCAGCTTTTGTGCTCCTAAGATGCTGCTTGGCCTGCTGTGTTCATCCAGCTCTACAGTTTGTTATCTCGGATTTTCCAGCATCTGCAGTTCCCATTATCTCTGATGCAGCATCATAGTGAATGTGTGTTGTGCTTTCTCAGTGGTTACAACATCTTTCCTAAAGTGTTCAATCCAAAGCACCATGTAGCAACAGTAGTTTTACTAGGATTTTATATAGATTCATCAGCACATGTCAATGTTAAATACTCCAGCTCTCATTTCCCATTTGATTTACATTATTTTGCTTTCGGATTGTTGTATAACATTTGACTGCCTTTCTACTTTTCAGCTCAAGTCATCAAGTGTGAAACTAAAATGAGAGATAGATGCAAAGGAACAACATGTAACAGGTATTGTTGTTGATTTCTATTTCTGCATTACTTGTGTCTGTAATTTTTGTGTTTCCAATGAATGACTTTCCAAGGTACAACAGAGACATGAAATAACAAGCATAAACTCCGTGACTAAACTACAAATACTTACATTAGTAAAATGTTAGAAATCTATTTCAGTAGTTGAAGAGGACTGGAGCAGACTTTACCGTACAAACAACTGCAATCCTGGAAGCAAATAATAAATTTAGCACTAAATGTTTGAAGTTAAGCAATCTCAGTGGGAAGGAGATGGAATAGTGGCATCATTACTAGACAATCAATCCAGAATCTTCGGCTAATGTTCTGGGGTCCTAGGCTTGAATCCTGTCATGGCAAATGATGGAGTTTGGGGATTTAAGGAGAAATCTGGAATTAAGACACTCATGATGACCATGAAGCCATTGTTGATTGTCAGGCAAAACTCATCTGGGTCACTAACGAAGGAAACTAATGCTCTTATCTGGTCAGGCCTATTTGTGACTCTTAACCCGCAGTAATGTGTTTGACTCTTAACTACCCTCTGGGCAATTAGGGATGGGTAATAAATGCTGACCTAGCCAGTGAATTAATTAGAAGAATTCTCATCTCCATACTCTTTGGCTATTGTTTTATCCAAAATGTTGCATACCTTCAGCAAGAACTTGACCCAAACAGTTAAAGAACTTGCTTTAGCTGTCCTAGTTTCAGTGTTATCCCGTTATAACTAGGCCACAATGTTAAAAGTTTTAGCAGCAAGGTAAGGGATTTACTTGGCGATCCTGATGTAGATAAGGACCATTTATCTGTTGTGTAATTACAAGATGCAATTATATAATTAGTAATGTCACGCTGCCTTACTTTGCCGTCATATAAAAATATAGAAAATTCTCCTTTTCGTGAGAAAGCTGGCTGCCATACTGGCATTTGTATTATTTGGAGAATGTTAGTGGGAGGTGCAAAACTCAGGTGGTTAGCTTGCAAATGAATGGACCACATTGGAATCTTTTGAGTGTTTTGTAGATTTGTAACACAAGTAAATCTATCATTTTTCATACACTTTTGTGGCAATTTTAGCAGCAAGGTAAGGGATTTACTTGGCGATCTTGATGTAGATAAGGACCATTTATCTGTTGTGTAATTACAAGATGCAATTATATAATTAGTAATGTCACGCTGCCTTACTTTGCCGTCATATAAAAATATAGAAAATTCTCCTTTTCGTGAGAAAGCTGGCTGCCATACTGGCATTTGTATTATTTGGAGAATGTTAGTGGGAGGTGCAAAACTCAGATGGTCAGCTTGCAAATGAATGGACCACATTGGAATCTTTTGAGTGTTTTGTAGATTTGTAACACAAGTAAATCTGTCATTTTTCATACACTTTTGTGGCAATCCTACTTTTGTTACTCAGATACTGAAACTTTTAAACGGAAGTTGGCTATTGATGTTGCCATTAACAGTTGCACAGTGCTAAATGCCAAAGCTTGACACTTAATCTATTAGCTGCTGAATAGAAGTTTTTATACAACCGCAAAGGCCAGAAAATATGCACTTTTAAATAGACATTGAGACCATTTATTACAATGAATTATATTAAAAATTTCTTTTGTTCAACTCATTTGTTTACCTTCAAAATGCTCCATAGTGTATAGTAGCGTAGAAATATTGACTAATGGAGTTCTTGCTGTTTAGGTATTTGTGCCCAAAATATTGTGAATCATCCAAGGCTAAAGTGATTGGAACGCTCTATTACGAAACGGTAAGGGATTGTTGATTAAACAATATCATGTTAAAAATCCATTCAGAACCCCTATCCATACCTGCTTACACTGCTAAGGATTATGGGTAGGGCCAGGAGAAGTAGGTGTTTGATTGTATGGGTCTCCGGACGTGCCTACTCCACTTCAAGTAGAAGTGGTGTATGCAGTCAAGTTGGTAGCAAGGTGGGACTGCCAATCACCATGCCGCTGGAGCTCCCGTGAAACAAATACATCTTGGCTGCTTCTCTTTTTCTCACCCTCACCCCCGCCCCTCTCCTTTGTAAGGAGGGTACTTCTAAATGTAGTTTTGAACAATCGATTCAGCGTCCCAGTGGCATTCCAGGTGAGCTATGATAATGTAGGATCCCATCTGAAGGTCGTGGTGTGGGAACACCTGCTGTTGGTGTTTCAATTTTCTCTGATGCCCATATAGGAACAGACAATGGTTGCTTCCAGACCAGACCATTATGAATCTCTGACGTAAGACGTTGAGTCCTGGCCAAGTTTGTGTCATTCCTGTGGCCTCCCGATGGAGTTTATTGGAACTGGATGGTTTCTTTTATAGGCCTGTCACTTTCTGGTGCTTAGTCTAGTAGTGCAGCAGATGGAAAATACATTTCTTTTGCCTGTTTATAGCAATCCAGTATTTGTCGGGCTGCAATTCACCAAGGGATTATCAGCAGTGAAGAAGGCGGGCTTGTGGATATCACTCGAAGAGGAAAAATCCCATTTTTCGTTAAATCTTCTCGAAATGGTATTCAGTCTCTGAGGTGAGAGTTTCCAAAGTATGCAGCACAAAGGAGATGTTTACTGACTTAGTATTGATGCTTCAGGATACCTTTAAGGTTTTATAAAAATCAACCTGGGTAACCAGATATTTTAATTTTCTCAAGAGATGTAGAAATAAAGACAAAAGTTAAAATTCTAAAATAAAGTGGCTTTGAATTACTGCTTATTAAGAGAATAACGGCTAAAAAAAGTTAGACTGAACCAGCTATTTTCATATTGTAATTTCTATAAATTACTATGTAATTGGTTCAGACGCCAAAGTAAACGGTCTAGGCAGGATTGTTAAAAAGAGTCATGGTGCACCTTGGACTATCTGATATGAGCGCAAGCTCGGTGCAATACGATGTTAAATGGAGAAAAAAAATCATGAAGATGGGTCAGAGGATGGAGATGAAGGAAATCACGTTTTTAATCTATCAAAATCGGAACATGTTAAAGTGAAAAAAAACCTTTTTAACATAAATGGTGCATCATTAGCAAACAAAAGCTTTAGGACTCAACGTTGTGCGGTTCTTCCAATTGCTTGACATTACCTTGTCAAAAAAATCTGGAAAAGCTGGATAAATGGTTATTTTTAACTACTTACACTTTTTATGGCATTTCATTTCATTTATGTTCTAATATGCTATATGATATTTGATTAATTGAGGTTGAAAATATGATATTAATGATGATTATTGATTTTCAAAATCAAACACTGATCTCCATATGGCATTTGTTTACAGCAAGTTTAAATCAGCAAATGGATTTAGCGTATCCAAAGTGACTAGTAAGTGTATTTCCTCAAATTTTCATATGATCGAGCTGTTTCATTTTATTGGGTAAAACAGTCACTTTAAGTGGTGGCTAGAATTACATTAGCAACTAATTTAAAACTATCTACTGTCTCACAATGTGGCTCAGTCGTACTTGTTAGAACCTGTGTATATATGAACACAGGACCAGTAGACAAAAGGAATTTAGAATCATAGAATCCCCACATTGTGGAAGCAGGCCATTTGGCCTATTGAGTCCATAATGCCGCCCCAATATCCTACCCAATCCCTGTAATCCTGCATTTCAATGGCTAATCCACTTATTCTGCACATCCCTGGAAGCTGTGGGCAATTTAATATGGCCAGTCCACCTAACCTGCACATCTTTGGATTGCGGGAGGAAACCAGAGTATCCGGAGGAAACTATTGCAGACACAGGGAGAATGTGAAAACTCCGCACAGGCGGTTGCCTGAGGGTGGAATTGAACCCAGGTCCCTGGCGCTGTGAGGCACCGTGCCAGTGTCTTTGTCCAGGCATTGAACAATTTCAGTTAAGCAGAAGCTTGGATGGACACTGTTGTCTTGGCACATTCTGCACAGTATAGGCTTGACTAGAGTTCAAGGGTCCTTTTTGAACTTAACTAAAAGCTTTGGGGTAATTGTTCCTTGATGCAAGTTTAAGGACAATAATTTGACAACGTCCACTTGCAAACCAAATAGCTTAGTTCTCACGTAATATAAATGATTGTTCCCAGTGATAGTTGATATTCTTGCATGTGTCTGGATGAATGCAGGACGACAATCTTTAACAGCATGTACTGAATGTAATTAAATGATTTTGTTTTGCTAGCTCAAACAGTTGACTGTTATACTACAGTGGCTCAACTGTGTCCATTCAGAAAGCCAGCTACTCATTGTCCCAGGTAAGACAATTAAGGCTCAGCAGGCATTTTATTCCTGTAAATTCATAAATATCATTTAAATTAACAGATTATGCGATGATGTTTTGTTAACACATACCTGATATTTCTCAGCTGAGAATTACATTTATTTCCAAGTCATGCATGTCTCGCTCAGCAACTGTGCGTTGTAATGTATCAGGGAGAGCAGAGTATCCAGTGATTGTAATTCAGCAGTGCTTTTTGCAACCTCAATCCCATTCCCCAGAACTCCTTCCCTGGATCATTTCTCAACCTAGTTCTCACCCCATAACTGCTCAAAATTGACCTGTTTGCTCAAAATTTTGCTCACCTTGCCTCAGATTTTCCTGAAAAGCTGGTCATCCATTTCCCTTACGTATATCCATTTACAATTCTGAGGATGTCAGATCAGTACACAGTGATATGGAAGTGACATCAATCACTGTAATATATTTGACTTTACCAATTAACACAAAGACTGCAATCCTGTAAACTAAGCCGTAGATAAAATGCTACAGCTTGGCAGTAATACATAGTTAAGTAGACACAACCTTTTTATAGATCCTCAATGTGATATACCTGTCTTTGACCTTGTTTCCACTTGTCACTTTCTATTGTTCCTTTTAAATCATCCTTCTACAATAGTTACCTTCTTGGTAGAAACTAGATTCAACATTGTGCATACGTAATTAATTTGAATAATTTTTATATTGCTATTATGCTTGCAGTCACAAGCTTGTATTGATAAATTGATAGGTAATTTCTATAATGAATGTGTTATTGTGAACTTCCCAAGTTTAGACTAATTTATTTGATCCTATAGAATTAACTGCCCACCAAACTGTTTGGATGAGTTTCCCTTCTGGGCACGGGTCATCGGTAACAAGATTTATTCTGACGTAAGTGTTTATTTCCTTCTGCATGCTGTACGTTACCAGGGTTCAGCTAGAAAAGAAATGTTTGGATCAAGTAGTAGCAAAATGAGTGGAAACCGAGATACCACCTTTGTGGGCTGGATTGTGCAGCTAGTGTCTGCAATGCCTGACACTAATCCAATGTAATACCCATTGCGAAAAGAAAATTTTGTTCATCCAAATGGAAAGTTCGCTGAGTATTCTGTTTTTCATTAAGTACAATACTTCCATTGATGTCATAACAGTGTTTCTAAAAGCTGGATAACAGCAATAAGAAAAGGAAAAACCAGTGCGAGATATTTCTGTTGTGGTTACTTCGTTCACCACAGAAAGCTCGCGACCTCCTGTGGATTAATCGCTTTCTCAGTTTTGTTTTCTGTTTGATGACAAGTTGCGGTTTTGGTGCTCATTCATTCCAGCAGATGGTGTGCTGCTTTCTAGATCCTATTGTTCCTATTTTGCTCCAGGAATCACTTTTCAATGTAAAGGAACATTCAGAATTAGGTTTAACAATCCTATTGTTGGATAGTAGATAGAACAAAGCCATAAAAAGCTCATTAGAGAATTGGAAGTGAAGCCTTTCCGAGTAGAAACAACAAAACCACATTTGGAACTTAATAAATATTTTTATGTGCAGTAATGCTAATGAGCTTTGATTTAATAATCAACTCTAATCAACTTCTGACCAAAATCTTCTATGATCTTTGACATTTTTTTTAACAAATCAGTTTGGCAACATTAATGGTAAAAGTTGATTTGTTAGATTACATGTAAGATTCGTTAATTTACCTAAGTAGCTTTTGTGGTTTCTTTAATCCTTTTAGATATCAACTCAATTACGATAAAACCCAGAATTCAAGGTTTAGCCTGTGTCTATTTTAGTTTAATAGGGCAGGGAGGTCAGTTTGCACAGTTGGCTGGCGTCCTAGAGTAGAGTTCAGAATAAAGCCAACCAGAGTGGGTTCAGTCCGCGTTCTGGCTGTGATAGTTCATAGAGACCTCATTTCTAACTTTACCTCATGCTTGTGGACTGGCCGCCCTCAGGGCTACACATAATTATCTCTACCTCTTATAGAGGTGCCTTGGGTCCTTTGTCGAATATGTCTTCTTGCCATGCTATTCTTAACTTCTGTTCGACTTGTACTGCTTGACTGTGAGACAATCAAAATCATAAACAAAATAATTGCTTGAATGTGGAAATCACATGAATGATCACACATTCTGATAATGCCAGCAGGGCTAGTTTTACTTTGAGAGGGACAACTAGGGTGGCACTTGTCTCAACCACATACTCATAACCATATAAGGTCTCAGAGTCAATCTCTATGTTCCACTTAATGAACAGCTTTCACAGGATTTGCCTAATTATGTGTCAGAATACATTAATTTTGAGGGAGATAAAAGGAAAAGCTTACCACATCTTGGACGCAATTTGAAAGTGGCAATTTGCCCAAGAAAATCATGAGCATAGCTGTGTACTCAAAAGAAAGAGGAAGGGCAAATCACTTGATCATTAAGTTGAAAGCCAGCTAATGTGACTGAAAGGGAAAAGAAGGAGCAAGGAAAGCGATAAAAGTTTCACATGGAGGGATTATACCAAATAAGCATTGCCATAAAGAAGCATGAAATGATGAGGAAAGAATAAGAACTATGGTGTATGAGTGAGGTGCTGAGGAATCACCTCTGTGTCTTACCATTCACTGGATTCACCCTGTGACAAAGAATGGGGTTGAAATAATGATACTGGATTTTCACAAGGCCATTAAAACTACAAGGGACACTCATTTTATATGTGGGCTTACCTGTAAATGTGTTGTGAACATTTTATCCATACACTACATTAGAAGTGAAGCTCAGTATGTCTTGTTGCACAATGCTTTGAGCAAAACAAAGTGCCTGGTTTTAGCAGTGAAATAATGCTTCTCATTAGAATGAAAGCACATGAAACTGGATGTTTTCATGATTTCCCATTGGTGTATGGAGTAGACATAAATAAACATTTATGTCACTGTTTAGCTTTTCCTGGAAACATAAGTACAAAGATCAACTGGATAAATTAAGTCATCTTTCAACTCAGCTTTGTGCTGATAGTAAGCTCATATTGCACATAAAGATGGTCATTCATCCCAGCTAAATTTGTCCTTCTGCAGACATCTGAAAATTGTCCCCTTCTAACAGCCATGTGTTCCCTGGATCTCTGCTGGCAAATCTGGAAAGTTCTTCTGTATATGCACCACTCTCTGTGTGTAGAAAATGTTCCGAATTTATCTTTTATCATTTTGGAGCTGGCCGTGCATTCTTGTCCAAGTTTAATGTTAAATTGTGGATTTATTTTCACCATTCGTACATAGAAGTGACAGCAGAGAAAAAAGGCTGTTTGCCCCAGTTGGACCGTGCTTTCACATGAATCTTCTCCTTCCCTGTTTCACATCACCTTATCAGAATAATTGTCAATTCCTTTCTCCCTCATACTTATGTAGGGTTCTTCCCACAATGCATTTGGGTTATTTGCCTTAAATATTACATTTGATTGAACATTCCACATTCTAGCTGCTCTCCGATTAAAAATTCTTCATTATTCATTCCATTTATGCGATTCCATTCAGTACATGGCTTGATTCTCCTTTCTGGATCGTGAAATTAAACAATCACCAGTTTTCCTTCATAACTGGCTCTTTATACAAGAATTTGACCTTCTGGCTGGATCCCCATCCCCCTACTATCTTCCGTGCTTCTGGTGTCACAGTGACCAGCACTGGACGCACTGCTCAAACTGTGATCTGACGAGTGCACTGTAGGTTTGATCATAGATCTCTTTGAGTAATATTCTATTGCTGTGACCAACTAGTCCCAGGATTTGCTAATTGCCACCCATTGACCAGATACATGTAGCAAGTTCGAACTTTTGAGATTATCAACTGATATATTTAGCAACAGCCTGGATGAACAAGGGGTGAATTCAGAAAATGACAAGCATAGAATTTCTTAAAGAAGCATTATTTTGCTCCGTGGGCAGATGTTTCCCACTTTGTGTTTAAGTGTAGCATTGAATGTATGGCAACTAACATGCTATCTCCACCAATAAGAAAGTGTGCCCAATCACCTAGAGAAGAGCCCACTAAGAGACCTGTTGAGGCTAGTCCTGGGGAAATCTTTTGGTAAGAAAGTTAGTACTTTTTAAACTCTTCTCGTGGGCTAGTGAGGAGGCAGGTCACAGCCAGGGGCTTGTTCAGGGGGTTCGAAGGCTAATATTTTTCCCCCTCTCTCTGCCTCCAGATTGGGACAGCTTGGAGGCCTCAACCACCGCCAAACACAGCAGGCAGGACTCATATATTTCCCAGCCTGAAGAGTAGCTACTTATATCACCTCCTGAGCAGGCAGATAATCTCAAAAGTGGACAGTTGAGGCCCTTATGAGGCTAGTTGATCATTAGTTGACCACCTAAGGACCTTAATTGGTGGCTGGTTCAGAAGATCTTCCATGGACCTTTTTGCACAGAATTTCATTAGTAAGAAGTTTCTCTCCACGGCTAATTCAACCCATTATTTAAAACACAAAAGAACTGCGGATGCTGGAAATCATGAACAATAACAGAAATGGCTGGAAAAACTCAGCAGGTCAGGCAGAGTCTGTGGAAGAAGTCAGAGTTCTTGTTTCAGCACCAGTGATCCTTCCTCAGAGCTGATGGTAGCTTGGAAAAAGTTGATTTTTATGCAGAAGATAGGGTGAGGGGAGTAGGGGGTAATGAGTAAATGATATTTCCTCTTCCTACCAGCTCCAGGAAGGGGAAGATCACATCCTTTATCTCAAAGTGGACATAAGCATTAACTTCTTGAAACTACAACAGTAAATGTATCATACCAGAGTAATAGCTGGATAAATGTCATTCTTTTATGTATTCTGATGTTTGAAAAGCAATTGTTGCGACATTTTAAACAGATCATTTTAATGATCCCAAAGATGTGGAAGAAGATAGGGTTGTCACTTTGTAAAACCAAGAGTTTGAGTTAAGTTGCAATCCAGTTTATCATACAAACTTTATGTGGCTCTTAGGGAGAGGGCCTGGACGTGATAAATCCTTCTGACTCTTCAACAAACAAGGTTGCGTTAATGTATGGAGACATTGTATGACTATGACTAAAGTAAATACATTCCTGCACATCTCTAAAGAGCACTGCTATATACAGTAGCAGTAAATTAAGACTGACAGATGGAACATTGCCAGCTATGGAGTACAGAGTCTTCATCAGTGTCCAAGATAGAAGAATAACAATGAGGCACGCATGTTGTCTAGCCTGAGTGTAATAACATTTTTAAGGATACGCCCAGTACTTTTATTGCTGTACATACAGGCCTGTGTCATGCTGACCGAAGACCATGTTTGCTTTATCATTTTAAAGTTAGGAATGTTAGCTACCCTATAGTGTTCACTGGTTAGGTAAATCTGTGATTAAGAAAAACAATTATTTTGGATGGTTTTGATCCTGGGAGGGTAGAAATGCTACAAAATGCTTATTAATAGTAATAATGAAGGTGGTGTGGTTTTACATTTAAAGTGGAATTTAATGGATTTGATTGTGAAGATGAGCGTTTGGATCTGGTATTTAAGGCAGGGGCAAGTGTCTGACCCTCCCATGATGCTGAAAGAATCTCTGTAGGTGTGGGTAGATGACGGGCATGGGCCCCCCCTCACCATTGCACCGAAATGTACATCTCCCCCATCTGCTAGTCCACTTCTGAGGGAGCTGTCAAATTCTGCCAAATTGAATCAGATGCTGCATATCTTCAGTGTTCAGTTTGAGCCAGAACAAAATTTCCAATCTCACACCCCAACCAGCTGCAAAGCCATTTAATTCCTCAGATATGCATTGTCCACTGCAATCCATAACACAGATAGGTTGGAGATATGCTGATATAAGTCTTCATCGCTTCACAACCTAATGCATTAGTTACTGCTCCTTGTTTTTTTTTAGCATTTTAAGCTGCACTTTGTGTAAACGATGACTCATCTAAAATTTTGCTGTTTACATCGCATCTCACGCTAAGCCTGAGTCTCATATCTGTCATGTCATTTCCATTGATTCTCTTTTTCCCAACTTGCCAAATACATTATCTGCATTGTCCTGTACAGATTCACAGTCAGAACCTTTCCTTCTCTCTGTAACAATACAAAATCAACTTTTTATGCCTTTAATGTGGTAAAATATACTCAAGTGTAAGAAAAAAAACATTGAAATTGGAAACGATGGCCCTGTTAGAAGCTGGAATTCCATGTTAGAATTAGCCATTTGTTCAGATTTTGCAGAGGATTAGGTTTTATGATTTTATAATTTTCAAGCCCAAACTTTGCTCAACTAAAGTAGCTGCGGGGATATTTTGTCTTCCTTCTCAGCCTTTTGTGAACAATGAGCTGTTCTGTGCACTGAGAGTAACTTCTAACAAATTAATTGCAAATGTTCTTCCTTTTTGGTCAGAATTGTAAGGAAGGCATAACATAAATGGATTAGTGTTCATATTTAGGGCAACTTTAGTCAGCTCCAACTAGACTCATACTGCTCCCTGGATGTGGCAGAAGGAGTCCAGATGTACAGAATTTACATTAATACACACAAGCGGAAGCGTAGACAAATGGATTGATCTGGCAGCCTGCTAACGCAGCAGTTTTAAAGCTACATGGTTTAGTTCTAAGCCTTGCAAAGTTGACTTGCCTGTTAGCTTCTGTGGTTCTTGACAGTGCATGGCTCACAGATGGTGCCATGAATCAGCTGGAGTGTAACACAAATGTGGGGGTTGGAGCAATGGCTTTTGTACTTGCTGCAGGAAAGTGGTTGCAAAGGACGGAGTAATAAATAGTGCACAGTCTAAGAAAGCTGGCGTGAGGCATAAAACCTATCAATGCCTGATAACAATATCATTTATTCCCTTCAACTCAACGGCAGTGGTAAGCTCTTTGTCAATGTCAAATAATGAGAACCTTTTCGATTTGGAAAGAGGACATCTCAGTTCTCTTTTACTCTCCCTTATTCTACCAGCCAAGTTGAGGAAAGCCAACAGTATTTCCTCCTAACTTTCTGCTCCCAATCCAGCCACAACTGTCTAGACTACTAACTGATCTGAGAAGTTAAAGTGGCAGAATAGTACTGCTGAGAAACAAAACTGTCTACTGGAAATGAGGTTTAAAAGAACCCCCAACAGTTTTGTACCAAAACTGATAGAAGTCTTTCTGACTCAGTTAGTAATGAAACAGATATATCAGAGACAAATGTCTTTAAGAAATTTTCTTTAGAACATGGAACATAGAACATAGAAAAGTATAGCACAGCACAGGCCGTTCGGCCCACAATGTTGTGCCATGGAATAATCCTAATCCAAAAATAAAATAACCTAACCTACATTCCCCTCAATTCACTGCTGTCCATGTGCATGTCCAGCAGTCGCTTAAATGCCACGAATGACTCCGCTTCCACGACTACCACTGGTAAACTATTCCATGCGCTCACAACTCTCTGGGTGAAGAACCTCCCTCTGACGTCTCCTCTATACCTTCCTCCTAACACCTTAAAACTATGACCCCTCATGGCAGTCAATCCTGCCCTGGGGAAAAGTCTCTGGATATCGACTCTATCCATGCCTCTCATTACCTTGTACACCTCGATCAGGTCACCTCTCTTCCTCCTTCTCTCCAGAAAGAAAAGTCCGAGCTCAGTCAACCTCTCCTCGTAAGACAAGCCCTCCAGTCCAGGCAGCATCCTGGTAAACCTCCTTTGCACCCTCTCCAAAGCCTCCACATCTTTCCTATAATAGGGCAACCAGAACTGGACACAATGTTCCAAGTGTGGTCTCACCAGGGTTTTGTAGAGCTGCAGCATAACCTCATGGCTCTTAAACTCATTCCCCCTGTTAATGAAAGCCAAAACACCATATCCTTTCTTAACAACTTTATCCACCTGGGTGGCAACTTTGAGGGAGCTATGCACTTGAACACCAAGATCCCGCTGTTCCTCCACACTGCTGAGAATCCTGCCTTTAATCCTATATTCAGCATTTAAGTTCGACCTTCCAAAATGCATCACTTGGCATTTATCTAGGTTGAACTCGATCTGCCATTTCTCAGCCCAGCTCTGCATTCTGTCAATGTCTCTCTGAAGCCTGCAATAGCCCTTGAAACTATCAACGGCACCTTCAACCTTTGTGCCATCAGCAAACATAATAACCCACCCCTCAACCTCCTCATCCAAGTCATTTATAAAAACTACAAAGAGCAGAGGCCCAAGAACAGAGCCCTGTCGGACACCACTCAGCACTGACCTCCAGGCAGAAGACTTACCATCTACAACCACTCTCTGCCTCCTGTCAGCCAACCAATTCTGAATCCAGACAGCCAAATCACCCTGTATCCCATACCTCCTGACTTTATGAATGAGCCTGCCGTGGGGAACCTTATCAAATGCCTTGTTGAAGTCCATGTACACCACATCCACTGCTCGACCCTCGTCAATCTGTCTTGTGACTTCCTCAAAGAACTCTATAAGATTTGTAAGGCATGACCTGCCCCTCACAAAGCCATACTGACTCCCTTTAATCACACTATGCTTTTCCAAATAGTCATAAATCCAATCCCTCAGAATTCTTTCCAAAACCTTGCTGACCACGGACGTAAGATTGACTGGTCTGTAATTTCCAGGGATTTCCCTATTCCCTTTCTTGAAAAGAGGAACAACATTTGCCTCCCTCCAATCTTCCGGTATGACTCCCATGGAGAGTGAGGAAACAAAGATCTTCACCAGCACCTTAGCAACCTCATTTCTCGCTTCCCGGAGCAACCTAGGATAAATTATTTTTCTTGCATGACCAAAGAGGTCATGGATCATAAAATCCTTATGGTGTGGAAGCAAGCTATTTGGGCTCACCAAGTCCACACCAACCTTCCAGAGAGCATCCCGCTCTTTCCCTATAACCTTGTATATCCCATAGCTAAACTACCTAGCTTAGACAATGGGCAATTCAGCATAGCCAATCCACATAGCCTGTACATTTTGGACTGTGGGAGAAAACTGGAGCACCCATAGGAGATCCGCACAGACACAGGGAAAAACGTGCAAACTCCACACAAACAGTCACCTAAGGGTGGAATCAAACCCCTTTCAATCTTTCCTGAGAGTGAATTCTATTGTGAAGGCTTGTTTTATCTTTGTCGTATATAGATGGAATTTCTAAATGCAGATGTGGCCAAGATTTGAGCTGAAGAAGGCACTAAAGGATTCATATCATTTTTCTGCTAATTTTCTAGAGATCCAGTATCTGTCGAACAGCGGTACATGCTGGTGTGATTAAGAACCACATTGGAGGACTTGTGGATGTGAAACCAGTGGAAAAGAAGAACCGATACACAGCAGCCTCCAAAAATGGAATTCAGTCAGAGAGGTAAGCTTCTGATAATGAGAAAACAAATTGTAATTAATTGCCCATTACAGTTTGTTGGAAGTTTCACTGTATTGTAAGCAAGAGTTAGAGTTAGGTTTATTGTCACATGTACAAATGTTTACAAAATCGGCTCTTACGCTGCCATCTTAAGTATGAAGGTACCCAGGTACATGATTTTAGGAATAAATTAGAAAAATAAAGAAATCAGATGTTCAGCATTCCAGTCCTTCTAGCAGACCATGCCAGGACTTGCCAGCAGTCTGCACCAGGCCTCACCTCCAGTCCATGTTGGCTAATGAGTGGCTGTTTGATGAGGAGCGTTTTTTCATAAAATCATATAATGATTCCATCATGAAAGATTCTGCAGTTTTTTTTATTTTCTCAAGAGAATTATCCAGTTCCCATTTGGAACCCATATTTGATTTTACTTCCACTTTATTCTCTGGCAGTGCATTCCAGGCCCTAATCATTTGCTGGTAATAAAGGTTTTTACTCATGTCATGTCTGGTTCTTTTGTCAATCACCTAAAGTCAGTGCTATCTGGTTCTTGATCATTCTACCAACGTGCACAGCTGCTTCCTATCTGCTCTGCCCAGAGGCCTTTCAATTTAGAACACCTTTATCATATGTCCTCTCAACCTCCTTGATCTCCTCTAAGGAGAACAGCCCCATCTTTATCAATCTATCCATGTTGCTGAAATTTCTCATCCTCAGAATCATTCATGCAAGCCTTTAATGCACCAACATCAATGCATTCACATCCTTCTTTTCCTGAGACAGAGAATTAAACATGGCCTTCCAATTGAGGCCTAACTGGCATTTTAAAAAGGTTCGCAATAATTTATATGTATTTAAAGTTATGTCCTTATTTATAATGCTTAGAGTGCCAGATGCCTTACTGATCACTTTCCCAAAGTCCCTAGTTATCTCCAACAATTGTGCACATACACTCCCCCTCTGCCCTTGCACTCCCTCTGCAATTATAGTCTACCAAGGATTATCTTTCCTCATTTATCCTACTAAAATGTTCCACTTACACTCCTTCACATTACATTTCAACTGTCATGTGCCCACTCACTCTGTCAACCTTTGTGTCAGTCCTTCCTTTCAAAACCAGCACTATCTTCCACATGGTTCATAATCCATCTGAGTTTTGTGTCAGCTGGAATTCTATCCCGGAATCATTCTAGATCATTAATATGAATAAAGCACAAATAAAAACAGAAATTGATGGAAAAGGGTGGCACGTGCCTCGGTGGTTAGCACTGCTGCCTAACAGCACCAGGAATCTGGGTTCGACTCCACCCTCGGGCGACTGTCTGTCTGGAGTTTGCGCATTCTCCCCATGTCTGTGCGGATTTCCTCTAGGTGCTCTGGTTTTTTTCTCCTCCCACAGTCCAAAGATGTGCAGGCTAGGTGTTTGCTGTTCGTTGTCACTCAGCTAACTATGTATTCACACTGCACTCCCCATTTATCCATGGCTTTGACTTTGCTGTTATTCAGCACCTAATCCGATGTCTTTCGGAAGCCTATATATATCAAATCAATCACATTACTGTCATCAATCCTCAGGAGTACAGTGGTGTGATGGTTATGTTATTGAGGTGGAAATCCAAAGACCAGGATTGCTGATCCAGAGAGATGAATTCCAATCCAGGCAGGGCAGCTCTGGGAGTTTCAATTCAGTTAATAAAACAAAGCCAGAATAAAAAAGCTAGTCTCAACACCCAGAGTATTGCCTGCAGTTTTTGATATCCTTACCTAAGAAATTTTGTATAGAGAGAGTGCAGTGAACTTTCACCAGATTGATTTCTGGGAGAACAGATTTGTTGTCAGGGGAAAGATTGGATGGACAAGGTCTGTATCCTGTGGAGTTTAGAAGAAAAAGAGGAAGTCCCAAAGACACTCATAACATTCTGACAGGGATAGACAGATTGGATGCAGGGATGACGTGGGCTGGAGTGCCTTTTTCTGTCCTGCAGAACACTATGAATTTTGTCTATGACATTTCTGCTGGGCAGGGGATCCCAAACAAATGGTCATAGTCTCAGGATACACGGGAAGCCAGTTTGGACTCAGATGAGGAGATTTTCTGCACTCAGCGGGTGGAGAATTCTGTGGAAATCTCTATCAGAGAAGGGTATGGAGGCAAAGTCCCTGAATATAGTTAAGAAAGAAATAAACTTTTAAGGGCTTAAAGGCATCAAAGATTATGTGGAGAGAGGAGGGGGTTACAGAGGATTAGCCAAGATCGTATTGAACATAAAACATAGAACATAGAACATTACAGCACAGTACAGACCCTTCAGCCCTCGATGTTGTGCTGACCTGTCATACCAATCTGAAGCCCATCTAACCTACACTATTCCATGTACGCCCATATGCTTATCGAATGGAGATTTAAATGTTCTTCAACTTGGCGAATCTACTACAGTTGCAATGGTGGAGCCAGCTCAATGGAACAAATAGTGAACTCTTATTCCTGTTTTCTGTGTTTCTGTGGTGGCAGAAAAACTATTGGATTGTCGCAAAATCCATCTTGTTCACTAATGTGGCTAGTAGGAAACCTGCAATCTCTGGCCTACATGTGACTTCACACCCACAGCAATCTGGTCGACTTCAGACCCACAGCAATGTGGTCAACTTCTGACTGTTGTCTGAAATGTCCTAGCAAGCAACTTAGTTGTGTTGAAAATGGAAGCTTACCACCATCACCTCAAACAGCAACTAGGGATAAGTAATAATTGCTGACCTTGCCAGCAATAGCCACATTTCCATGAATGAATCTTAAAGAGCAATACCAGTTACTTGATTGAGAAAGCCAATGAAATCAGTTGACATGATTTAGGCTTAACAAATCTATAATGGTTTTATTAAAAAACCAGAACTAAATGGGTTTTAAAATAATGTGAAATTCGTGGGAGGATATAAATTTGTTTTTTGTAAAAATCAACATTGTCCTTGAATTATTTTGGACTCTTGTCACCTCACCTTAAAGGAAACTCTGTAAGTGCATAAATGAGATTTCACTTTCACTGTGAAGATAGAGTGTTGCTATGTTTTACCGTTAGGGACTTTACTCATTTCTCAAGATGCTCCTTTGACATTAATGCTGATAATCCTGTCAATTTTTTTTCTTCCAGTATAAAAAATCCTCCTGATGGGAAGGCTTTCAGAATATTTGCTGTGGCATGAGTTAAAAATCAATTGTGAGAGAACTCTTCTGGGTTTGCTTAACTGATTTCCGAGGACAGAAAGCACGGGCAAAATAAACATGAACAAAAACTGTGCACACTTGACAATAATGATCACCTTCATCATATGAAGAATTAAACAACATTCTCAGATTACATGGTTGCATCTCATCTGCCAAAAAGAAATGGACTCTTGTTCGAACATTCCTATCATTCTTTTTTGTACATAATAAATTTAATATTTTGTTTAAAGGCAGAACTATAGTTATTTACAGCAGTGCTGGTAAGCCTATAACTTAAAATTGCTCGTTATTAATAGAGTTTGTATTTACTCTTAGTTTGAAATATATTTCGGTGCAATCTATTGGAACTAGGATTTTGTGTGTCTCTTATATTTGTTTGCTTCACTGCGAATTGGCTCAGTACCATGTGTGTTCATTTTGTGAAACAAATCTTGAGAACTGGTAAAGGGAAAGCCTTTAGAATTTCAAAAAGGTTTTACACCTTGATAGCTTTTTCTTTAGGTGCAAGTACACAGGGTATGAAGCCTGGTAAATATTGGTGCACATCCAGGCTAATTTACCAAAATGTTAATAATACTAATTCCATTTGCCCAGCAAGTCTACAGTGATTTTCCTTTGAAGGTATTTGAAGCCTGAGTTGAACATCCAAAGTTATTAGCATGGCATTTGGCTTGAATGATTTGAATTGACAAATAACCAGTGCTAAAGGTTATTGTATCATGTAACTGTAAGATTCTAATGTATGTAAATTCTATTCTCAGCGTATGAACTCAGAGAAATTGTATCTTTGTAATCTGTACTTACATCAGAATATGCCTCGAACTGTCAGATATCCACAGGCTCATTTTTGAACTTGCTGACCATGAGGTCATGATGTTATTAATTGCACAGCCATGGCACATGATTTGAGTTAAAAAGAAGAATTTTGTAAATTGTACGAATTGCAATGAACAAGGAATGAGCTATACAGATGTATAGGTGGGTGCCTCATAACGCTGGAGCTTGTGAGTATTCTGTGGCTGTGCCACTTATGTAAATACTGGCTCAGGCTAATTGAGGACCACACACAGGTCTGAACTTCAACCTTGTTCATCTAATTTTCCACACGTAAACTTGATTAAAAGGTAAACAAAATCTATGAGAAAGTCATGCTAAGGCAAAACACTGCGGATGCTGGAAATCTGAAAGAGAAACAGAAAGTGCTGCGAATATACAACAGGCCTGGCTGGATCTGTGAAGAGAACAAAGGGTTAATATTTTAGGCCTGTGATCTTTCATCGGAACTATTTATGCAAAAATATTCTTTTCACAACTTTCATTCTTACTTTATTTAATTACTTGGCGCTTGTCAAAAATTTCTTATGCATAGTTACGGCACAGTTTGCTCAGTCACATAGACCCTGTCATACCATTTTCCAGCAAAGAATTATTTGTAATTGATGCCCTTATGGACTTAACAGTTCATGTATATAACTGAAGCTGTTGTTATGGTTGGAAGGCTGAGGGTGAGGGGGAGATAGCAGGACCTTATTTCAAAACCAAGTTCTCAGTCATGAGTAATTTTTAGGAAAATACACAATCACAATGTGATGACAAACAGATGCAATACTAAATGAATATTGGATTAATGTATTGGATTCACCACTGTAGTTTTATTTTCTTTTATTTCTTCAATATAAAAATTTAAACTCTCCTTCTCTCTATTGCAAGCCATCGGAGATCTACAAGACGTTTCTGGAATTTATTTTTGCATGTGCAAGTTCTGATGCTCTTATTAAATATAATTTATTGCGCTGTATTGTGACAACAGGGATGAGGATAGCTGCTCAACCACTTGATTTTTGTTATGGCATTACATTGTATATTTTTAATAAATACGTAAAAAAAACTGTATAGACTTACGACCCGCAACAGCTATTTTTAATACATTATGAAATAGAGTGCATTATTTCACAATAAAATGTCATTTTTCTGTAAACCAACGTCTTTGTATCTTGGCTTAGAATTTTTACACCTGTACAGTCTTATGAACTGGAATTAAAATGAAATATTTGTTGGTTGTAATGTTTCAGAGTGAACAGAAAGTGTGGAAGAGTTAACAGATAGCAAGTTGCATATTATGAAACTAAACTGTGTTTGGAAGGGAGCTCAAGACATCTGGTTACATAAAGTGCTTTGCTATGTTTATGTCATCAAATCTTTCCAATTATGCAGTTTTCTAACAGACTCCCTACTGGTGTTATTCTCTGTTTAGTACTTTTTGTCCATTACCACTTGACAGAGGCTACAATTCTTTTTTTTGCTTATTTGAAACAAAACACTCCTTGTTAATGGTTTCTGGGGCATACACTAATTCCAGGCAAGGGAACCAGGAGATTACCCTATGACAGTGCAGCGCTGAACTCGTCATTGCGAGGTGCACAGGAGTGCGGGGGCAATTTTTCTCATTTTCCATCCACCTGTGGGAAATTTGTGCACAGCTACAAGTGCAGGAACTGTGATCTAGCATGTTATTGCGTTATGCATTGGTAGTCAATTGAGTTGTAATGATTAGATTAGATTAGAATCCCTACAGTGTGGAAACAGGCCCTTCGGCCCAACAAGTCCACACCGCCCCTTGAAGCATCCCACCCAGACCCATCCCCCTATAACCCACACACCCCTGAACACTACGGGCAATTTAGCATGGCCGATCCACCTAGCATGCACATCTTTGGACTGTGGGAGGAAACCGGAGCATCCAGAGGAAACCCACGCAGACACAGGGAGAATGTGCAAACTCCGCACAGACAGTTGCCCGAGGCTGGAATTGATCCCAGGTCCCTGGCACTGTGAGGCTGCAGTGCTAACCACTGAGCCACCGTGCTGCCCTAAATCCAGTTATAGAACCTCTGCTAACATTCAATATTACTGTTAGGAGGCAATGATACGGTGGTAATGTCACTGGACTCATGATCTGGAGACGCAGGTTCATACTCTGCAGTTAAGGGTTCAATCCCACCCCCAGATGTTGAAATTTGAATTCAACCTTTAAAGAAAGTCTGCTGTTAAAAGTTAGCCTAATGGTGACCATTGTAATTAAAAGAAGAACACTCTGGTTCACAGAAGTCCATTGGGGAAAGTATTCTGCTGTTCTCACCTAATTTGTCAGTGTGACTCTAGATCCATGGCAATGTTAACTATCCCCTGAAATGACTCTAACAAGCCACTCATAGCAGTAAATGCTGGACCAGCCAATGATGCTTATGTTCCATGAGCAAACAAAAACAGTGCATCATTTTCAAATACTCAGTGTGACAAATAGGTTTATTGTGACCAAAAGAATGTTATGCTGAAATGACACATTTATTTATTTTGTAACTGCTTTCTTAAGAAAATCATATTAAATTAATTTGGAATCGCTTTTCATATCTTACTTCATATAATGGTCTGCACAACGTGAAAAGAAAAATCTGGAAAATAAAGAAAATTTGTCATTTCGGTTCAACATTTCCCATGTTTTCCCTAGTTAATATAAATTAATTTTCACTGACACTTGGTGATTCACCTCCAAAAAGAATGGTAACTGTGTGGATGGTATTCTAATAATTCCTTTACTTTTAATCTGCAATGATTTTTGAAATTTTCACACAAACAACATCTAGCTATCGCTTACATATGTTCTCTTCAAACTATTTTTAATGACATAAACATGATGTAAAGTGGAATATATTGGAAATCTACCCATTTAGTTACTCATAGATGTTGAATGGAAGATTCACTTTGAACTTAAAGTCTTAGTTGAACAGTTAGTTTTTAAATTTACCCAGAAGCTTTGTGTTAAAGCTGCTTCAGGCAAGAATATCCATTTTTTTTTTGAAAATGCTACCAAATTAGCTTTGATAATGGTAGATGATGGGTAGAATCTTGTTGAGGTAAGCAAGATCTCAACTGCTGGCTCGTGAGCATGTGAGGACTTTCTGAAGAAGGCTCTAGGCTTGAAACATCAGCTTTCCTGCTCCTCTGATGCTGCTTGGCCTGCTGTGTTCATCCAGCTCTATACCATGTTGTCTCAAGGACTCCACATTGCTTCTTTTCCTGAAGACCCACAGATTGTTATTCAAATCAAGCAGTTGAAGGTAGGTCTTTCACAGGGATAAAGGACCCAGAGACAAAATCCCAAACAGCAGGAGCAGTTGGCCAAACAGAAGGGAAGCAATGGGGTCGTTGCTAATGTCACTGGACTAGGTTATCCAGAACCGCAGGCTAATTTTCTGGGGATACAATTTAAAACTTGAGTTCAGTTAAAAACAAGTATGGAATTAAAAGCTAGCTAACTGTGGCCATATAGCCTTTGTTGTAAAAATCCATCCATTTCATGACTCCCCTTTAAAGAAGGAAATCAGCTGTTCTGGCCTACATTTCACACCAGACACACAACAATGTGGTTGACTCTTAACTATCCTCATGGCAATTAGAGATGGGCAATAAGTGCTGACATTGTCAATGTTACTCACATTAGATTGTTTAGGTTTAGATTTAGATTTCACATCCTGTAAAAGAATTTAAAAATAGGCCAGTGGGAATAGCGCAACGTGGAAGGCATAGACTGTTGTTGGTATGATGCCCAGACGAGGTGTAGTCTCGTCTCTGGCCGGAGATGCGTGATGTCCAGAGAGGGGTCATAGAATGGGTGTTCAAAAGGAAGGACAGGAAGATATTTCAGCTTCAAGGCCATGGGAGTGGCTCGCAACAGACTACGCCCACATGTCACCAGCTTCTCTAATGCTGGGTCCCTCAATCACTGACTGCCTAAATAGGAGGCAGCATCATGGCATTTCCTGCCCTTGCTCTTGGGAGCCTGCAAGCAACATTGGCACATTTCTCCCTGTTTACTGTTCATGTGGTGAATCAGTTGTGGTTAGTTGTCATTGATGTCACGTAGTGGTGAGTCAGCAAACCCAACTACAGGCCCATTGTCTCAGATTTAATCAGGGTGGAGTTCGGAAGATGATTGAATTATCACCACACAACATCCTTGCACCTGCCTCAATTCGCACCCCCCCACCTCCAGAACCCCATCACCGCCACACACCCCTGCCCCCAACCTTCATCTCTCTGCAGCCTGTCACCAAATGTACCAGGGTAAGGAAGGTGCTACTTTCTACCCAGTCTCACTCTAAAATGTACTGACAAAAAACTGTGATAATGGGAACTGCAGATGCTGGAGAATCCAAGATAATGAAATGTGAGGCTGGATGAACACAGCAGGCCCAGCAGCATCTCAGGAGCACAAAAGCTGACGTTTCGGGCCTAGACCCTTCATCAGAGAGGGGGATGGGGTGAGGGTTCTGGAATAAATAAGGAGAGAGGGGGAGGCAGACCGAAGATGGAGAGAAAAGAAGATAGGTGGAGAGGAGAGTATAGGTGGGGAGGTAGGGAGGGGATAGGTCAGTCCAGGGAAGACAGACAGGTCAAGGAGGTGGGATGAGGTTAGTAGATAGGAGATGGCGGTGCAGCTTGGGGTGGGAGGAAGGGATGAGTGAGAGGAAGAACAGGTTAGGGAGGCAGAGACAGGTTGGACTGGTTTTGGGATGCAGTGGGTGGGGGGGAAGAGCTGGGCTGATTATGTGGTGCAGTGGGGGGAGGGGACGAATTGGACTGGTTGTGGGATGTGGTGGGGGAAGGGGAGATTTTGAAACTGGTGAAGTCCACATTGATACCATTGGGCTGCAGGGTTCCCACAATGATGCCACCCGAAGGTTGCAGGAACAGCAACTCATATTCCACTTGGGAACCCTGCAGCCCAATGGTATCAATGTGGACTTCACCAGCTTCAAAATCTCCCCCTCCCCCACCGCATCCCACAACCAGCCCAGTTCGTCCCCTCTCCCCACTGCACCACATAATCAGCCCAGCTCTTCCCCTCCACCCACTGCATCCCAAAACCAGTCCAACCTATCTCTGCCTCCCTAACCTGTTCTTCCTCTCACCCATCCCTTCCTCCCACCCCAAGCCGCACCTCCATCTCCTACCTACTAACCTCATCCCACTTCCTTGACCTGTCTGTCTTCCCTGGACTGACCTATCCCCACCCTACCTCCCCACCTATACTCTCCTCTCCACCTATCTTCTTTTCTCTCCATCTTCGGTCTGCCTCCCCCTCTCTCCCTATTTATTCCAGAACCCTCACCCCATCCCCCTCTCTGATGAAGGGTCTAGGCCCGAAACGTCAGCTTTTGTGCTCCTGAGATGCTGCTGGGCCTGCTGTGTTCATCCAGCCTGACAAAAAAGTGTCTGGGTTGAGGGAAGGCCCATTGAAACTCTTCTGTCTTCACATAAATCAACTAAATAAATGAGAACACGAGTGAAATACTCTTAATCTGGAGTGACAGAGAATGCTGGAAAACACACTTCGGTTCTGGCAGCAACTGTGGAGAGAAAACAAAGTTATTGTTCCAAATTGATGACCTTTCGTTCAAACTGGACAATAACAGAACCTAGCTTCCCAGTGGAAGTGTAAATAGCTAAAGCAGACTGACAGTGGGAGCAAGGCATGAGCAAAGCACACCCCTGCGATCTGGAATGTGGATGCGAGGTAGGATTAGTTCCCAAAGTTGTGAATCATTCTTCTGGCTGCGTAATTGTTGGGATTCCCTATTCCCGACCACTGGCCAACACCTCCTCCCCTCCCCGTGGCTTTAGTACAGCCATCCTCCATTGCCAGCACCCAACCGGAGGGAAAAACCAGTTAAAAAAGAAGCAATTCTTGGAAATTGATGTACTGGTTTTACTGGAGCACTGTCCTGAAGTATAGAAAACAATTCAGACCAAATTGGATCCACTCACAAGTTTTACTGGTTTTTGCTTACTGTCTGAGAAAACAGGAGCCCACAATTTGTGTCCGGCCCAAACTTCCGGAAAATGCACACTTCCAAGGGAGAACATAGATTGAGATGATTCATTCTTAACAGTGTTTAAATTTTTTCACTTCAGAATAATTGTACCTCTGTTGGCTGCAATGCAGTAGTCAGTAGTGTTACTATTTAAGAGTAACCATCTAAACCACTAGACATGAATTTACCTGCCTATAAACTCATCACTCCCAAAATTGCATTTGACTGTTCCCAACAGGTTTGTTTTGTTATGCACTCCTCTGCTAAGTGTTTGGATGCTTTTGACATTTCTGCTGGATCTGTCCCAAGTAAATATAAGTTAAAAGTAACAGAACCCTTTTGCTGTCCCGCATCAAAGCTTGATTCAGTGCCATTGACATCATTCTGCTAAAAAAATCAATTTAATTAGAAATCTCCAACCTTGAAGAGTGGGCAGTTTAAAAATGCCAGGCTACTGCAAGTTTAAAATGAATGTATTTTCTGGCACTTTAAAAAGACTGTTATTTAATTGAAGGGCCTAATATGATTCATTACAAATAGTTTAAGTCATTCATATTATGCTCAAACATATTTCAAGATGTAAGCTATTCTATCATTTAAAATAGTGAAGTATTCGGAGTGAAAATACAATCCTTTCAATGGTATGAAGTAGGATTAATATAAACTGATGAGAAAACACATGAAAATTGTAATAAATACCATACCATATGTCTACATTACTTTTCTGTTCGCCCAAGCACTTTCATGGTGTTGGCTAGTGTTGATCTCTTTGCTACCTTAGCCTGGTGTTCTGTTGTTACTTGTGAGTAATTACTTCCTATATAAAAGTTTAAATATCCTATTATTATCTTGGTACAACAAATGGATAACCAGTCTGCATTTTCTGCATGTTCCTTTTGAACAACTATATTAGTAATCATTTTCAAGTGTTGTCAAACAGAGAAATTTAAAATAAATTATCATTTTATTGTTAATGATGGTAGTGAGTACTTAGCTGTTTTACATTTTAAGAACCTTTTATGATTTACTTATGAAGTTGTTGGCTAAAGTAAAACTGTATCGTTCTTCAGGGAAGGAAACCTATTCTCCTTATGCAGCTGATCTAAATGTGAATCGTATGCCAGGTTAATGCAGTTGACTCTTAACTGTTCTCCTAATCTCTCTAACTAGACCACTCGTAAATATCAAATTTCAAGAAGACTATCTTTTACAGGTCAATGAGGGTGAGTTGGCCTAACTACTTACATTCAGATAAGGATGAAACAAAAAAACAGTAGCAATTATTCACGCATCTTAATACTCTTCATTAGATTAAAAAAATTATTATATATTCAAAATTACATTCCTTCTACTACTGATACTGATATCTAGGCGTGATTTAACTTGATATTTATATTACCAGAGACCAGTGCAGCGTACAGCTGATTATAAAACCAAATCTGCTTAAAATCATCTAGTTTTATAAAAGTGAGTCTTTGTCAGGTTAAGCCTACTTTTTCCTTTGTGAATTGAATAGTTGAACTGGAGCAAAGGGAAGTTTTCTACATGTGAAAGATTCAAATCAATCAGCTTTGATTTGGAATAAAGAGAATGATTCAAGGTGGCACCGATATTGGGCGGCTCCTTGCAAGCTCCCTACGACAGATCTAACTCTAACATTTGTTATAACCGTTCTACACTTCGAAACTCAAATTCTAAGTCTGTGAGGAGCACATCCTGTGCAGTGCAACCCGTATGCTTCACTCTGTCCAAGTTTTTGTCATCCTATGATCTGTACGTCCTTGCTGACTATGATCGGCCTGTACTGCTCGCAAACAAAACTTTTCACTGTACTTAGGTACATATCACAATAAATCAAATCAAGTTAGATCAAACCAAATGAAATCAAATCAAATCAGTAAGATTGGCTTTGGGTCCGATTAAAGTCTTTCAAAATCATTTTAGCAACAAAATTACGAGTGGCTTGTTCAATATTATTTTAGAATTCTGAACTTTTTTTTCTGCAGTAGGTACATGTTCTCAAATTTTTTACATAATACGTAAACAACTGACAATGGCAGAAGGACATTCATGTGTTGTTGCAGTTATACAGAGCCTTGGTGAGGCCACCCTGGAATATTGTGTGCAGTACGGTCTCTTTTTATGAGGAAGGGTGCTCTAGCTCTCGAGGGAGTGCAGCAAATATTTCTCAGGCTGATTCCAGGCTTGGTGGGACAGATGTATGAGGAGAGATCAACTAGGTTGGGATTGTTTTTGCTGGAGTTCAAACAAATGAGGGGGGATCTCATAGAGACTTATAAAATTCTAACAGGACTAGACAGGCTAGATGCAGGGACGATCTTCCATCAGGTTGTTCCTGATGGTGGGTGTGTCCAGAACTGGGGTCACAGTCTGAGGATTCCAGGTAGACCATTTAGACGGAGATGAGGAGACATTTCTTCATTCAAAGAGTGGTGAGCCTGTGGAATTCATTACCACAGAATGTTGTTGATGCCGAAACATTGAATGTAATCACGAAGTGGCTAGATATAGCACTTGGAGTGAATGGGATCAAAAGTAATGTGGAGAAAGCAGGATTAAGCTACTGAATTGGATGATCAGCCATGATTGTGATGAATGGCGGAACAAGCTTGAAGGGCTGAATGGCCTCCTCCTGCTCCTATCTTCTGTGTTTCTATGTTTCTGCATAGGACAAAAGGCAGTTCATGTAGTGCATACATGCTAACATGCAGCTATTAGCCTGAATATAATGCTTCTGCACTGTAGCTTCAAGGGAAAATAATGTAACTTATTGCTATATTTAAACTCCGGGCCTTCAGTTGTGAAAGACTGCTGATTTTTAAAATAAATTGGTATTTGATAAAGCTTATTGTGACTAATGGTGGATTACTTGTCTGGCAGCTGAGGCTCATTTTGAATCCATTAACCCTGAATCCATTTATCACCACCATTCCACTACCCCCTCCCCCTCTCCATCTGCAGCTCCCCCTGCCACCTCATACAGTCCTGAAGAAGACTTCTCTCTTCCAGATGCTGCCTGGCTTGCTGTGTTCTTCCAGCCTGCTGTTGTCTCTCCTGGATTCCAGCATCTGTAGCTTTTTTGCCTCTGAGTCTGAACTTGTGTTGACCTCTTTTGCCAACTCTAGTCAATTCAGACATGCTTCAGAGGGACAAGGAAATTGATGTCATTCAATATGCATGATGTCTAGTGGGCTGGTAGTGTGGAACATTGGTGAACCAATGTGGTGTGGCTCAAATTGGTCAAATACAGACTCAGAACCGCAACGCTCTGTTTGCCGATTTTCTGAATTCTGCTCTGGAATTAAGGTTAAGGTGCCAACAATAGGCAAAATATTTCCTCAGAGGAAGGGAGAGACAGGAAAGAAAAATTTTCTGAGTGAGTCAAAACTTGCCGGATCACTGAGCCTTCTCATAGCTGATTTGAGACATGGTGTACCAGCTCCTAGGGAGCTGGAAGCAGAAAACCCACTCACCTTTTTGTCTGGTTGTATCAAACAGACCAAGTCAATCATTCTAACTCATTGCTTGTGTCAGCAGCTTTACCTTTAAAAGCTAGAACCCATTTTCACAAGATGGATAACGCTCATTATACATGCATACCGTCCTGCAATTACACCATGAATGCACTTGCCTGAATTGTTTTCTCGCCAAACTTTGTACACAAACCAAACTCACTTGTTTTCAAAAAGAAACTACACAAACTGCCCGTTTTCAACATTTTTTCATTACTATCTGGTATGTAACTTCAGGATCGAGGAGGCAGGTAGGTGGTTAGCACTGCTACCTCAAAGCACAAGGGACCTGGGTTCAATTCCACTCTCGGACGACTGTCTGTGTGAAGTTTGCACCATCTCCCCATGTCTGTGTGTATTTTCTTTGGGTGCTCCGGTTTCCTTCCACAGCCCAAAAATTTGCAGTTTAGGTGGATTGGCCATGCTGAATTCCATAGTGTCCAGGGGTAGGCAGGCTAGGTGGATTAGGCATAGGAAATGTAGGGTTTCAGGGATAGGGTGGGTTTGGATGGGATGCTCTTCAGAGGGTTATTGTACAGCATGGAAACAGACCCTTCAATCAAACTCATCCACTCTGGCCAAATATCCTAAATTAACCCAATCCCATTTCCAAGCATTTGGCCTACATCGTTCTAAAGCCTTCCTATTCATATACCCATCCAGATGTCTTTTAAATGTCATAATTGCACCCGCCTCCACAAATTCCTCTGGCAGCTCATACCATATATGCGCCACCCTTTGCATGAAAAAGTTGCCCGTTAGGTCCCTTTTAAATCTCCCCCCTCTCACTTTAAACTATGCCCTCTAGTTTTGGACGCCATCACTGTGGGGAACTAACTTTGTTTATTCACCGTATCCATGCATTTTATAACCCTTAATAAGGTCACTCTGCAGCCTTTGACACTCCAGGGAAAATAGCCCCAGCCCATTCAGCCTCTCCCTACAGCTCAAACCCTCCAACCCTGGTAACATCCTTGTAAGTCTTTTCTGAACTCTTTCAAGTTTCAAAACATCCATCCTGTAACAGGGAGACCAGAATTGCATGCAATATTCCAAAAGTACAGCTACAACATGACCTCCCAATTCCTACTCTCAATGCACTGACCAATAAAGGCAAGCGTACCGAATGTCTACTTTGCTATCCCGTCTACCTGGGGCACAACTTTCAAGGAACTATGAACTTGCGCTCTAAGGTCTCTTTTTTCAGCAATACTTCCCAGACCCTGCCCTGATTTGTCTTTCCAAAACGCAGCACCTTACATTTATCTAAATTAAGCTCTATCTACCACTCCTCAGCCTATCGGCCAATCTGATCAAGTTACCAACCTACTCTAAGATAACCTCGTTTGCAGTCCAGGTGTTATCTGCAAACTTATCAACCATACCTCCTATGTTCACATCCAAATCATTTATATAAATGACAAAAAGCAGTAGACCCAGTAGTAATTCTTGTGGCACACTGCTGGCCTCCAGCCTGAAAAGCAACCCTCCACCACTACCCTCTGTCTTCTACTTTCAAGCTAGTTTGTATCCTAATGGCTAGTTCTCTTGGCATTCCCTGTGATCTAACCTTGCCATGGTCTAACCATGGTCTACCATGAGGAACCTTGTTGAACACCTTACCGAAGTCCAGATAGATCATGTCCACTGCTCTGCCCTCATCAATCCTTTTTGTTACCTCTTCAAAAACACAATCAAGTTAGTGAGACACGATTTCCCAACGAACAGGGCCATGTTGGCTATCCCTAATCAATCCTTGCCTTTCCAAATATATTTAAATCCTGTTCCTCAGGATTCTCTATGACAAATTTTGTCCACCACTGATGTCAGGCTCACTGGTCAATAGTTCCTGAGATTTTCTTTACCATTTTTCTTAAATAGTGGTGCCACGTTAGCCAATCTCCTGTCTTCTGGCGCCTCACCTGTGGCTATCAATGATACAAATATCTCAGCAAGTGTCCCAGCATTCACTTCCCTAGCTTCCTACAGAGTTCTGGGTTACATCTGATTGGATTTGGATTTAACTGTCTAAATGTGTTTTAAAACATCCAGCACCTCCTCCTCTCAAATATGGTAATTTTTCAAAGGTGTCGCTCTTTATTTGCCCACATTCTCTATCTTCCATATCCTTCTCCAGAGCAAACACGAATGCACAATACATGTTTAGTGTCTCCAGGTCGTGTAAACTTAGTGGGCCAAATGGTTTGCTTCCACACTGTAGAGATTCTAGGCTCCCTGGCACCATTGCCTTACACCAACATTTTTCTTACTAATGATGAGGATTCACTGCGAATTTTAGAATTTTTTTGACCTCTTCTGATAATCTTCCAGTGGAGGCACAAAATTTGATCACTGTCAAAGATATTCAATGTCTTTTAATGCTAAAAAAAAAGAAAATTAGGACAAAAAGGCTTGGAGTTATGTAAGGGACATCCTGCACATCCTAGATGTCCAAGTTCTTCAAGGACCGCAACTTTCCCCGCGCAGTGGTTGAGAACGCCCTTGACCGCGTCTCCCGCATTTTCCGCAACACATCCCTCACACCCTGCCCCCGCCACAACCGCCCAAAGAGGATCCCCCTCGTTCTCACACACCACCCCACCAACCGCCGGATACAACGCATCCTCTGACACTTCTGCCATCTACAATCCAACCCCACCACCCAGGACATTTTTCCATCCCCACCCTTGTCTGCTTTCCGGAGAGCCCACTCTCTCTCTGACTCCCTTGTTCGCTCCACACTGCCCTCTAACCCCACCACACCCGGCACCTTCCCCTGCAACCGCAGGAAGTGCAACACTTGCCCCCACACCTCCTCCCTCACCCCCATCCCAGGCCCCAAGATGACTTTCCATATTAAGCAGAGGTTTACCTGCACGTCCGCCAATGTGGTATACTCTATCCATTGTACCTGGTGTGGCTTCCTCTACATTGGGGAAACCAAGCGGAGGCTTGGGGACCGCTTTGCAGAACACCTCCGCTCGGTTTTCAATAAACAACTGCACCTCCCAGTCACGAACCATTTTAACTCCCCCTCCCATTCTTTAGATGACATGTCCATCATGGGCCTTCTGCAGCGCCACAAGGATGCCATCCGAAGGTTGCAAGAACAGCAACTCATATTCCGCTTGGGAACCCTGCAGCCCAATAGTATCAATGTAGACTTCGCCAGCTTCAAAATCTCCCCTTCCCCCACCGCATCCCACAACCAGCCCAGTTCGCCCCCTCTCCCCACGGCATCACACAACCAGCCCAGCTCATCCCCTCTACCCACTGGATCCCAAAACCAGCCCAGCCTGTCTCTGCCCCCCTAACCTGTTCTTCCTCTCACCCATCCCTTCCTCCCATCTCAAGCCGCACCTCCATTTCCTACCTATTAACTTCATCCCACTTCCTTGACCTGTCTGTCTTCCCTGGACTGACCTATCCCCCCCTCCCTACCTCCCCACCTGTGCTCTCCTCTCCACCTATCTTCTTTTCTCTCCATCTTTGATCCACCTCCCCCTCTCTCCCTATTTATTCCAGAACCCTCTCCCCATCCCCCTCTCTGATGAAGGGTCTAGGCCTGAAACTTCAGCTTTTGTGCTCCTGAGATGCTGCTTGGCCTGCTGTGTTCATCCAGCTCCACACTTTGTTATCTTGGAGTTATGTAACTTGCCTTCAAGGTTCTGAGTTCTTCATATTGTTTTGAAACAGTATGGCTGCTATGTAGGCCATCACACAGAAAGTTTGCACACAGACAAAGTCAAATGAAGATGCTTTTATTGTGCTAACTGAAGGAGAAAAGTTTGTCCAATATATCAGGTGGATCTGCTCAATTTTATCCATGCAATTATTAACTCTTAATTGAGGCATTTGCAGTTTCACTTTAATGTGTACATAACTTATGCCCATCTTGTAACTTGGTACTCCCTTTATACTGCTTTGAAATGTCTGTGATATTAGCCTCTGGAACAGACTTCAAACACTTGACCTGATGAGATAAAGGCTTGAGTGTAATGAGCGGAAAACTAGCACGTCTGTGAAAAACAAGAGTGAATTAGAATCTGAAATAAAGTCAAAAAAAGCTGGAAAAACTCAACAAGCCTGGCAGCATTTGTGGACGAACAACAAAATTTGTGAACTGAACTTTTAAAAAATTTGGCTGAGTGTCTCTTTCAGAAAGGTTTTCTCTCTGAGAGCCCTAATGAGTTTTCTCAAGCAATTACCTGCTGTCCATCTCATTAGGTATGCAAGCATGGTGACAGTCTTGTGTGCTTGCCAGCAATGAAAGTATTCGCCGCTGCTAGGGCTGTCTGGATGCATGCCATTAAGGCTCAGGTATCGATCCAGCTCCCATCTATTGGAAGCGGATGTCAATTAAATCCTTGGATAAAGGTAAAATACTAGGGATGCTGGAAATCTGAAACAAACTCAGATTGCTGGGAAACTCACTAGGTCTGTCTGCCTGTGTGGAAAAACATATAGGTAATGTTTTGAGTCATACTTCAGAACTGAGAAGAGGGTCTGGAGGAGACATATCAGATGTGAGAAGTTAACTCTATTTCTCTTTCCACTGATGTTGCCAGGCCTGCTGTGTTTCTCAACTTTGTTTTGTTTAACTAAGTCCTTTCCAGCTTGTTGTGCCTGATGCACCAGTGAGCTATCGTGCTGAAGGTGATGTTCTCCAGCACAATATCCTCATCTTCCTCCTTGGAAAACTGCTGCCACCCTTCTAGATCTTCAGTATCCCCTGCATGCCTTCTTTGTCTGTTGCAGTTGTGCAGAGCATAGTGTACAAGAATTATGTGGTATGCTCTGTCAGGAGTGGACTGCAATGCTTGCCCAGAACAATCTAAGAATCCGAACCTTATCTTGAGTAGGCCTGTTGCCTGTTCCATGATGGTCTTGGTGGAAGAATGGGCTACATTGTATCTATGCCTGCCTTTATCGGGGGGTCATTTAACGGAGTGCTGGCTGCAGAGGGTAGCTTTTTTTAGCTCTGAGCAACCATCCTTGTAAGGCAAGCAGCACTTGAAATGAACTAAGAGCTATCAAGGATATTGACATCATTGCAACTCCCAGATTACCTGGACAACACTTCTAGGAGGTGGTACTATTGATCAAGGTGACTTGCACATTAACCAAACTGAAGCCTCTTCTCTTGCCGAAGTCAGCCATGTTATGAAATGAGGGGTCTCCAAGAGACCTATGTGCAATCTATAGCACTCTGCACGCATAGTTAGCCAACTATTTCGGAAAAGGCTGTAGCACTAACTTTGCCATGGGGAAAGTGATGAAGTGGTGTGATATGGCACAAGTTGCATCACTAACAGCCTTGAAGCACTCAAAGGTTGAGGATTGAGAGATCTCGTGCCAGCCTCCATTGAATTTTTGGAAGCAGAGAGTTGCATAAAAATCTAGAGATAATGGGAACTGCAGATGCTGGAGAATTCCAAGATAATAAAATGTGAGGCTGGATGAACACAGCAGGCCAAGCAGCATCTCAGGAGCACAAAAGCTGACGTTTCGGGCCTAGACCCTTCATCAGAGAGGGGGATGGGGAGAGGGAGCTGGAATAAATAGGGAGAGAGGGGGAGGCAGACCGAAGATGGAGAGTAAAGAAGATAGGTGGAGAGAGTATAGGTGGGGAGGTAGGGAGGGGATAGGTCAGTCCAGGAAGGGATGGGTGAGAGGAAGAACCGGTTAGGGAGGCAGAGACAGGTTGGACTGGTTTTGGGATGCAGTGGAGCAACTCATATTAGAACATAGAACATAGAACATAGAACAGTACAGCACAGAACAGGCCCTTCAGCCCACAATGTTGTGCCGACCATTGATCCTCATGGATGCACCCTCAAATTTCTGTGACCATATGCATGTCCAGCAGTCTCTTAAATGACCCCAATGACCTTGCTTCCACAACTGCTGCTGGCAACGCATTCCATGCTCCCACAACTCTCTGCGTAAAGAACCTGCCTCTGACATCCCCTCTATACTTTCCACCAACCAGCTTAAAACTATGACCCCTCGTGCTAGCCATTTCTGCCCTGGGAAATAGTCTCTGGCTATCGACTCTATCTATGCCTCTCATTATCTTGTATACCTCAATTAGGTCCCCTCTCCTCCTCCTTTTCTCCAATGAAAAGAGACCGAGCTCAGTCAACCTCTCTTCATAAGATAAGCCCTCCAGTCCAGGCAGCATCCTGGTAAACCTCCTCTGAACCCTCTCCAAAGCATCCACATCTTTCCTATAATAGGGCGCCCAGAACTGGACGCAGTTCCGCCTGGGAACCCTGCAGCCATATGGTATCAATGTGGACTTCACCAGTTTCAAAATCTCCCCTTCCCCTACTGCATCCCTAAACCAGCCTAGTTCATCCCCTCCCCCCACTGCACCACACAACCAGCCCAGCTCTTCCCCCCCACCCACTGCATCCCAAAACCAGTCCAACCTGTCTCTGCCTCCCTAACCGGTTCTTCCTCTCACCCATCCCTTCCTCCCACACCAAGCCGCACCCCCAGCTACCTACTAACCTCATCCCACCTCCTTGACCTGTCCGTCTTCCCTGGACTGACCTATCCCCTCCCTAACTCCCCACCTATACTCTCTCCACCTATCTTCTTTACTCTCCATCTTCGCTCCGCCTCCCCCTCTCTCCCTATTTATTCCAGCTCCCTCTCCCCATCCCCCTCTCTGATGAAGGGTCTAGGCCCGAAACGTCAGCTTTTGTGCTCCTGAGGTGCTGCTTGGCCTGCTGTGTTCATCCAGCCTCACATTTTATTAGCATAAAAATCTAGTACCACTTTCAACTTGCTGGCTACCAAAATAGGTTGATCCTTGACCCTTTCAGGTTGTAAGCCCTGTTCCACCAGATGACACACTGAATGCTGTCTCAACCTGGGGCACTTTTCTCATCAGGAGGAAATGACATTGAAGACAAAGACCTTAGGCTTTTTACAGCTCCTCTGATTTCCTGAGGAGATCTTCAGCAACAAATTCTCCAGCAGCTGCTGGAGATTACTGCTGGTCCTTGGCTTGCTGCAGCATCTACCCCTCCTTAATATCTCTGCACCTTCATTATATCACAGCAACAGCAATGATAACACCCACTGTAACCAGATCCATTGATCATGGTTTTCATGAACCGATGTGGGAATTTCAGGAAAAAAATGGCTCCTTACTAAAATAAAAATCAGCAGTCATATCAGACACAAATCACAGTTTACCATAACCCCCGACATAGTGAGACATGGAGGACTCTTATAAGGATATGCCCTGGAATGCCACAACATGGATCTTCGACATAGGTAACTTTATTCTGAACTACGCAGCACAAGCCATGTCACACAAACGCAGGAGACTATACGCACAATAGAACGACTGATACCTTGCTTTTCTCATCACCCAGAAAAAAGCAGCATTGCATGTAACAGCCTGTTGTCAAATTCTTACCATTCAAAGTGAGAGGGAATCAGCTCTGTGTCCTTGTACAGCTTCTGAGATTTTGGATTACCTTTTTAAAATGCGGCCTGCAAATGAAACCTAAAAGGTCACCAGTGATTCCTTGTGCTTCACTGAAATGACTATGATCAGTTTGTATTGACAACTGTTACAGTCAAGATTGCTTGTGACTAGGATTTACAGATGGCATAGTTGGTGACTGCTTGCATTTTGCATGTTGAGTTCTATTGTAACAGATATCTTAAGCCTGTCCTGTGTAAATGCATTATGAATGAAAATGCCCTTTCAAGGGTCTCACGTTGCTCACAAGTCGAGCCTTCTTCCTCATGTTGAGCTGCCACCCGTCACAATTATTATAATTAATATTCTCTCTGCATGCTAACATATTACTTCGAATCCTACAATTGACTTCCCCAGCACCATGAGTGGACCCTGATAACACCCTTTAACTTTCAGTGAACTGACCATCAGGACTAAATATGGCCCCACCCACCGACCAACTAGAAATGACAGCCCCAACTGATGAGTACAAAGACCCTTGGAGATTGATCTCTGTGCAGCTCCCCGGCTGACTTACTGCTAAGTCACAAATTGGTGGCACTGGGCTCCCAAGTCTGACTGTGGCTCAACCCATGGATTATAATGATATAGAAGTCCTGACTCTGACTGCCCAAAATGACCAACTGACCATGTCCAAGCCCCCACTCTGAAATTGACAACGCCTTTGATATAATGTGACATTGACCCCTTGACCTTTATCAGCCTTCCTTGATGACCAAGGATCAATCCCCCTAAACTTGGTGACAGGGTGATTTGATTGAAGCATATTCTGTTTGTTTACTGTGCAGGCTGTTGGCATTGAGGTTGATGTATAGGTTAGACATTGGTGTACCATGATGCTGTAGACCAACATGTCCACCCACTTGATTAGTCACTGCTGACAACCATGAAATGCTGTCTGGCTTTGTCTGTGTGAAAAGGCAAGTCAGAACAGAGATGCTGTGAGTTGTTAAGTTCTGAATGATGCTGCAGTTTGATAAAAACCAAGTCGAGATGAGGATGCTGTGAGCGTCTAAGTAAGTGCAAAGTGAATGTGCACCAAGAGCCATGACTTGCACCCTATTGTGGTGCATGAGATTCGTACGTGCTCCTGTGTGCAAAATGGCCCAGCAGCAACATTGCAATGAAAAAGGACTGGTGAGTTCCCACATGCACAGTGGAAGTGGTCAACCGTATTGTAACTGACTCAATGATGTGCCATGATGATGTGGTGAGGCTGGTGTGGCTCCGATGCCAACCTCCATGGACAAAAAGTACAGGCAGTCACTGCCCACGGAGTGTGCCCTGAGATGTTGGGAAGGAGCCAATGACGAGCTGGAGACACCATGTGTCCTCAAAAACTTTAATGTTGGGAATTCTCATCTTCCTGTTTCTCTCCATTGCCTGGTAAGTTAGCAAACTGCATGTATATGAGGTGAAACCGGGTAATAATGATATGTTAATGTAAGCAATTAGTCAGGTTCCCATCTTGATGTTAAAACTTTGGGTGGAAAATCAGCCTTTTTGATGTTGAAAATTAATTTTCCCCATCTCACCACATTTTCCCTGCTGACTCGCCATTGCTCATGTCATACAGAGGTTGGGAAGAATCTGCCCAATGATTCAGATCAAATCTGACTCCTGTAGTGATCAATTTGAAGAAGAAGTCTTGTAGGTTCATCATAGAGCTTTGCAGGTGAAATTGTGATAAGCCCAGAAATTTTGGCTTAAATCTAAAAGATCTCCTGGTTGAACAAGGGAAGGCACTGTGTCAGCGATCACTGGTGGTAGATGACGTTTGTTTACTAACCTTCCTGGCTGGAGAAGTCATATGAAGGCTGGGATTGTAATGGCAAAGAATAAAAAGTCGAAATTGTTGGGGTTAAAAAAATAAACTTGAGTGTCACTAGATGATTTTGGGCCCTGCTTGATACTGTGGCCTAGGGGGACTGTGGGCAGCATTTAAACATACGTGCTCTGTGCTCAGGTTCTGTCTGTGTGCTTGCTCGTTACTCACTGAATAGTGAGTCATGTTTTGAAAGTAATAAATAAACACAGGTTTGCACCAACTGAGTGGGCTGCTGTTTAATAGCAAATAAATGCTCTGAGCATTCAGTTAAGTTTCACACATAGAAATGAGATATTATAATATTTTCAATTACTGATCTGATAGGTAAAACTTAAATCCTTACCACTAAGCATACAGTGCGATCAAATGTTCTGCCTTAGTTTCTCAGGCATCCCTGATCGAGACATTGGCCTCTGTCATCAACTTTAAGATAAAGTTAGACATAACTACAGTGTATCTGTATGGCCTGTGGCTTCTTGTGTGTAAATGCAAAGCAACCATCCACATTTACTACACCAAGCAACAATACCTCATACAGCACAATTATTTTTGCATAGTTTATTATTAAATATTAATATGCCTGTCTAAATATCTCCCTACCTAAGCACAATTTCTGCAAAGATTTTATGTATCTGTGCCACTTTTAAAAAACGATTGCAATCCTGCTGGTTTTGTATGCCCTTCAATGCACTTCATGGTCTGTCTAATGATAATTAACTTCTAATCAGCAATTATGTTTTGAGATCTTGAAGAGTCAACTTAAATTTTGCATCATTACAGTAAAGCAGAAGAAAAAAAATACACGTTACATGCAGCTGTTTCCAAGAAACAGCGAAACTGTGAGAAATCTGCTTGTTAAATAAACTAAAATGATAGCTAAATAGCTCAGAAATGTTCCAGGTATATCATCCTAAAGCACAGTGTTGGCTTTTGCCTGCACACAGACACTAATTCCATATCCTCCTCATCATGACTGACTCCTCTGCTGTTGCTAAATTGATGCTTATCCAATATTCAGTAGCGATGAGCAGAAATTTCCTTCAATAGTGTAATGGGAAGATCAAAACTGTTATCTTTTGGCCCCCATTCCAAGAACCATTCTCTAACTGTCAATCCCTTTCCACTCTCTGGATGAAGGTGAACCAGACTGTTCTCAACCTTTGTGCCTTATTTGACCCAATGCTGTACATGGTGTTGGAAACTTATGTTTCTTTACCAGCTGTGCCTCCTACCAATCTGCTATGATACTGGCATCTACTTGACAAAGTAGAAAATTGCCCTGGTATGACCTTCCGAAGGTGTGCAGGATAAGTGTCAGAGATATTCCCTTCTTCAGAAGTCAGCCACATTCTACTTTCCAGCTGGATGGATAATTGCATCTGATCTTTGACATTCACTGATCTGTCACTTGTGGTTCCAAGTGGCTGTTGGAGCTCAGTGTTGGCACATCCTGGCATTTGCCTCTGCTCATAGGCTGAAACAGTTAAGGGTAGCATTCAAGTTGGTATCCATATGGAAGGAAGAACGCCAATGCTCAACCTCCTTCACAAGCACACAGGAAAGGCTGCCTTGGCAGATGTAGCAGAATAAATTATATCCTCTTCATGGTGCTAAAAGCATCACAAGAACAGCAATGTTGGCATTGAATGTGTTACTGATTAACCATGACAGTCAACGTCATGTCCCATCATCTTGACTTGAGAAATAATTGGGAACAAGTTGGTGAGACTGAAAAGGTCACTGAGACTAGTTTGATGTAAACAATGGGCAAATGAAGGAACCAAGACAGGACAGAAATATTGCATGTGACTGGATAACAAAGATAATACCAAGAAATCACTCTAGGAGATCAAAAGATACCTGCAACAGAAGCTAGGTAGGATGCAAAGTGCATGGTAAGCCAAAGAAGCTAGAAGGGTTCAAGTCCGTTCTGATTAGCGTGGCACGAAGAATTTCTTTTAAGTCCTGAAGATTGTCTATAGAGGTCCTTTGCAGAACTACCTACCTGTTCTTGATGTTGATGGGAAATCTGTCTCAACAGAAAGGTCAGTACTAGCCTGAGCGCTTTAAGTTTTATTTAACTAATTATTCACTGTAAATGAGGTAGCTGTTGACAAGTTTCCTGATACGTCAAAATATGAAAACCTGATCAGCACAACCTCAGTTGTGGAATTTGATAAAGCATCAGATCTTTTCCCACAAGAAAAGCCCCAGGGTCAGATAGAATCTCAGGAGAAATATCCAAATCTGATTGACCCCAAATTGGGAATCAGCATACCCTTTCATTGGAATTGAAAGGTGCCAACAGAAGCAGCTGGTGAATTTAGCAAAGACTGTTAGTAAAAGACTTGGGTCCAAGCGTGATGGGGCAAAACTAGTTGAGAAAAATTTACCTAGATTGACTCGGCATTTTTCAATTTGAAAATGGCTGCCTGAATGAAGATTTAATTAAATACCGAGAGGCTTTTCAGAAAGCTCTCGGGGCTACCAAAGGAGCCACAGCCATCACCATGTTGACCAGGAAGCAATTCCATGATCTGCTCAGTGCCTTTTGCCTTATGGGAAAAAGTAGCGGAAAAAATCAGAAGGCTGGAAAGTGAAGGAATCACCAAACCAGTCTAGTTTATGAATGGGCATCAATGGTAGTACCGATTGTGAAGCCTGATGGGTTAGTTTGCATTTTTGGGGATTTTAAAAGAATGATAAACCACTTTCCATGGCTGAATAAATACCCAATTAGTCACTTTGAAGTTTTATTCGCAAAGTTGGCAGGGCATCTATCCTTCATGAAGCTGGACATAGCCACGCATACTTGCAATTGCAGTTAGATGAAGATTCCTGGAAGTATGTTACAATTAATACCCATAAGGGTTTATAGCAAAATACAAGATTGCCATTTGGGGTATTGTAAGCCGGTGCAATTTTTCAATGGACAGCAGAGAAAATTTTGCAAGTCACTATTTATCTAGATAATTTGATAATAACATGGAAGACCAATAAGGAGGAATATAGTGATTGGAACAAGGTCAGCCAGGTGGGCATCATAGGATATGAGTTCCCTGATTGGGGCTATTAATCTGGCCCAATCATGGAGCCCTGGCTGACAGAGTACCATAATTTCAAACAAACTCGTCTCTGAATTCCGAGGTCTAGGTCTCATCTCCCCCTTCTATGACTGGATGCTTGATTTCCTGTCCCATAGACCTCAGTAAGAACAGGCAACAGCACTTCCTTCACTGTAATCCTCAACATCAACACCCTACAAGGCTGCGTACTCAGCCTCCTATTATACTCCTGATACACTGACTACTATGTGGCCAAATTCTGTCCCAATACCACTTACAATCTTGCTGACGATACCACTGTTGTAAGTCAGATCTGAAACAATGATAAGACAGAATACAGAGATTTTTGAGTGCTTAGTAGTATGGTGTAAAGACAACAATCTTTCATCAACCTCAGCAAAACAAAAGAGCTGGTCATTGACTTCAGGATGTGGAGTGCAGGGCTTGCCCCCATTTACATCAATGATGCTGAGGTGGAGATGGTCGAGAGTGACAAGTTCCTGGGAGTGATGATCACCAACAATCTGTCCTGGTCTACTCACATCAATGTGATGGTCATGAAAGAACAACAATGTCACTGCATCCTCAGGAGAATAAGGTAATTTGGCAAGTCCACAAGGACTTTTACCAATTTTTACAGATGCACCATTGTAAGCATCCTATCTGGATGCATTGTATGGCAAGTGTTATTCCTGAGACCTCAAAACACTACAGACAGTTGTGAACACAGCCCAGTCCATCACGCAAACCAGCCTTCCACCTATTGACTCCAGCTATAATTGCTGCTCCCTCAGAAAGGCAACCAACATAATCAAAGACTGCTCCCAGCCCGATTATACGTTCTTCAACCCTCTTCTGTTGGACAGAAGAAATAGAAGTTTGAATACATGTACAAATAGATTCATGAATAGCTTCTTCCCCACTGTTATCAGACTTTGAATTGACCTCTCAAGTGTTAATTCTGATCTCTCTCTCTCTGTACCTTCCATACAGCTATAACACTGTGTTCTGTAATCTGTTCTGTTACTCTGATGCACGTTGTATGGTACGATCTGCCTGTATCGCACACAAAACAACACTTTTCCCTGTATCCCAAAACATGTGACAACAATAAATCAATCAATCAATCCTGCCAATTAACTTTCAGAGTAAGTCGGCATCTCTGATGCTTTTGATGTGGATCTTGAGTTGGAAGCTGGCGTTAACTCTGCCCTTATGTGCAATGCCACTGATGCCCAAGGACCTCTTGCCACTCACATTTCACCTACTGCTTTACTCAGTGTTCTTGAAGAATAGTTCTGTCCCTCACCACACCACTTGGCCCCTCTCGCTCCTCTGCCTGCTGTTTTTACCTGATATCTGTCCTCTGTCCATTCAGTGCCCACTCGCTACTTCCCTTTTTCATTCCACTCATCCCCGGGTCCCTCACAGCCTCTCCCTCACTCTCCATCTTTCTCCTTCACTCCCAGGGATGGTCATCAGTGTACAGAAGTGGGGCCAGCAGGCAACTGCTTGGAGTAAGTCAATAAGAAAATAGTGGTCCCAAGTTTGATATCATCTGAAATATTTGGAAAGCACAAATTGCATTTCTCTTCATCTTTGACACTGGCAGCTCACTGCAGTGTTGCTGACAATGATCTCACAGGCCCTTTGACTGCATGGACAGTGAGTGCAATCCCTGCAGTGCCAGTGAACCCAGCCTTTCTTAGAATTAAGAGGAATATGCTCAAAAATATGTTATTTTAGTTAGATACTGATCTTAATGATTGGGTGATCTATTACTAGTTATTTCCAATGTGCAGAATCAGTGATGATTGCTGCAAAGTGAGCATTGTGGTGATTATGCCTGTGAAAGTCAGACTAATGCTAACTTAGTTATTTGAATGCTGATGGTAACTCAAGCAGGCTAATTCCATCTCAGGTTCTTTAATGCAACATTTTAACAAATAAGTAGTAATGAATGAAGATTAAAATGTGCTCTGTCAGAGTCAACTTTGTTTTATTTGACTTGCTGTTGTATTAACCTTCTGGAAAGAAGAGCAAAACCTGCATAAATGACTTATAAAAATAACACTGCATCTATTTGAAAGTATAATGGGAAAGGCATCAAAGGGCTGTGACAACCTAATCCTTAAAAGAGACAATTCAGGTTCAAAGAGTTCCAACATTATTTATATGAATTTTTAGACATCCTTGTCTGTACAGATCCTAGTGCACTCAGTCCTTCTTCCCAGAATATAATTTGACTTTCACCTTAACAGATGTGTTCTGTATTCAGGCTGGCTGTTCTCCAGAACGGAGAGAAGAGGCACATTGTAAGCTCTTGTGTAAACTTACTGTCCTGACCCAGTTGTGAGGACTATTGGCATCGTGAAATTACCATTGCACAGAAACAGCTGGCCTGCACTTAGCTCATGTACTTTTTTTTATTTTTAATTTGACGAAATGCTTGAATAAAATACTTGAGAAATTGTGATAGCACCCTTGAGCAAGCTTTGAAAAGAGGCAATATTTAAGGTCACTGCAGCACAAGCTGATTCTTGTCAGGCAAACAGACAGCAGTGCTGATGTCTTCAGTACTCTTATTACTGCATGCTTCTGTCACTGAACTGAAATGTGTCAAATATTTGTTTTCCCCAGAGCTTTGGCTGAGTTTTCTATGCTGTTGTACTGAAAGCCGAAAACACAGCACAATTTATTTGGAGACTTCAGGAATATGTTGGATTGGGTTGGATTATGTGGTTAAAGTATTGATTTTTGGATCTCATCCACAACCGTGTCCATTTCCTCGTATAGTGGGGACTCATTTCAATAACTGTGAATAACTTCCTTGCTGAATTCAGGGCTTTGCTTCAGTCATTCTCTATCCTTTTTGTCTACAAAGCACTTACGTAATTTAATAGGCAACGGACCACCCTCAGACCTATTCTAATATAAATCAAAGAGCTGTGGACGTTGGAGATCTGAAACATAAACAAAACACGCTGGAGAAACTCAGCAGATCTGGAGGCACCTGTAAATAGAAAACAGAGTTTAAGCTTCTGGTCTAGTGATGCTCCTTCAAGCCGAGACTTGAAATGTTAACTTTGTTTTCTCCTATCACATGCTGACAGACTTGGTGAATTTCTCCAGCAATTTCTGTTTTTCTTCTAAATCTATCCTACCTGCTTTCACCTGTCTTTACAACCAATACTCATCGAAAATAATGGAAATGTAATAAATGCATGTATCTCATAAATGTTAAATTTAAATAAATGATTATTTCCTGCCAACATCAAAAATATAGACATGCTCTATCATAAAGTTAATATGACTGGTGAATGTACTCATTTGAAACATTATTTTCGTGCTATAAAATCATTACAGTAATCATCTTCTGAACAATTGATACTTGTCTTCCATTAACATTAATACTAATCAAAAAAAATCAGCAATTCCATGAACCAATCTAGAATACCAAATTGTTGTTGTTCACACTGATGTTGACTCATGCCTCACAAATACAAGTGGTAGGGATGAGGGCTCTAGCCTGTTCTCTACTACAGCCTTGGCGATAGTGTGACATATCAGTGACCTGTATTTTGGACTAACTCAGAACTGACTGAAAGACAGTCATAGCTCATACATTAAGAACCAGTTCTTTAATTAGTGCAGGTGGATGGGATCTGGTGCGGCATTTAGGAGACATTAATAAGTTCTTTTTTTATTCTACGATGGTACATGGGCACGATTGTAAAACATTCAGCACAATTTGCAATACCCCTGATACTGAAGAAATCCATTTCCATATGCAACAATACCTGGACAATATCCTGGCTTGGACTGATAAGTGGCAAGTGATATTCATGCCACAGGAATGCTAGCAATGAAAATTTCAAACAGGAGAATATCTAACCATTTCCCCTTGACATTCAATGGCAATGTAATCACTGAATAGTTCACCTTCAATATCCCAAGAGGTACAATTGACTAGAAATTTTACATGAATGCCATCTAAGTACTGCAGCTAGAAGTAGGCCAGAGTAGGAATTCTGTGGCAAGCAGCTCACTTCCTTTTTGCCCAAAGCCTGCCATCACCTAGAAGACACAAGTCAGGAGTGTGATGGAATATTCTCCATTTGTCTGACTGACTACAACTCCAACCACACTCCAAAATCACATCACCATCCAGGACAGCCTCCTTGGTTACATTGAACATCAGCTCAATCCATTATCTTTAATATTCACTGTCTTCACCACCATCCACAGAAGCAGCTGTGTGTACCATATACATAATAAATACAAATGCAAAAAATCACCAAGTCTCTTTTGACAGCACTTTCCAACCCTGCTTCCTGGAAGGACAGGTACGGAATCATAAGGGGGCTATCACTGAGAGCAATAATGGTAGACAGACATTCCTCATGAAATTAGCCTGATTTCCCATTGTATTGACAAGAATAGGTAGCGAGTAGGATAAGGACAACAAGAAGATTGCTTATTACCACCTTCTCAAGTAGACTTAGGCTTGGGCAATAACTTTTATTCTATAGACTAATGTAAGAAAGGTATCCAGAAAAATGTTGAAATTAAGCTAAAGTTCAGGTGGGTGTTTAAGATTGGGTTTGCTCCATGTGAATTAAACTCACTTATTACAGCTTCTGTCTCAGTGTCCCTTTGGAAACATTTGTCAGAGTGATTCTGTGGGTACAGCCTTTTCTAACTTTCAAACTGGCAAGATCAAGATGGTTTGTCGTCATTGTCTGTGGAAAATAATCATCATACATGGCACCGATGCAGTGCTGAGATATAATCAGCACATACAATAAGGGTCTGATGAAGGGTCTAGGCCCGAAGCGTCGGCTTTTGTGCTCCTGGGATGCTGCTTGGCCTGCTGTGTTCATCCAGCCTCACATTTTGTTGTCATACAATAAGGGGTTGTGCAACCTGCCTGTGAATTGCATGGGGGAAGGTTAAAGATGGGAAGTGCATAGGAAAGTGCTGCATAGGAGGCAGTGTGCATAAGGGGAACTGAAGTTAGAAGAGGCTTGACAATGTTGTGGCATTTAGAGATAATGCCTGGCTTCCTTGGCCTCTTGGAAGAGCTGTACTTCCACAGGCTGAGGCTGTCATGTCACACGGTTGTGATATGCGCATTTGACTAGAAGACGTGCTGTCTGCTGGATCAGTGAATGTCAATACCATCGTCAATTATTTTACCTCTGGTGTCTTCCAGGGTGCTAGCAAAGACGTCATAAGTTATTTTGTGGTTAGCTGTTAGCAGATTCCAAAACTCAGATGATGGATGGTATTTGTTTTGTCAGGGCTGGGAGTCATGTAAATTTCACTTGTACTAACGATAGCCAGAACAATTAGGCACTCAAATTGAACTCTCCAATTGGATTCCCAAAAATAACAGGTGCCTTTTGAGTCTACTTCTGCTATCATCCCTCTTCTAGGCCAGCAGTCCATCATACTTGCTACTCTGCTACACACTAGTTTTGTAGAGCTTAGCCGTATGTTAAGTAAATTACTTGTCATTCTTGTAAAGTCAATGGGAATGTCTTGAGCAGTGACAGATATGGCCTTCTTGGACTCATTGGAGAGCTACATTTGAAAGTTCATTGTGGTAGGCACCCTTCCTCCAAGGCACACAATCCCAATGACTTCAATGCTAAACTAATAGCGCTTGGATTAGGCTCCTCTATTCTCTGTTGCTGTAGAGAGAGTACATATCACATCAGTTTACACCCAGTTTAGATCCTGATGCGCTTCTTCAATTCTTGTCCTTGTCAATAGCCCTTATCTGTATTCAGCTGAACAGAGTTCAGAAAGGATTGTTCTCTGCAATACAGACTTTGTACTCTTGTCACTGCCACCAGCCTACACTCACTGTAAAGTGTGAAGCTCACTATCTAATGCATCAGAATGTCGTGAATTTGTGTCATGTCTTCTCATACATCTGGTGACATTGCACTTCCAGAAAGAATGACATTCTTTAGTGAATACCTGCTGAATAGTGCTCTGGAAGACTGAAAAAGGCAAGGGACAAAGATTGACTCTCATGATACTCTCTATTCTCATTGCTCTGTCATTCATAAAATAGAGCTAGTATATAAATAGCAGATAAGGTTGTAAACCTGCTAGCTCCTGTTTCTTCATCTCTAACTTATCTCCAGGTCCACCTAGCTGGACAATTTCTGTCCCCATTGACAATTCTATCTCTCTCTCTTCCTTGTACTGGCATATTCTCTTCACCTATGAGGATGAAAAAAGAAACAAAACTGTGAGTGAGTGAAGGCTGAGTATTTACTTGTTAGATGCAATGTGTTTGGTGAGGTATCATGTTAAGTTGCTTTAGAATTAGGCTGTATTAGGTAACAGTAGGTTAGACATGCAGGCAGTTAACTAAATGCATGGAAAGTGAAGGTTGGGTGCTGCTTAAAGTTGTGTGGGTGTGAGGAGTGATGCGATGGAGCAAGGCAGAATGAAAAGTGTTGGGCTTGTAAACCACAGGATGTAACTGCATTTGCAGATGTACTAGCTGCTCCTGGCCTGGTTAGCCCATTCAACCACTTCCTATATTGCATCCAATATTCCAGCTGTTCATCTCCTCAGCTGCCTCCTTGGTGAAAGCATCAGATTTCTTCCTCCTATAGCTGGGAATAAGAATGAATCTCCTCTTCCTGACTGCACTCCGCAGTACATCTTAGAGCCTAATTGCTGTCCTTGCTAGAGTAACAGCATTAATCATGAACGCCTCCAATTTCCACTTGTATTTTGTCCCATTAAATGCAGTTGACGTCACATTGAGTTAAAATGAATCATGAGTGGGTTGGAGATGCGAAGCCCAGATTGCTTCAGTTGCGCATTTTGGCTCAGTCAATATTTGGATTAAACCCACTTTATAAGGAGTCTTTAGATTATTATAAGGACTCTGGATTTTTAACTTAAAGAGAATTGGGCAAACCATTGTCTCTGATATTTCCGGCCAAAAATTTTGATATGCATCTGATTGGAGCAAAATGCATTTAATAAGTATGGTAACAGCTTAATCATAGAGCCTTAAAATTAATGTCTCACTATTTAATACATGTGAAAACTGGACTAGTATTGGAATTATTACCCTTCCCTAACACATATGAAAAGAACAGATTGACTTGTGCATTAATACTTTTGTATGAGCCAATGTTTCTGAAGTAATTTCTACTCATGCAAGCAGTTGGTATTAAGAATCCAAAATGTCAGTAGATATCAAATTTTTGTGGGGACATGATTTTCCAAAAGTTGCTTCCTCTCCCTAGTCTATGGCAGATAGATAACTTTCTTTGCGCCTCCATGGATTCTGTTCTATGACCAGACATCAAGAACTGAATCAAAGCTCACTCTTCCTTTTGAGGAAGACTGAATGAAGTACAGGCACCATTAAGATCAGGAACTCAGGGAGTGTGATGATGGAAATTAACAAAATGACTTGAAACTCAATCCTAAAATGCTTGCAAAGCAAAAATTAGAACAGAAAAAAAGTCACTCAATCTAAAGGGCCAATAAATACATAATATGTAGCCCTTTGTACTTTACTGTGATTGTTTATAATCTATTATTATGGGAGCAAGCAATATTCTCACTCTCAAGTAAAATTCAGAAACAGAAACAGTATCAAGATCAGCTTGAAAATATGCTCTGGCAGTTTTATTTATGTTTTTTTGTTTTCATTACCTTTCCAAGTCATGTCCCTGAGTGAGGCAGGATTCCAGGAAAATAAAATAGCAACAAATGAGGATGGCAGGTAAATGTTTTCTTGTTTCCACTTACTGTTCATTGGTCATCATTTCTCCTGGTGCACTCATATCTTGAATATTCACAGGTCCTTACCACCCTCAGTAGGAAACAGCTGGAGCCAAAACCTGTCTTCCTTTGAAAGATTCTAAAGCCTTATATCCACCAATCCAGGAACTGCAATGGCCCCATGAAATCTACACGGATGCACAATGGTTAACCATCCAAATCTATTGTTAAAATGTTGAATGTCTTTGAAAGCAATCCTTGCAATACGACAGAATAAAGTAAGCTGGTCTACTGTGTGAATTCCAACCCAATCCATTTCCTTTGAGTTGAACCTTCTTCTGTACTGCATGATTGTATGATTTGTCTGTATACATTCACACAGAAGGAAAGTCCCATTTGCGAGGGGGAGACTTAAGGAAGGAAAATATAAGGAAGTAGATAGAGTTCAACCCTCATGAAATAGGTCAAGAACTGGAAGCGGAGGCTGGAGAAGTGAACAAGCAGTTGTGTGACTTCCCTGAGGGCACTAGACATAAATATAAACAGCTGTCTTAACAGGCATATCTCAAATATTGTAAGTAAGAAGAGGCAAAGTTTGTTGACAAAAGAATGGCAGGCGTATTTCTTCATTATATTTAAGTATGTTCAAATTCCTTGTTTGTAAGCAACATACCTATTTTGGCAGAGTCCCCTATTATGGTTGTGCAATGGAGCTTCCTGGGGACAAGGGAAAGCTGCCATAAAATACAAGTTATTTCTTTGGCTAAACATTAACCTTTGTTAAAATAACATTGCAAATAGTTAAACACAATTTTTGACGTAATAACCAAAAGAAATTACAAGAACACATTAATATGATTGTCACTTAATATTGTGCAAGACAATTGTGACTCATTAATCTTCATTTTTAATGATGATGGAAGCTAAAATCATTCAACTGAAGCCTTACAGTTTACCTCATTCAGAAGCATTTTTAAAATGTTTCACTCTTGCTGATGCTTAACTTATTAAAGTTTTTTTTCCCTTACTGATCCTCATTGTCCATCTGTGTGCTTAAAACCAAGAAGAAAATTATACTGCTTGCTCTCATTCTTTTACCAGTGATCACAAAAGCTTTAAACCATAAGCACCACTGTTTTTTGACATTTATATAAATGATTTGGATGAGAATTTAAGAGGCATGGTTAGTAAGTTTGCAGATGACACCAAAATTTACGGTATAGTTGACAGTGAAGAAGGTTATCTCAGAATACAAAGGGATCTTGATCAATTGGGAAAATGGGCTGAGGAGTAGTTGGGTGAAGAATGAGACACAACCTTATAGAAGTCTGTTAGATCATGAGGAATTGTGACAACGTGCATGTGTAAGGGACGTTTTCTCTTAAAGGAGAGTTTAAAACTAGGAGTTTGAAATTAAGTATCTAAAAATAAAGGACCACCCTTTAAGGCAAATGACGAGAATGTTTTTCTCAGAGTGGGTCATAAGTCTTTGCAAATGTCTTCTGAAAAAGGCATTGAAAGCAGTCTTTAAATGTCTTTAAGGCAAAGGTAGATATGTTCATGACAATTCAAGTGATACTTTTTTTGTGGTTAAGTGGAAGTGTGGAATAAGATCAGCCATAATCTCATTAAATTGCGTATCAGGAATGAAGGACTGAATGGCGTTCTCCTGCTCCTAATTTGTATGTTCATATGTCTCCAGCTTTGCTAACGAATGATTTTCCCCTCCAATTATGTCCCTAAACAGTCATTCTATTTGACAGGCTCATGTCAGAGACATAGCTCAACAGGCCTCAAAAATGCATCTAATCATGTCCTGCCTCATTGGCCACTAATGCTCCAAAGCGTTGTATCATAGCTCTGAATAAAATTGATGATATGATATTGATAAACACATCTGTGATGTGCCTTAAGACAATTTGTTGCTTTTAAAGTGCCATATATGTGAAAGTTGTTCTTTTGTATACATTTTCTTGTGAAGATTCAAATAATAGTAATAATGAAGTCCCAGCTTACTTGACCAATCTGAACTCAATCAAATCCAATGAGATTCAACACCTCAGGGGCAGTAAGAACTGCCGATGCTGGAGCCTGAGATAACACGGTGTGGAGTTGGAGGAACACAACAGGAACAGCATCAGAGAAGGAGGAAAATTGAAGTTTTCAGAAATGGGGGAGGTGGAAAGGAGCTGGGAACTAAATAGAGAGGAGGGGTGGGGCTGGGGAAGGCAAGTGGGGTGGTGATAGATGAGTGCAGGTCAGCAGTCCACGTTTAGGCCATTGGGCTGTAGGCTCCCAAGGCGGAACATGGGTTGCTGTTCCTCCAGTTTCTGGGTGGTGTCGTTGTGACACTGGAGGAGGCCCAGGATGGACATGTTGTTCATGGAGAGGGAGGGAGAATTAAAGTGGTTCAGAACTGGAAGGTGTTGTCACCTGTTGTGAACAGAGTGCTCTGTTGTAGGTGCTGTACAAAATGGGCTCTGATGGACTCACCGACATAGAGGAGGCCACATTTAATCAACACCTATTGTTGTAATTATTTGAATAACTTTGCTTTTGAACTTTGTAAAGAGCAGTTTCCATTAAAAAACGTGAAAATTGGGAAACACTATTGCATTTGAATTTCAGTTGCTGGCTTTCTTGCACTCCTCTTTGTTTTGGCAAGAAAACCGAGTATATGACTTTCTTTGCCAGAATAAAATTTCTGTTTAACTGTCATGACAAATGACTGCTTGAAGTTCAATTTCTAAACTTCAGACCAAAGTTGAAGCTGTGAAAACTTACATTAGGCTGTGATCCTTAAGAATATTATTCTTACTGGAAATTGGCTATGTCATCTTTGGCAAATTTCATGGATAGTTTCTCTCTGTGGGCCCTAATGACTTTTCTTGTGCTATTTTCCCAAACTCACCTCATTATCTATCCACTAAGCCTCTGTGTCACTCCATTCCTCATATTCTCCTGAAATAACTGCGGGTGCTGGAAATCTGAAACAAAAGCAGAAATTGCTGGAAAATCGCAGCAGGTCTGGCAGCATCTGTGGAGAGAAATCAGAGTTAACATTTGGGTTCCAGTGATTCTTCTTCAGAAGGTTCTGTGGAAGGATCACTAGACCCAATTTAATCCTGAGAATGTGAATCCATGGTAATTTATGCAGATAGGCCTCTTGCTGCTCACTAGCAAGAACTCATCTCATTTCATTGACCACATTAACCATAAAATGTAGACCCAGAAATAGAGCATTTGGCCCCATCAAATCTGTTCCATCTCCCAATGAGATCATGGCTGATCTGTTAATCCTCAAAGCCACCTTCCTGTCTTTTTCTCAAAACCCTAGATTCCCTTACAGACTAAAGATCTATTGATTGTAGCCTGAAATATGCATAATAACCCAGTCTTGAGAGCCATTGTGGTAAACAATACCACAGATTGACTAGCTTCTGAGAGGAGGAATGCCTCCTTATCTCTATTCCAACTGGTGACCCTCATGCTGGCATTATGTCCTAGACTCTCCCACAAGGGGAAGTAACCTCTCTGCATCTACTCTGTCAAATTCTAGAAAAATCTTATACGTTTTGATGAGGCCATCTCTCATTCTCCTAAACTGGTACTTGTTGTTCCTCACTGCCAATCTCACGTAATTCTCCCAACTTTCTGTCCAACAGTCGCATAATTCAGAGACCTGATTAAGCAGTAATTGTTAGTAACCTTTCAAATAGTTGAACATTGGGAAATGGAAGCTGTTAGATGAAGGAAGCTCAAGATCCATGAATTTCATTTTCTGGCCAAATTTGATCATAAGGGAGTTGTTGACTAAATATAACATTTACTCTTTATCAATTAGTCAGCAGTAGACCCAGACATGAGTTTAGGAAAACCTCAGTGGTGGATACCATTAGGAAGTAAAAGTCACTGATTTCTCCCAGATGCACCGCATTCAGCATTTATCCTGTCCCAAATTATGAGTGCTGAGATGGAAAACCCCTCTACCCATTTAAAAGCCAGAGTCATGTGTAACTTCATAGCCTTCCTTCCTGATAGTGTGCAATGGTAATCTTTTTCCCAAAAGACATGGTTTTGAGTCACCTCAGGCAGTTATTTTTAATTACTTGAAGAATTTCCAGCTTGTCTGCAAATTAAGCCAATATAATTTCTTTTAAAAACCAAGAGAAAATAGCAGAAATTGTGGATTTAACCATTTGCCTTAGGGAGATGCTATGTTTGCATTTGTATGATTTGATGAATTTATTCATGAATTAGTTACTTGTTGGACATTAAAATGATGCAAGGCACTCCTGGATAGAGAAATTTTGCAGGAATTTCTATATTCTTTCCGTTTTCTGTTAGGCCTGTCTTCTTGTCAAAAGTCCACCGAGTTTTTTGGAGGGTTTCCAGGCAGAAGGCCCAGCAAGAATTCTCATTGTATCAGCAGTTGTCGTCCCAATAGCTTTCCTGTTGGAAATCCCCTCATAGAAATTCTTGGAAGGAAGGTGAAGGGAACCTGAGAGGGGTGCTGATGTTTTGGAAGAACCAAACCCAAAACAGTAAATGACCACAAAACTGGTTTTGCCCATAGGCATTGAGGCCAGGGTTTTCAGGTCTCTGACCAAGTTGGAATGGAAGTAGTGTTTGTGGAGATTTAGACATGGTAGACAGGACCAAACTGTGTGATTTCTGCCCGCATTTCTAGCACCTCCAATCTTTGCTGTCATAAGATAGAATGGTAACCCTGCAACCTGCCCTCCTGAATGGGCTGGCTCCATTGTGAAGGCAGACATACCCTTGTCCCATGAAACAATTATGTTATCATGCCAGCTTTTCATGACTGAAACATCTCAGAGCCACTGTGAACCATTGTCTGGATTCAGGAACCTTGTGAAAACCTTGGCTGGTTACCATGGTTAGGAGGAGGTTATGGCAGTCCTGGACCTGCCCCACCTAGGCCCTCCTCGCAACCACCATCCCACTCATCTAAGTCCAGAGATCCTAAAATGATCCCTGGTGAAATTTGGAACCCAAACAGCCATACTCCCAGTAGATGTCAAAAGGAAGCAGATGCCTCCAAGTCACAAGCCTACCTGATAACTGTCGCTCTTTCATTGCCAATGGGTCAAGTCCCAGACCTACATTCCAAATACCACTATGGGTGTGCCCACATAATACAGACTGCAACAATTGAAGTAGGCTCCTCAGCATCAACTTTCCAACTGCAACCAAGAAGGGCAACAAATGCTTGCCCTCCCAGTGACACCCACGTCCTCTGAACAAAAACAGTAAAAGCCCCTCTATGTTTTTTCTTAGCTTATGTGAACATTATATTTCTATATTGTATTTCTAGAAAGGTTTACATGGATGTCCTGAAACCCTTTGGAATCAAAACATCACGTTCTCACATCGCATTGTGTTCATTTCACAAATTTGCTAATTTAAGCATCCTCTCAACACTCTTCTGGCCATCTCGGGTAGAATTACCTAACTAACTCCATTAATGAGATATTGTGACTTGGACTGCACCCAAGAAAAAGGAGATTTTGGTTATTCCTGAACTTGACTGAAGCTTGCTATATCTAATTATCATTCAGGAATCTTTTGCTGTTTGTTTCAGCAACTTTAGTTTCCAAGTACAGCTCAATTATTGAGTTTCTACTGTTCAAGCAAGCTCTTCCGAGGCAAGGTATATAACTCCCGGGGGAGGGGAAAAAAGACAGAATGTTGGATAAGGCTTTACAAATGTGGAATGAAATAATTTCAAAGTCAGCTTGTATGTTGTACTTGTTACCATTTAACAATTTATATACAATTCTCACTTTGGTAGTATAGCTGCTACTAGCAACAAATCAGTTGCTAAAGCTATTTGTATAAACTGACGGAAGAAGCTGGTGCAGACCAGTCAGTCATTGGGATTCAATTACACAAAAGCCATCTGTTTTGAATTCACCTAAACCAGCATAAACTGTGCGGTTCTGCAACATAGTCTCAAATTCAATTGGTTGTGAGGTAGACAAACTGAATAGTGGGGTGGGGGGTGTGGCCTGATCCTGGAAGGCAGTAACCAACGGTCCTTTCTATTGCTTTGTTTGGATCCTTTGACATTGGGCAATTGTAACTGGCTAAGTTTTCAGACATGAGGAAGATTACTGGTCATCAAAGGAATGTCTGTGGGGCACAATGTGGTGTCACACACCACAGGATGAAACAGCACATAAATAGACATAACACTAGTCCTTATGCAATATGGGCTCTTCATTTCTCAATTCTTTTTCAGGCCCTTTATGTGCTGCAATGCTACAGTAAGCATGCATTCCAAATTTAAAGAAAAATTTTGACCAGTACTTTGTCATTGTTACCAATAGAAAACTGCTCCATCCTTTATAAGTTCTCAGAGAGCCATATTTAACTTTTTATTCCATTTGACCTCTATTCTGACAGTGAAAACCTCTTAATGGGAACACCCATGGAAAGCACAAAGTTCCTTCTATCCAGCTGTTGCAGGATAAACACTGTAGATGTACAGTGAATGAATTACTGCCTAAGAAAATGTTTCCTTCAAATAAATACCCTCATTGAGATGGTGCCTGCTCACTGGCATGTACTGTATAACCATGTTTTCTTTGTATCTGACTCATAATCAGTGCCATTCCCAATGTGGAAATATGCAATCAATAATGGAATAATACTAACTAGTAAGCAGCTGATTTAATTTGGGCCATATCATAGTTTCTTTCATCACAATTCTTTCCCTTTCTCACATTCTTCCACAATCCTTAAGTATGGTTTTATTACAAAAAGAGGGTGGAGAGATGCAGTGGAGAATTTATGAATAATATTTCATCTTCTCTATGATACATTATTCTTTCTGTGGTTATGCATAAATCAGGAAATCAGAAAAACCTGCTTCAAATCAGAGAATCATTTCAGTTTAATTGCATATTCTCCCTTTCACATTTTTCCTGTATGTCCAGATCTCTTTGCTCCCTCCTACTTTTTAACATATTTTTCTCTGCATTTTTTAGATCAACTCCTTCCATTTATGGGCAGGCTGCTCATTCCTTCTCTCTTCTACAATACCTCTGGCATTAGCTTTGCTGCCTTTTTACTCCCCAGAGGAACAGAAATCCTACAGGAGATGAGGTTTCTACAAGATTTCCCAGGAATAATAGAACTATAGGCTATTTTGGTGCAGAGAATGCACTGGTCACTGAAGTTAAATCCATTGGATAAAATAGTAGGTCTTATATAATGTTCTTTGTCTCTTTGTTCACTGTTACATTGCAAAGAGCACACTACAATCATCAGCAAACAGGGGCTCTGCGGACAGAATCAGTCTTTGGTAGAATCATTCTTTTTTATACATTCAAATTTCCTGCTCCCTTAGTGCTGTGACTGATCACAGGTTTGTGCAATACCTAATGTGATTTCCTGTTGTGCTATTCTCAACCTTCTCATCTGCTTCACAGTTCGTCCTGTGGTCAATGAGTTCTTAAGATACTCACTTAATAAGTTGCTAATGTGGCCAGGACCTTTGTCTTCTGCTAATCTAATCACACTCCAATGTCTTTTCTGTTCATCTTGAATTTGTCTCAATATTTCTCACTACCGAATCTGAATATGGGCTCACTGAATGACAGAAACATTTTACAAAAAAGATGCACTGAAGAGGACAATGTTTAACACTGTGCTAACTTTGAAGACTAATTACTAGAGTGGTTGTGATGAATCCTGTCCAAAAAGAATGATCAGATCAGGTCATCTTTACGAATCCTCTACTTTATGATGAAATGTGCCTCCGCAAGAACATTCATTGCCACATGTTTTAGTTAATAGTTACTCAGCAGTTTAGTGTATTGTGCTTGAATATATCTGTGTCTGGAAATTACTGTATAATAGGAAGCCTGGTGCATTTTCCAAAAGAGTTATTAGCATGACTTCATATTAACAGTCAAAATATCACTCCTACGCTCTTCAGTTTTATTCAAATTCTGTACATCCTTGAACTGCTATGGGACTAAACAATAAAGGCCGAAAGCATGACAAAAACATGATGAAGAGAGAAAGCACAGGAAAACAATCGTAATTATCCAGAACAAACAACTATTGCATTATTGGGTGCACGTGTATTGCAGATAATTATCCCTGATTCAAGATCTGAGAGCATTTGGAATATTATGAGCAGTTTTAGGCCTCCTATCCAGGGAAGGATGTGCTGGCCTTAGAGGGGTCTAAAGGAGGATTACAAGAATTTTTCCAGCTTGAAAGCCTTTTCATATGAGGAAAGTTTGAGGACTATCGGCCTGTACTTGATGGAGTTCAGGAAATGAAGGGGGATTTGACTGAATTTAGAGACTACTGAGAGGCTTGGATTGAGTGGAGGTGGAGATCTTTCTTTTAGCAGGTGAGTCTAGCAACTGAGCGCACAGCCTCAGAGTGAAGGCACAACCCTTTAGAACTGTGATGATAAGGAATTTCTTCAGCCAGAGAGTGGTGAATCTGTGAAACAGAAGGCTGCCATGGCCAAGTCATTGAGTGTATTCAAGACAAAGATAAGTAGACGCCTAATGGGGAAGGGGATCAACATTTACAGGGAGAGATAGGGGAATGGATTAGAGAAACATATCAGCCATGATTGAATGGCGAAGCAGGTTCAATGGATAGAGTCTTGATGGCCAACTTCCGCTCCCATATGCTATGGTTTTAATGAAAAACTATTGGTGAATCTGTGCTCTTTATAAGTCCATAACTGAACTGAGTAGTTTGTGCTGGGCCATTTTAGAGGATATTTAAGAGTCAACTACATTGTATGTCAGCCAGAGCTGGTAAAGATTGCAAATTTCCTCCCCTAAAGAATATTAGTGAACTGTTTGTTTTACAGCAAAAGACAGTAGTTTCTTTATCACCCCGTTACTGTAGCTAGCATTCAATTCCAGACTTGTTAATTGAACATATTCAATTGCACCAGCCTCCATGGTGGGATTTGAACCCATGTCCTTAGAACAATAACTAGGACTCTGCCTTATCAGTCAACAATATTACTGCCATGCCATCAAATGTGCAAAAACATTAGGACTAACATTCAAATAATGTGTAGCAATGCCAAGGATGAAAATAAGGTGCAACAAAAACAAAGCTGCTGGAAAAACTCAGCAGGTCTAGCAGGATCTACGGAGGATCAAACAGAGTTAATGTTTCGGGTCCAGTGACCCTTCCTCAGCACTGGGCGTGAAACGTTAACTCTGTTTTCTCTTCCACAGATGCTGCCAGATCTACAGAACTTTTCCAGCAACTTCTATTTTTGTTCCTGATTTACAGCATTCGCAGCTCTTTCGGTTTTTATTTTGCCTTTCACTTTTCTCCTTATCAACTGTCTTGCTGTGGTTCACTAAGTTAGCATTTAAAGCACAATCTTATGCTCTCCCATAACTCCACAGAGTGTTTAATTAATGCTCGGATTAATTTTCCAGTCCAGGGGGGTGGAATACAAGGTGGGACTGGGCAGGAATACCACATATTAGCATTAGGTCAGCGGTCGCTTATGTTCCTTTCTTGATTTTCTTGGAGACGTATTGCCACCAACTGAGGCTACTTATCTAGCAGCAGCCAACAGCCATTCTGTTGTGATTTGTAAGCTTTATTGAATGGGCTCCTCACGTAGCCTTAAGCCTGAAGCTGCATGCAGTCCACTTGAGGGTGACATGTCTGGGAGGGTCCTGCAAGGCTTCCTGAACTCATCCCATTCAGAGATGGCAGATCAGGAAGTCACAGACCTGGCTGCTGGCCAAGCTGGGGAGATTTCCTCTCCACTTAGGGATAGAGGGTGGTGGTGGCAGGGGAATTGAGAGGGCCTGACAGCTGTAAGCAACACTTGTTTTTATTCAATTCTTACCACTAACTGTGTGGCCTCAACTCGGTCTTAATTAGCTACTTCCGGGAAGGTCTTCAGAGCAAATACCTTGGATGAAATTTGAGGTGTGGACCTGCAAATTGCCTGAAATATTCATTTATTTTACAGAGGGTTCATAAAATTTCACACTCCAAATCCACATCATCCTTTCCCAAATTCGCCAGTGACATTCTATGTCTTAATAATTATATAAACACAAAATGGCTTGTTCAGAGTCAGAAAGCTAAAAACAGTGTAATTATTATTGGTAAGAAACTGAAATGCAGTTCAGTAGCAGGGCCACGCTGAAAGCATAAATCTCCTTTATGGCTGGAGTTTTGCGTTTGCAGCTCAGGCTTACTGTCATCTCACACGTGCAAAAAATTTGGCAGATGGCAGGTCTTGAAGGCGGGCCTTCCTCCCACTGAAGGGCAGAAATCCAACTTTTGCTCTATTTGCCTGCCTGCAGCCTGTTGGTGCTGTGTGGCCGTCTTTTTAAAGTCAGTCTGCGGACAACCAACATTTGTACCAAGGGTGGTGAGCAACATGCTCTCCAGTGATATCCACCTCTTTATCTTTCAGCAGCTGATCGACCTCTTGCATGAATCCTACTTTCTTTACACATTTCCAATATTAATATTTTCTTTTGATGTCTATATGCACAGAGTTCCATTGTTTTCAGGCGTCTGTGTGGTGTACTTGCACTCATGTAAATACAAGACAAACTAATAAACATCTAAGAAATGTGCAAGGGAAAATATGTGGTTTGCAGTGCAAGACTGCTGAGAGGAAAGGTTAGTTAAATAACAGGATGTAAATTGGCAGAGATACTTCACAGAAAAAACATTTTTTATAAACAATTTCTTTTGGAAAGGAATATCTGACTAAAACCATATTAGTTGTGTGCGAAATCCCTGCAATGAGAAGCAAGTAGGTTACCGGTGTAATACAGTTCACCCAGGGAGATAGGTTTCTTTGGCAACATGGTTGCCATTGTCTGGAGCTATGGATAGAGATGCTATACGTTCCAATGTTCCTTCCATCACACAGCAGGCCAGGAATCTCTTTCACTCTTACCACCTGCCATTGGTGTTGAAAAGATTTGCTGATCGACAATTATCTTACTTGGTCATATTGTGAACAGAATTTTCCTGGCCATCAATTTTCCTGGGACTCAAACCTGGAGCTTCTGACTCAGAAACAGAGATGTTACCCAGTATATCCTAAAACCTCCTGGCATAGCAAGTTAGTCATGGGTAAATGGTAATTGAAAGGAAGACTTGACGAATGTCAGTGTTTTGTGAACAAGAAGGACACTGGAAAAGAGAAAAATTTCTTTTATTCCAGTTCGAAGTAAGAAATATCCTTGAGGATGTGGAAAAAATTTAGAAATGATGGGATGAAATCTTATAAGAAACTGAATAACATGGGCTATGGTGAGAAATGTAGTGGAATTATGCAAGGAGTCCAGTGAGGCAGATCTCAGCATCGGAACAACTCATTGCCTTTAACTAAGTTCTGAGTGAAGAGGAGATTCCCATTGGTTTTGAGTTGCCCATTAACGGGGATTAATGCTTGTGAATGACTTTTTATCTGCAGATCACATCTTTCTGAATACAGCTTTCTCTCATATCATCTCCTGCAAAAAAACCAGGTCCTGAGAATTCTGGAATGGATGTCAGAGCAGGGACCTAGCATCTTCAGCTCACTGCTGGCTGTGAAGACACTCCATGTTCGTTACCAAGCCATGCCATCTCAGGGCATGATCCATGGGCACCAGCTGCATTCCAATCCTCCTCCAAGGACATTGGCATCTTATCACTGCCAACCTCTTAGATTCCTCATGGCACCTCCCTGATCCATTTGCAGGACACTTAAGAAGTACAGACCAGCATTCAGGGCACACTAGTAATTAATATCGAAAGGGAGTACGTTTCGTGCATGGGGCAATTTTGAAGAAGGTGTAAGATCAATTGTTGAGTGTGGAGAAGGGCATGGAGGATTAAAGAACACTTGAGCAAAACACAAAATATAATGGAGACAGTATATTTACAATGGATCATAAATAGAAAAGGCGAAGGTAAAATCAAAAATCCTGATGTTGATTATTGTTAAAACCAAGCCTGGAAGGCTGAATAGGTTCTTGTCTTCATTCCTGAGGTTGGCAAACACAAAGTCCTATTGTTTAAAATTATTCGTTCTGTTCAATTCAATGTGATCTTGAACATTTGTAAAGCTTTGAAGAAACAAATCAGCCAGAACTCCTGAGTTAGCCAGTAAAGTGAGAGCTTTGTTATTACGAAAATATCGTTCAGTTAAAAAAGTCTGAAAAATATTAAAAGGTAAAACTTTTCTGAATTTCACAACAACAACACACATGTAGTAGAGGGTGGAAGAATGTGTGGATGCTCTGATCTTGGCCATGATGTTCCAGTGAGGTTGAAGCCAATGATTGCTATGCTGATGCTAATCTCATTTAAACTGTCTTTCCCAAAGTGTTTTGTTATGGCACGTGAAGTTCCTTTCACATACCTTTCATATCTCTGTGATTTTTTCTAATAGCGTTAGTTCTTCCCAGGTTTTGATCAGCTGTTGGCTGACAATGCAAATAATCTATATTAATGAAGAAGCTACAAAAGCCCATTCGATCAGAATGCCATCAAAGCTGAAGTGTTCAGCAGCTTTTTTGCATAATAAGTTTTGATGGATTTCCTTTGCTAAGTTCTACAGATAAGGTGATGGTGCTCATTTTGCTTAGGTCTTTTCTCGCCAAGTGTTTTGATCAATGGCCAGTGTGAAATTCTGCTCAGAGGTGTCTACTGCTGATCCATATCAAAGGCTATTTAGAAACTTAACTCTTGTAAGTCTGGTGACCCTGCAGCTATTTTAAGACAACATCCTGTCCTATTCAAAAGAAAAGGCCCTGGGTATTAAATCAATCAATGAAATTAAAGATTAATAGTTCAGATGTTATAAATCCTTGACAATATATGCAGCCAGTGGCAAAGGTAACATTAGTAAGATAGAAGAGCTACATAAGAACATAAGAACAAGGAGCAGGAGGTGACAATTGACCCTGTTTTTAGGATCATGTTTGACCTTTTATCTCGAAGCCACATTCCCACCTTATTGGCAAATCCCTTGATTCCCGAATGTCTCAAAAACAATGAAGATGAAAGTTTACTGCTGACCTGTAGGAATGGTCTGTAATGATTGTTGCTTCCAGGGATAGATCACTGTCTATAGCAATAGAATCCATAATAAGTGGCCTGATCCCATTACAAACAAATTGATAAATAACATTTTCACATAAAGAGTGAGAACATTGAGCACAGAATGTGACAGATAAAAAGTCAATTGAGATACTATGAAAATGAGATAGATACTTGCTTGCAGGATATGGGGTGGGGAAGGAGGGGTAGGGTCATTGGATAAAGGAAATGTAGGGATAGCCACGGTACTGAATAATTAATTTGTGTTCTTAATAAAGCAAGGATGGTCATGGGGAAAATATTTTTCATGAATATGTGGTTCAAAGCCAGAGCTGAACCAATTGAGAAAATCCAAATATTTGGATCACAGTTCAAATTTTTGATTATCTGTTTAGTCCTGAAGCCAACTTTCAGGAGCAATTCATTATCTTATACGGAACAACAGTGGCTTTAATTGCCAGGTTACACATGGGAACTTCTGCCAAGGCATTGGTTAATGTCAATTGACTTAGTAACAATTATAAGGAAGAAAGTTTGCAGTGCATAATCCTTCCATCTGTAACGGAAATCTTTGTAAATTTGACATGATTTCCAGACTATGTCCAGATACCTAACTTTGCCTTAAAGTTACATACATGCTCACTCTCAATTGAAATTAGCTGCAAAGTTCAAATATTTCGTCTGGATGTATGGGAAAAGTTTATTTATGTCCTAGATAGCAAGGAATATGCAGGGAGCTAGAGGATGATATTAAAAAATCTACAGTTTACACCTTTACGTGGTCAAATATCCCATGAATGAATGGACAGGGAACCAAGAAATTGGGGTGAGGTGATGAACTAAGATATGGCAGAGGAGGGTTTTTAAAGTCCTATGGAAAGTAATGGGTATAAAGCTTTAGACAGTGAATTCCTGACTACAAGACTGTAATGGTTGTAGACTACATCCTAACAATTTAAACTAGCAACAGGGCCAGTTCCTCTAGGTTTCCATCAGAATCTTTTGCCATTTGAAATCTTGCTGGTTAGCTAGATTCTTCCCACCCAGTTCGAATACGAAGCTGCTGGGGTTTGTGTACATGAAGAATGAGAATTGTTAGGAATCAACGGCTACTTGATTCCCAGAAGTGACTTAAACTTGGACTTCGGGAATTTTAAAAATCTGTGCCCAAGCTCCTTAGTCTCCTCAATCCTATATTAAATTATGGGTGACGCATTGGGATGTGATAGCTATGGTCAGGGTATTTCTCACAGGGAAAGAGGGAAAACACAACAGGGAGCCAATCCAACCCACTGTATGCAAGCTAGAGGCCAGTTATAGAGCCTTCTTTGTCAAGATGCTGTGTGGAATGGGGCGACAAATGGGGGAATTGATGAGAAGCCACATAAATAAATAAAATAAGTGTGAGTTTCAGTCCTTTCGAAAAAGAAATGCTGCCCTTCAGGCCTTGTAAGAAACAGTATTCTTTATTTATGGTAGCTGTACAAGTGCTCTTATTTTAATATGTTTTCATGGGTAGTGGAATGTTTGATTGGGGTGAGTGTAGAGCCCACATTGTATACCTAGCAGGTGGAATGAAGTGTAGAGTCACATCTTGCACTTAGGAGACATGTTTGAGATATTTGGCAGCAGAGACTGCAGTGTCGAGTCGTGTGTGATGAGACGGTGAAGTTAGTCCTAGGTCTAGCAAAGTTGTTAAGATCTGACTAGAAATGTCCATAATTTGAAGTCAATCAGTAGTAGTCACAATATTGACAGTATTTAAAGGGGTTCCATTTTGAAGTAAAGGTCTGCCAAAAAAAAATCATTTAGACTGTAACTCATTGCAGCCAAGTCTGACACTCAACAGCACTCAAGGCTCATGAGCCCGAACTAAAAGACTGGGGACGTTCTAACAACTGTGCTGTGTATTATCACCTCTGATATAAGCTCTTACAAGGTGTATCAAATATTTGCAGGAACAGGCAATTTCAAGAGTGTTGATAATCAATCATGAGATTTCTGAAATGGTGTCATTTGTGCAGTCCTATGTATTCAAGAGTATTGTCAGTCTTAAACCTAAACACTAACTTTTCGGTTTTGCATGTGATAGCAAGTACTGAACGATTTCAGAAATATTTGAAAATGCCACAGATCTCAGTCTAGAAGAACTACTGGTACAATGCCAGCAGCAAATGTCTTAAAATTTCATTTTGTTTTTCTTTTGTGTCATAAACAGAAAGGAACAAGCGTAACCATGATAACAAGGTGTGGAGCATAACCATGAAATGGTTTCCAAACGTTTGCTGTTAATTTCTAATAATACTCTAGTGTCAGTTTACTCTGAAAGGACTGATAGAGTTTAAGAAGGCAGCTCACTGGTACTTTGTTCATGGCTATAGGAACGTGAAACAAATTCTGGCACAGCCAGTGACAACCCTGTTCTATGAACAAATAAAAACAGATTTATTTAAAGCACCACAATGAGTGAAGCAATCTTACATATAAAAGTCATCTACCACAGAACCTCATATGTTTTATTTCATCAAGAAAACTGCTTACTGATACAATTGTTTCAATCAATTTTTCTAGCTAGTTTAATTGAGAAAGGTGCTCATCTATAATGTAGGGTGCTACCTAGAATGAAAAGCATGAAAGGATTTGGGAAAGTAAATTGGAAAGCAGAGTGATGGTTGGGTGATGCAATATTGGGCTTTAGGAGATGTTTTCTGTTTGGGATATACATATTGGGAAATTGTACTCCCCTAGACCAAGACACAAATATTTTGATTTCCACTGTATTTGATCCCAAACAGATTAAAAGCTACCCACTTACTTTTGGGTAACTTCTGTTCTGGAGATTCCTGGGCAGGAGTGTCCTACTATGAATCCGTCTAGGAATCCCACAGGGAAGCAGATCATTGTAGAAACAAACCACCTTTCGCAGTGCTGAGTGCCCTATTCTGTTGTTTAGATATCCAGAGTCTGAAAAAGATAATTATGTAAGGTAAGTGAAGAGGTCAGGATAACGGGTGGCTGGGGTTTCAGGTGGGTGAGGGATGTAGGGTTCTAGTTGGGTGACTGGGGGTATGGCAACAGGTAGTATGTTGCCAGGTCAACAGATGAGTGTTTAGTGTACGCTGGGTCAGGTAGATGTTGGAACGGTGGGGAGCAGGGGAGTGGTGCCATGTCATTTCTGGGGTAGCGTTTTTTCTTGTGAGGTAACATGAGGTGGGAGGGTTTTGGTTGTTAAGGAAGGGATTGGATCGGATTGGTTTGGATATAATCATGGGTACTGCTGGATGAGGTGGATGGAGTTTGTCTAGTATGGCAGGTGTGGGTTTTATGGAAGGAGTGTTAGGAGCTGAGAGGGTGAATGTGTAGGAGGTAAATCAAAAGAGTATGACTATGGATCATGATAAAATTTTATATTATTCTTTGGAAAATTGGTTCTAAACTATACATGGCCATACATAGCTTTCAGTTTGATTTGTACTTTTACATTATAAATATTAAGAAAGGAAGGGCATAGCTCTAGCTTCATTTTAGATTTGATCAGTGAATTGTGCCAGTGTGTCTGAAGTTTATTGATATGCATTTTTAAATAAGAGTTTACGACATTGGAATAGAGCTTACAATGTGTGCATTTGAAACTAGCACAGAAGAGAAAAAGAATTTGCTGTTGTCTAGCAACCAGGAGTCCCATGACATAGGGAGATGGAAAGACCAAATCATCCAGATTGTCAGGCAGAGTGTCTGAGTTTCTTTTCAAGAAAAGCAACTCGCTGAGAAATAAAATGACTGTAATAGTAACAGTGCGTATTAGCAGACTCCACAGCAGTCAGGGCTGAGGGAAAAACTCCTATTTGTCTTAATGCCAGGAAGAGAAAAGTTACAGATACAGAAATCAGTGGAAGAGGAAAGTAAGAATCTCATGTTATGGAATAAATGAGGTATGTTAGCAGTTAGCTTACGATCTCAGATCTTAATCAATAAATGGTACTAAGGGGATGTAGACATTTTCCAAGAAGTAACCCCTAACAGCTGTGCCAGATGAACAATGGATTTTAAACTTGAGACTGGCTAACCTTTATTTTCATTTGAAGATATGTAATGTTGTTGCTAAGGTTAATGGTTTGAATCTTTATGATATTTGCAATAAGATCATTTCAACAAGTTCTTCTTGTATAGTGGAAAATACTTTGACTTTTATTCTTCTTTTTATGTGCAGCAAATTTTGATTGTTTCTTGAGGATGGGCATTGGTAGCCTCTTGTGAATAGGTTCAGTGATTGAACTCTGTGGCGAACAAAGTAACAAAAGATAAAACCTATGATTTTCTTTTTGGGATCTGACTTGTTGGCTTACTATTAACTTGGTTCATTATAGCAGCTGTAATTATTTGTGCTCCTGTGTTGAGAATGTACACTCTGTTTTCCTGCAACAGTGAAGGCCTCCCCTGGGGAGCTGCTGAGTACAGGGTTTACTGATTGACCCATGGATCTCAGTAGGCAAGATTTCCACGCCCAAGGGAAAGCCCAGCGGTGACTGCTGTCTGAGTGGAATTCTGCTTCAGCAGCCCTTCCTGAAAAGGAGCAGGACAGGTTCTCTACCTAACAGGTGAGGTCCACTCCCATCCCCTCCAAACTTGTACAAAATTGCACCAAATAATTGCCTGTGTCCAATTTAATTCTTATTTGTAACTCAAGTTCCAGTTCTGAAGAACAGTCATATTGGACTCAAATGTTAACTGCATTTCTCCCTTCACAGAGGCTATAAGACCCTCTAAGCTTTTTTTTTCCAGTGCCTTCTACTATTATATCAGATTTCCAGCATTTGGATTACTTTGTTTTTATGTACAAATCCAATACTGACAAGGTCTAATAGTTCCTACTGCTGCATTACTTCATGGTCAGATTTTACTGCATTTGGCTTTATTTGACACGTTAAGCAATGGGTAATCATTGGTAACAAAGAAATGTTAGACAAGATCCATTTTATCAGAAAGGTAGTGTTACAGGGCGTTAACCTGCTTATGTATGTAATTTGTCCCTTGAAAATGCCACTTTTGGAAACTGTGGTGCCGACCAAAGTGAACTTTGTCAAGTGCTGGGAAGTGAAAGTGACAGTCAGACATGCATTAACTGGGTGGGATCTTTCCTGCTGCCAATGCACATCCGAAAATTGTGGCTTGGTATGTGTGTTGATACTAGGTAAGATAACCTTTTGCCAGAACGTATTTATGGAAGTTCAAACTGTATGTAATCTTCAACTGTTCACAATTCTGTCAGAGCATGAGTAGCTGCAAAACAAAACTTCCATTACTTGGTTCCTCTTTGTTAGTTTCTATAATATAAGGTAATATACGCAATAACCTTTCTGGTCCAAGCACAAGTGAGTGACCCTTTAATATAATCACATTCAATAAAATATAACGTAATTCTTTCACAATGTTGGCACTTTACTAAACCTCATTTGCTCCAACCTCCAGGTTGACCTTCAAGATATACTACAATGTATAATTAAGAACATAAGACAGCTTGCTCAGGTAAAAAGGCCAAGAATCTGTATGCAGTTTGATTGCTCTTTTTTCTCTGAGCAAAACAGATTTGATTTGGTTATCGTTAATACATTTCGATTGCCGTTGTCTTATGTTTTTTGACTGGCAATGGATTGTGCAAAGACTTTAAAGTGTAGTTTCATGTTTATGTGACACATAGAGATTGGAGAATGAAGTTAGGTACAGTGCTTGCAAAATTTAGTCACTTGTGTTGCCAAATTTTATTCAAATTGCTAACAGATGCGTAAAGCAGACCATAAGGAAGCACAAATGTCGACTTGGATCATACTGGCAGGGATTGAAATGCAAAGTATCAAAGAATGTGATGCAAACTCCCATAAAAATGTAAACATTGCAGTGTGACTTTGCAAAATGTGTGGAGATCTATCACAAAACCACCACAAAGAAACAAAAGGAAGATAGCAGATGGACTCTGGGTGACTAGGTGGTACCAGTGCTAAAGGTACAAAATTGGACCCATTCACATGCAAACTTTTGGCCAAGTTGGAGCAAATTTCTTGTAGTGATTGCCATTTAAGACAGTTGCTTGGATGGGAGATGACTTAGTTCTGTTAAAATGAAATGTGTTTTAATTGAACTGCAGTAAGCTTTGTAATAAATTCACCAAAAATAACTTTGCTTCTTGTTTTTCTGACTTGTGACTATACTGTATATAGCTGGAACGTAACATTTTTTCGTCATTTCTTTAACCTGTGACTAAAAATTGTACCCAGGTAGTCTGTACCTAAAATGGCCATGTGTTGGTGACATTGTTATACTGTAATTAATCTTGTAATTGAAGAAGCTGTACCTTTGTACCTAAGGTGGCGCTATAGGTGGCAACTTGTAAATTATTACATGCGACAATAAAGCCGATTCAATTCAATTCAATGTAGTCAGATTGAAAAATCTTCTTGGCATTCTATTCAATTTACTCACAAAGCCACTTCTTTTAACTGCTGTAGGAGCATCAATTTATTTTCTTTGCGTCCTGACAGTCTTATGCAGATATACCCCAATATAATAAAAATTCAAGAGGTAATTGATAGGCTTTCTAGTTTGCCCACCACAGCCCCCAGAGTGCCCAGCTGAACAAGGGCCTGAAGAAATTGCTTGTTTGAAGGAGGATTTGGGGGTGATAGTTCAATTGCTTCCATTTTGAGCCACTTTTAGTAAAAGGGCTGCTCCAGAATCATTTCTTGAATGAGAGCATTTTGTTCATTTAGAATTCCAGATGGGAGGGGATTTCCAAGGCAACCACGGAAACTTGAGCCATTTGGAAATTTGTCCCCTTGAAATATTAGACAGTCTTCGCAGTGGAAGGTTTGATGTGAGTACTGGTAGGTAACTGTTGACTAAATTTTCCGATCAGTTCTCTCTGACAGACCAGCATAAACTGGGCAAAACATGCCAAAAATACCCTCAGCTCATGATATTTTCCAATGGCACCTCTTTCATTGAGCTGCCAGTTTGACAGTCACAATATATAAATGACCTCAAATGATATATATGGAGCCTAAAGATGGTAAAGTGTTGGAAAAGGTTATAAGGGATCGGATTTATAATCATCTAGAAAAGAATAAATTGATTAGGGATAGTCAGCACGGTTTTGTGAAGGGAAGGTTGTGCCTCGCAAACCTTATTGAGTTCTTTGAGAAGGTGACCAAACAGGTAGATGAGAGTAAACCGGTTGATGTGGTGTATATGGATTTCAGCAAGGTGTTTGAAAAGGTTCCCCACAGTAGGCTATTATGCGAAATGCAGAGGAATGGAATTGTGGGAGATATAGCAGTTTGGATCGGAAATTGGCTTGCTGAAAGAAGACAGAGGGTGGTAGTTGATGGGAAATGTTCATTCTGGACACCAGTTACTAGTGGTGTACCGCAAGGGTCGGCGTTGGGTCCCCTGCTGTTTGTCATTTTTATAAATGACCTGGATGAGGGCGTAGAAGGATGGGTTGGTAAATTTGCAGACGACACTAAGGTTGGTGGAGTTGTGGATGGTGACTAAGGATGCTGTAGGTTGCAGAGAGACATAGATAAGCTGCAGAGCTGGGCTGAGAGGTGGCAAATGGAGTTTAATGCAGACAAGTGTGAGGTGATGCACTTTGGTAGGAATAACCGGAAGGCAAAGTACAGGGCTAATGGTAAGATTCTTGGTAGTGTAGATGAGCAGAGAGATCTCGGTGTCCATGTACACAGATCCTTGAAAGTTGCCACCCAGGTTGACAGGGCTGTTAAGAAGGCATACAGTGTTTTAGCTTTTATTAATAGAGGGATCGAGTTCCGGAACCAAGAGGTTATGCTGCAGCTGTACAAAACTCTGGTGCGGCCGCACTTGGAGTATTGCATACAGTTCTGGTCACCGCATTATAAGAAGGATGTGGGAGCTTTGGAAAGGGTGCAGAGGAGATTTACTAGGATGTTGCCTGGTATGGAGGGAAGGTCTCACGAGGAAAGGCTGAGGGACTTGAGGCTGTTTTCATTAGAGAGAAGAAGGTTGAGAGGTGACTTAATTGAAACATATAAAATAATCAGAGGGTGAGATAGGGTGGATAGGGAGAGCCTTTTTCCTCGGATGGTGACGGCGAGCATGATGGGGCATAGCTTTAAATTGAGGGGTGAAAGATGTAGGACAGATGTCAGAGGTAGTTTCTTTACTCAGAGAGTAGAAAGGGAATGGAACGCTTTGCCTGCAACGGTAGTAGATTTGCCAACTTTAGGTACATTTAAGTCGTCATTGGATAAGCATATGGACGTACATGGAATAGTGTAGGTTAGATGTGCTTGAGATCAGTATGACAGGTCGGCACAACATCGAGGGCCGAAGGGCCTGTACTGTGCTGTAGTCTTCTATATGTTCTACAAAGATAATTTTTTTTAGTCCTTGAGATTATCACTGGTTGTCTTTTTGGTAGTGCATGATTGCTAACACTTGATTTGTTTTGAAGATGCTGCCTGAACATTTATACCTCACTTGTTTGCGAACTTGTCTTACTTTCCATCTCTGATTTGCAGCAATGTGTTATTTTTGCCCCAGATAAGCCTTTCCCATAGCAAGCTACACATATTCGCTTCGATTCAAGGAAGAAGAGAAAGCCAAATAATACTACAAAGAATGCAATGTACCTCTACCATACTAAACTTAATCAGCATCACAGCCTTGCATCAAAACTTACAGAGTAAAGCACATATGTAAGAGATGGAGAGCCTGTGTAAATTATGGTGAATTTTACCATTTCTCTTTGTAGTTCCAATAAACAGCAATCACTTCACACTTTGTTATCTTGGATTCTCCAACATCTGCAGTTCCCATTATCTCTAACTTTGAAACCTTCATTGTGTTTTCTGCTTTCCATCGATCATAGAATTCCTAGAGTGTGGAAGCAGGCCCTTCAGTCCATCAAGTCCATAGTGACTCTCTGAAGAGTATCCCACTCCAGCCCTGTAACCATACATTTCCCATGGCTAATCCACCTAGCCTGCACATCCCTACAGCACAATTTAGCATGGCCAATCCATGTAACCAGCACGTTTTTGAGGTTTTGGAGAAAACTTGCGCACTGGGAGGAAATCCTTGCAGACACAGGGTGAATGTGCAACTTCCACACAGACAGTCACCTGTGAGTGGAATTGAGCCTTGGTACCTGGTGCTGTGAGGCAACAGTGTTGCCACTGTGTGCCACCCATTACAAAATGCTGTCTGACCTGTTACATGTTACAAGCATATGGACGTACATGGAATAGTGTAGGTTAGATGGGCTTCAAATCGGTATGACAGGTCGGCACAACATGGAGGGCCAAAGAGCCTGTGCTGTGCTGTAATGTTCTATGTTCTTTGTTCTTATATTTCCAACATTTTTGTTTTTGTTTTTATGTGGCTGGCTGCAGTATTTTGCTGCTATTCCTCCTTGTCTACCTTGAAAACCCAATCCAGTCCTACTTCAAAAGCATATCAATGGCCTTCTCTCAAATCAGTTTTTTCAATGAACAATATGCTGTGAGCATGCCACTGATTGGTATTGTGAAAGGTAATGGAATGAAAGAGTTAATGTATGGACTCAATTGAAACTCTGCCTATTCTGACATACAACAGAGTTATAGGATGAAGCATTGAGAACTTTTGGCAGTTACACTTACACAGCTATGATTGGGAGAAGTAACATTGGACACTGTCCCCTATTGGAGAGTCAAGTGTCCTACCTACCTCATGCTCATAATGCAGCAAATATTGAATTAACTAGGCCTTACAGGATCAGGAGTTGATCAAATATTCCAGATAATCAAGAGTGTTGCGAAGTTCGGTAGAGTACTTGTGGATTGGAAGAAAGGATGTTAGAGTATGGTGTTTGTAAAATGATAGGGGCAGTAGAGGGCAGGTGGAGAGTGTGTGGTCCCTTTAAAAGAAGATGTGTTTTTTCTAGGCTTGGAGATTTAAAAAATGAAATGTGTAAGTTCATGGAGAGCTCCGGAAATTGAAACATTGTATCAAAAGGTCATTTTGGTTGCCAAGGCAGTAGTTTGTTTTGTTATTAAGGCAACCAGTTTTTAAATCAGTCACTTAATTGAAAACAGACACTTAGAGACTAAAAACCAATTAAATTTAAATCTGATAGTTTTGACAACTTAGGACCAATCTTATTGTAAGAAATTGTTAGGTCATCAAGGGTATAAAAGAAGAGGGTACTGAAAATTGACATGAGAGCAACTGCCAACTAATAGAGTTAACAAACTATCAATTCTAAAGAGAAAATAAATGGCTCTTACAGAATTCTCTAAACTTTCAGAAAAACCCTCATGTCACTAAGGGTACAGTGGCACTCTTAGCTAATATTTCTGACATAAGAATTCAACAGAGAAAGGTGTTGTAGACCGAGGATCAGCCTGAGGGTGCAAAGCATTCTGGAAGACATACTTTGGCTGCAATTTTGAGGAATTAAATTTTAGTTCTTTTTATTATTTTGGTTTATACAAGTGGGGCTTGTATTTATTGGAGCAACATACCAGTAGAATTTTATTTAATTTGTGGGTAATATTAGTTGCGGAGGAATTGTATTAGTAGATCTGTTAACTTGTTCACTGTTGGAGTTTGTAAATTATTATTCATTGATTATACGATGGCTGTCGGGAGGTCATTTTATTTAATTTCCCCTTTATAACAGCTTGAGGGTGAGAGGCATGTTACACCACTTTTTACACTTCTTTTAACACATTATGAGGCAAGGCAAGCCTCTCCAGGTGCTTCACTTTTAGTTAATGGGGAGGGGGGTGCTGTGTTGACCTCTACTTTATAACAAAGAGGTTCACCTAATCAATGCAAAAACACACACCAAGTAATAAAAACGTAATGCAGGGAGCATGCACATCATTGTTATATTTGATTTACAGCATAAATCACTTACATCATAATGCAAATTAGCTTTAAATAAAACTCACTGGCATAGAACCTTCTCACTGGCATCCTGAATTGACCATTTCGATATCGCAGTATTTGAGGAGAAGTTGTCTCAAATTGAATCAACTATTGATATTTTGTGTGGCCTTTCTATTGACCAACAAGTATATTTACACTGAGGGAAATAAATTTAAAAACTTTAATAATTGGACAGAATAATGTAGTGAACTGTGGAGAAATGCAAGAAATCACAGTAAACTAAGGTTATACAGTATAGATTTTAAAATTTATGATTTTAAATATGTTTTCTGATGATATCTAATAAAACTTTAGGACGATATTTATACATCCAATTGTACAGTAGATACTTTTTCCAGTTTATCAGGAGTGTTGGTTAAAGCAAAGTTTGCTGTACTTAATATGCCTCCAAGTTAATGTAACTTGTATATCATTACAGTGATGTAATAAAATACATCTTGTTATCCAAGACAAAAACCTCTTCTGCTCAGACTTATTCATGGTCCATCATCCACTATAGATTACAGAATAGCCTCTTCGACTGGATTGGTATCAGTGCTCCACCACAATCTTAACTCACCAGTTGTTGGTACCCAGGCATTGAATCAGTTGTTCACAAGTGGAAGTATAAATATAGTTCTAAAATTTTATGAGGCATCATTAGAAAGCACACTTAAAAAATCATAAAATTTAAAATCTACACTACATACCCTAATGACCAAACACTAGTTTTGTTAAAAGTTCATTAGTGCCTTCCTACTTTTATATTTACTTCCAAGACAGCAGATTGCTTTTAGCAACAAAAGTGGTGGCCTGTCAACTGTAAAGATCTTCAAGTACTCTCTAATTCTCTATGAAAGGAAAACATGACATAATTAATCACTTCCCTCTTAATGCATAGGTTCAGAGTTTCGCTCTTAGCAGCAATGGACCTGCTTTTTACAATTTCGAAAATATACTTTATTTATAAACAAAATCTCTTTGTATGTATACATTGTCACAAAAGCAGTTTGGTTCTGTATGGTTGCATATCAGTTAAATAAACAAAACATTGGACTTTGACTCTATCCAAAATACCAAAGATCTGTCTTACACATATAATACTAATATTTACATATAATTGCAGCACTTGTAGGGTCCAATAACTGAATAGATCCTCCATTCGCCTTCAGTCGAAGGGCCGCAGACCATGATCTTTCCCCACTGTACCTTGGCGGCAGACCACCAAAGATTTGGCGCATCCCTCAGCACATATTCCTGGACCTTGGAATGTGCCAGTCTGCAACACTCGGTTGGGGACAACTCCTTGCTCTGGAAAGCCAACAAGTTTCGGACAGACCAAAGAATGTCTTTCACTGAGTTGATGGTCCTCCAGGCGCAGTTGATGTAAGTTTCAGTGTGAGTCCCAGGGAACAGACTGTAGAGCACAGAGCCCCGTGTCACAGAGCTGTTCGGGATCAACTTTGGCACAAACCATTGCATCGTCTACCGGACTTCCTTTGCAAAGGAACATTCTAGAGGGCGATGTGTGACAGTCTCAACTGCACTGCAGCCACTTCGAGGGCAGTGCACAGTGGTATCAACCTGCTCTTATACTCACCTTGCTGACAGCTGCTGCTTGCTTTTTTGTGGACTTGTCAGCAGGAACATCCTGTAATCCAACATCTTTTCCAGCGTAAAAGCCAAATGAACTGCAGATGCTGTAAATCAGGAACAAAAACAGAAGTTGTTGTAAAAGCTCAGCAGGTCTGGCAGCATCTGTGGAGAATAAAAATCAGAGTTAATGTCTCAGGTCTTGTGATCGTTCCTCAGAACTCTTTTCCAACATGTTGCTCACTGCAGGGGATCTTTGATGCCTTAGAACAACAATAATTTGTTGACATTGGGACCCAAAATTTGCTTTTGTAGCTGACTTAGTATGGGCTCATATCCTATGCATTCACTTATATATTAGTATTTTGATGAGTTCATAAACCAACTCCTTTCCTGCCAACGGATTAGACAATAGAGCTGTGGATCTCCTGCTGGTCTTCATGCATTGTTCACTGAAATGAATGCCTGTTTTCAGAATGCATATTTTTATCTCAATACTATTAGCCTGGACGTTTCACAGGATAGCTCTTGACCTAATTGTTATATCAGAAAACAAGCAACACTCCAAACGCCGGCTTGAGTGCAAATATCCTGCTTGTTTCCTCCTGTTCTGGTGTAAGCTGCCTGTTCAACTTTTGTGGTTTCTCTTCAAATGATCGTGATTTTCTTCTGTTAACATGACAAAATGAACAATTAACAGTGTCCTTTTATAAGGCATGAGTGTGTATGTTGCACATGTGGCAATAATAAAACAAATTAAATAAAAGCATACTGAAAGAGGTAAGATTTGAGGAAATTTTTGATGAAGGAAGAGAGGTAATAAGAGAGAAAGATTTAGAGGAGAAATTCCAAAGCATGGATCCAGACAGTTATACACTCTGAGGCCCCAGATTGAGAGATAGTTCCAAGATATGTGCAGGAAACTAGAGGCATGCAACCAAGAATCAGATGTCTTCATTTGCTTTTTGCTCCATTTCAGCAGAAACCCAGCATCCCAGAGGTACACAGGACTACATATCTGCCTACGGTTATTCACAAAATTGTTCACTGACCTCTGTTGTGTTTGTTGAAAGAACCATTAGTGACTACATTAGGTTCCACTTAAGCTGATGATATCACGCAGTCTTGTGTGGACAATTGAGAAGTCTAGCTTTAGATTTTGATGGAATTAGATGGGTCATCTCTGGATTGTGATAATCTTAGTAATTATGCCTAACTAGCCAATGTAACTTCTACCTCTTGCTATCATGCAACAAAAGGCATGTAAAGACAAGTGCCTCTCCATATGAAGATTCACTAGTGGTTTATCCTTTACTGATGTTAACCAAACAGACTCTTAGACTTAGTATAGAAAGGAGAATTGTTGGCAGCACTCTAACACAACTACAAATTACCAGTCGCTGGTTACACAACATATGACAATGTTTGTGATATTGGTTCATATTATGGTGAGCAGAAAGATTCTGCCTAAACTTTGGCACAAGCTCCTACTGCCAGTGATAGCCACTAAGGACTTTTCTGTAAGCTAGTGTCACAATTGATCTTATTCTACAGGGCTTTTGGCCATCGTATAGTGTGAAGGCTGTGATATTTTAAATTTCAGAACTGTAAAAACAGTTCATGGAATGAATGAATCAACAAAAGATAAACTATTGCCTTGCAAAATAATTTAAGGAGTGAATCACAGCAACAATTCTGAACAGTCTTTGAACAGTTTAATGCTAGATGTAACAAGAAACAAAGAAATTACTTTTGTTAAGAAAGCCAGATTCAGTCTTATGATAATTCGGATGAAAGATTCTAAAGTAATCATCAGTATGCCACCACAGAGACTGAAGGACAAAAATCTGTATAAGAATGGAACACCAGACCAACTTAACAGGAGAACTTTAAAGAACAATGCTGCAGAAGGACTGTACCCTGGAGACTCCTCAAAGAAACAGCTCGCTGTCGGTTGAAATCCTGGTCTGTTTTCACTATTAATCAGACAATAGCTAAGTCAAGTTACAGGTTTATACTTGCTTACTTCAGGGGTCTAATACTTAGTTGCTACATGCAATAAAGTTTCAACTATTGTTTTGGTACTTGACTGTTTGTAAGATTTCTTAAAAGTAGCTGAATTAAAGGTAACTTGAACTGCAAGCAAAAAATGCTGGAAACCACAGGAGGTCAGACAGCACCCAAGGAAGGCAAGTAAGATGGCGAGGTGATGGCCCTGTGGTATTATCACCGGGCTGTTAATCCAAAGAGCCAGACAATGTTCTGGAGACCTGGATTTGAATCCCACCATAGCAGATAGTGGAATTTGAATTCAATAAATATCTGAAATTAAGAATCTATGATGACCGTGAATCCATTGTTGATTGTTAGGGCGTTAAAACTCATCTCGTTCACTAATGTTCTTTAGGGAAGGAAACTGCCATCCTTCCCTGACCTGGCCTACACATGACTCCAGACCCACAGCAATGTGGTTGAATTTAACTCTATGAATTTGGGAATGAGCAATAAATTCTGCCTAACAGGCAACACTCTCGTCCCGTCAATGAATAAAGGGAAAATAAAATGTACCGAGACACAGTGAAAAGTGTTTGCATTGTCTACTTTGTGCACAACGTAACTGTTTTATGTACTATCCGGGCAAATCATACCTTACATAAGTACATTGGGGTAATAATGCAGAATATAATGTTACAGCTACAGAGAAGTTGCCTCTCTGTTCATAAATCTGATCATAGCAGGGAAGAAGCAATTCTTGAATTTGTTGGTACGTGTTTTCAAACTTTTGTGTCTCATAATTCATAATCCTTGTCTGATTACTTTTGCCTCTGTAAATCATTTTGGGGGTCCATTATTACACCAAAGTCAATATATGCAAGTTGTTGTTATTATGTTTCAAATAATGACAGTCATTGCAGAGTAAAGTACAACTGTTTACCTTGTAAAGAAATTTACAATAGTCCCTTAGTTAAGGATGCTAATCTCAATGTAGTCATTGTTAAATCAAGTGAAACTTTTTAGCAAAGATAGAGAGCAAAACAGTAATTCAGTTGCCTGTAATTAATACATTTTCTTACTACATGCCACACTTCAAAATTTGTTTTCAATCTTTCAACGTATTATTCAATGCACATTTCTTAACGACAGGTTTAGCTTGCCCAATTTTATACAAGTTTGCAAAATTTTTGCACAACCTGAATGATATACCTACTTGCAAATTTTTTCTTGAATATTTTATGACTTGGTGTAATTGATTTAATGACTAGTTTTTAAAGTGATTGACATGGAAAAACTGGCACAAACCATTTCAAAACTCACTTGAAATCATGTGCAAGATTTTTGGACACATTTCCTCTCAGTACATAGACACAAGCTCTGAAAAATGCTCAATAAACCGTAGTTTACACGAAATGTATTCTTGAGTTTATACCTTGTCACGAAAACATGGAAACAGACAGCAGCACAGTGGCTCAGTGGTTAACACTACTGCCTCACAGTACCAGGGCCCTGGATTTGATTCTACTCTCAGGCGACTGTCTGTGTGGAGTATGCCCATTCACCCAACGTCTCTGCGTGGATTTCCTCTGGGTGCTCCGGTTTCCTCCCACAGTCCAGAGATGTGCAGGCTAGGTGGATTGGCAATGCTAAATTGCCCGTAGTGTTCAGAGATGTGTAGATTAGTTGGGCTATAGGGGGATGGGCCTGGGTGGGGTGCTCTGAGAGTCAGTGTGGACTTGTTGGGCTGGAGGGATTGTTTCCATGCTGTAGGGATTCTAAAAATTAATGTAAAAGAAAGATTATGTTTGTAAAACAAAATTTTGAACCAACTGATAACAATTTGATTTTACAATTTCAATGCTTGTAGAACAAGGATAAAATCTCCTTTATAAATCTAAGACAACTGTACATTGCCTCTTACAGGCTTACCTTTCCAATGAAGAGCTATTTTAATAGAGAATATTACAGATAATGTGAAATTACAGTACGCCGTTAAGTTCATTTCTATCTGCCAATATTGTATAAAAACAAATGTTTGATGCTCACTGCCATTGTCTGTGATTTAACCTCTCATGACTGTTGCAGCATTTATTTAGGCTGTGTCTGACCTATGGCTCAAATCCCTTTATCTGCCTTAGATCCATACTAACAAAAATCTCCCATTCTGTGACTTGAAAATTTCAGTTGATCCACCACCCATCGTGATTGTGGTGAGGGCAGGGAATTGGGGCAATGATTGGCTGCAAATGTGAGTGGTGCAGAATCCCATATTTCCACAGCACTTTCAGACTTTATTCCTGAATTGCCTCGCTCTGATTTTAAGAGGATTCTCTGAATCTCTGTTAGGGAAATATCAGCCGGGTTGATGAACCCCATTCTCATATTTTAGCACCCAGGTAGAACTTTGGTCATTTCTGGGCTGTACCTTTTCTGAGGTAAGTTTATCCTTCCTGAGATCTGACGGCACTGAAAACTGAAGATAGACCGCAGATTATTTCTGACCGAAGAACAAGAACATGGCTGGAATTTCACTGGTGCAGTTGTGGAAGGTGAGACAGATGCAGTAAATTTTACTGATGGCGGCCAATTAAGAGACCATGTGGTACTGTTATCAAATTAAAGATGGCAGTCTGTCTTTCTGAGCTGCTGGGAGCTCTGCAGCCTTGAAGGGAAGGGCTACGCGCCCACATTTTAAGGGGTCCTTGCAGACCTAGTAAAAAAAAACTTCTGTTTTCTGGTACCAGGCAGGCAGGCTGGTCCTAGAAATTGGAGGGGTCAATCTTCCATTAGTAGCTTGGAAATGGGAGGGCTGCCCCCTCCATAGAATGTGGCAACTTCAGGAAGGAAGACCCCACTCTGAGAAGCCGCTGGGAGACTGGGTTTGGTGGCTTCACAGTGTATTAGTAGGAAGGGGTGGGTCTGCATTCTGACACTGGTAAAATAAGCCAATTTATGGTCCTCCACTTGGTGTAACACCCTGCTACTCCTTTCCTGACTTTTATTATATCCCATTGTGGCAGGAGCACTTTGGCATTTTCACCCAGTGGCTTCCTGCTTCCATTTGTCATCGTTCCCACCCTCACCCTTCTCTGAAGGGCTGGCAAAACTTTATCCCATGTTTAATTGTACTTCTGTCAGCAAAAGTCAGCCTCATTCTAATGACAAATCCTGACTGCAGTCATTATCTTTATAGCCAAAAATGGAGGAGCTTTATTTTCCTTCAGAGGCTAGAAACCTTGAGGCTGTCAGCTTTCTGTTTCAAATTTAGGTCACAAATCCTGTTCCAAATGCACCATTTTAGCGTACACATTGTGGTTGAATTCGTGTCTTACAAATGTAGCCAGGTCTCCAACAGTCATGTCTGGTCTTGAGGATCCTGCCGATAGATTCCAAGAATAACTAAGCTGATACCCTGGTAATATGGTTCAACTTTAATTTTATTCTAGAGACCCTCATATTGGCTACATTTTTTGCTTTGATCCTGTTATGCAACCATTCATTTATTTTAAAGGATTTATATTATGGTTTCTGTTTGAAGTACTCTGAAAGCTTCCTTCCCCCTGGCCATTTTTGCGTTATTTACTTACTATTGTCTCATGGAAGTGCTTATTTTTTAGAAGACCATGAAGCAACAAAAGAATAAGTGTAGAGAGAGATAATGGGAACTGCAGATGCTGGAGATTCCAAGATGATAAAATGTGAGGCTGGATGAACACAGCAGGCCAAGCAGCATCTCAGGAGCACAAAAGCTGACGTTTCGGGCCTAGACCCTTCATCAGAGAGGGGGATGGGGGGAGGGAACTGGAATAAATAGGGAGAGAGGGGGAGGCGGACCGAAGATGGAGAGCAAAGAAGATAGGTGGAGAGGGTGTAGGTGGGGAGGTAGGGAGGGGATAGGTCAGTCCAGGGAAGACGGACAGGTCAAGGAGGTGGGATGAGGTTAGTAGGTAGCTGGGGGTGCGGCTGGGGGTGGGAGGAAGGGATGGGTGAGAGGAAGAACCGGTTAGGGAGGCAGAGACAGGTTGGACTGGTTTTGGGATGCAGTGGGTGGGGGGGAAGAGCTGGGCTGGTTGTGTGGTGCAGTGGGGGGAGGGGATGAACTGGGCTGGTTTAGGGATGCAGTGGGGGAAGGGGAGATTTTGAAACTGGTGAAGTCCACATTGATACCATATGGCTGCAGGGTTCCCAGGCGGAATATGAGTTCACTTCACCAACACCTTCCACCCCAACCTTCAGTTCACCTGGGCCATCTCCAACACATCCCTCACCTTCCTGGACCTCTCAGTCTCCATCTCAGGCAACCAGCTTGTAACTGATGTCCATTTCAAGCCCACCGACTCCCACAGCTACCTAGAATACACCTCCTCCCACCCACCCTCCTGCAAAAACTCCATCCCCTATTCCCAATTCCTCCGCCTCCGCCGCATCTGCTCCCACGATAAGACATTCCACTCCCGCACATCCCAGATGTCCAAGTTCTTTAAGGACCGCAACTTCCCCCCCACGGTGATTGAGAACGCCCTTGACCGCGTCTCCCGCATTTCCCGCGACACATCCCTCACACCCCGCCCCCGCCACAACCACCCCAAGAGGATCCCCCTCGTTCTCACACACCACCCTACCAACCTCCGGATACAACGCATTATCCTCCGACACTTCCGCCATTTACAATCCGACCCCACCACCCAAGACATTTTTCCATCCCCACCCCTGTCTGCTTTCCGGAGAGACCACTCTCTCCGTGACTCCCTTGTTCGCTCCACACTGCCCTCCAACCCCACCACACCCGGCACCTTCCCCTGCAACCGCAGGAAATGCTACACTTGTCCCCACACCTCCTCCCTCACCCCCATCCCAGGCCCCAAGATGACATTCCACATTAAGCAGAGGTTCACCTGCACATCTGCCAATGTGGTATACTGCATCCACTGTACCCGGTGCGGCTTTCTCTACATTGGGGAAACCAAGCGGAGGCTTGGGGACCGCTTTGCAGAACACCTCCGCTCAGTTCGCAACAAACAACTGCACCTCCCAGTCGCAAACCATTTCCACTCCCCCTCCCATTCTCTTGATGACATGTCCATCATGGGCCTCCTGCACTGCCACAATGATGCCACCCGAAGGTTGCAGGAACAGCAACTCATATTCCGCCTGGGAACCCTGCAGCCATATGGTATCAATGTGGACTTCACCAGTTTCAAAATCTCCCCTTCCCCCACTGCATCCCTAAACCAGCCCAGTTCATCCCCTCCCCCCACTGCACCACACAACCAGCCCAGCTCTTCCCCCCCACCCACTGCATCCCAAAGCCAGTCCAACCTGTCTCTGCCTCCCTAACCGGTTCTTCCTCTCACCCATCCCTTCCTCCCACCCCCAGCCGCACCCCCAGCTACCTACTAACCTCATCCCACCTCCTTGACCTGTCCGTCTTCCCTGGACTGACCTATCCCCTCCCTACCTCCCCACCTACACCCTCTCCACCTATCTTCTTTGCTCTCCATCTTCGGTCCGCCTCCCCCTCTCTCCCTATTTATTCCAGTTCCCTCCCCCCATCCCCCTCTCTGATGAAGGGTCTAGGCCCGAAACGTCAGCTTTTGTGCTCCTGAGATGCTGCTTGGCCTGCTGTGTTCATCCAGCCTCACATTTTATCATCAAAGAATAAGTGTAAGTAGGTTCACTCGGATGCTTCCTGAAATAGGAAGCTACACAATGTTAAAGAAATGTTGAAGAATCTAAAACCTTTTCATTATGCCTGTAAAGATTGAGGGGTGATCTGCCTTCAAGATAGGAAAGGTTTTGATTACTGATTGATTAGCAACAGAGCAATACATCGATGATCAACATAATCACAAGTTACAAAAGGTAGAGAAAAATTCTCTTGAGAGAGTATGTAGAATACAACATTCTCTGTTGCAAGCTTTTTATGAAGTAGACTCCATCTTACTAACATAGAAAAGAGCAATATTAAAGGATTTTGGTCGCAAGCGGGAAAGTGATATGAGTGTAAACAGCTCCTGTAGAGAAAGGCCCTGGTGCAGGTTTGTTGTGCTAATATCATTCTGTGCTGTGGAATTGAATTATTCCTTGGAACAGTTCCAAATATGTTTGTAGCTCCTTTGATCCACGACTATCATTTTTATTAACATGCTGCTCGATAGAGAAAGGATCAAATGAGAAACGAGTGATCTGACCGTCATTCTACAGAGTAAATTTTTCTGTATTAACTCATAACCAATATTGTATCGAGGTACTGAGTGTATTTAACACAAAGGTAGATACGTTCTTGGCTAGTAAGGGGATCAAAGGTTACGGGGAGAAGGCAAGAGAACGGGGTTGGGAAACATATCAGCCATGATCAAATGATGGAGTAGACTTGGTGGGCTGAGTGGTCTAATTCGGCTGCTATATCTGCTCTTTTTCTTCCATGGTGAAGTATAACTTAAAGTCAGTGCCACTGCCACTGATTATCAAACATACTTGAGTAATTGTCTATCTCATATACAATTTGATGCCTAAACTTTGGCCCTAAAACATGCATTTCTCCTTTATCTCATGTATTAGACAATATGGAACTTTTAGACAAAAATATTCAAAGTCTTTGTATTCACTTCCTGTTTGCTGCTGATGTTAAACTTGCCCTGGTGCAAACACACTTGTTGACAGAATCATAGAATAACCCTCAATTGAAAGTGGCAGTTCAGCTCGATAACATAAATACTTTTTGACTTCTTTCTATTGTTTTTGAGGGGCAGAGTTGGGAAGAATACATCCGATCTTGGCAACTCTGTGATAGCAAGACAGAAGATGGATTACATGCCCTCCAAAATGTTATTCGTGTAAAGGTCAGCACTTTACAGTTTGAATAAGAATGTAACCTTAAAAGTTTAAATTTAACACATATACATGTGGTACTTCTTTCTAATTTCTATGAGAAAAATAGCAAACATTGTAAATATGAGTTTCCAAAGGCCGAGAAAAGTTACTATCGTTCATCTCTCCTATTGTGTAGGAGAAGCAAAATGCAACCTTTGAATTATTGAACTGTTTCTATAACCTTGTGACACTAGCTATGTGTAAAACAACATCTTGTTCATTAATACGGATTTTGAGAAACCACAGTCACTTTTAGCAGACATCAATGTTTACTTTGGCAATACATGTTCAGATTTTACTGAGAACTGTAGTAAAACGCAATTGAAATGGGACATTAAAACAAACACCCCAAAACACTGATTTGACAAAATGACTAAGACTAATATTATTCACCAGTAATATAAACTAGAGTCATGGCTTTTATACAACTCCACTATTTAGGGCTATAAACTCAGTAAACAAATCGCATTTCTTGTTTGGTAAATAGATACAGCAAAAGATTTTAATAAGAGCGTGCTATAAAGTGGCCATTGGACTTGGGATCATTACCTTTGTGGGAAAGCAATGGGCTAGTGGTATTTTCGCTGGATTGTTAATCCTGAGATAAAGATAATATTCCACGGACCTGAGTTTGAATCCCACCGAGGTAGATGGTGGCATTAGAATACAATTAAAATAAACTGCATTAAAAGTCTAATGCTAACCATGAATCCGTTGCTAATTGTTGGAAAAACCCATCTGGTTCAATAATACCCTTTAGGGAAGGAAACTGCCATCCTTACCTGGTCTGGCCTACATGTAACTCCAGACCCACAGAAATGTGGTTGATGCTTAACTGTCCTCTGGGCAATTACGGATGGGCAATAAACGCTGCCTGGCCAGTGATGCTCTCATCCCATGAATGAATAAAGGAAAACAGAAGCCTTTGGAGACAAGATGGTTTATGTATAATGTATCTAAAGCTAGCTTATTGCAGGGGCTGGATATCATAGAACATAGAACATAGAACATAGAACAGTACAGCACAGAACAGGCCCTTCAGCCCACAATGTTGTGCCGACCATTGATCCTCATGTATGCACCCTCAAATTTCTGTGACCATATACATGTCCAGCAGTCTCTTAAATGACCCCAATGACCTTGCTTCCACAACTGCTGCTGGCAACGCATTCCATGCTCTCACAACTCTCTGCGTAAAGAACCTGCCTCTGACATCCCCTCTATACTTTCCACCAACCAGCTTAAAACTATGACCCCTCGTGCTAGCCATTTCTGCCCTGGGAAATAGTCTCTGGCTACCAACTCTATCTATGCCTCTCATTATCTTGTATACCTCAATTAGGTCCCCTCTCCTCCTCCTTTTCTCCAATGAAAAGAGACCAAGCTCAGTCAACCTCTCTTCATAAGATAAGCCCTCCAGTCCAGGCAGCATCCTGGTAAACCTCCTCTGAACCCTCTCCAAAGCATCCACATCTTTCCTATAATAGGGCGCCCAGAACTGGACGCAGTATTCCAAGTGCGGTCTAACCAAAGTTTTATAGAGCTGCAACAAGATCTCACGACTCTTAAACTCAATCCCCCTGTTAATGAAAGCCAAAACACCATATGCTTTCTTAACAACCCTGTCCACTTGGGTGGCCATTTTAAGGGATCTATGTATCTGCACACCAAGATCCCTCTGTTCCTCCACGCTGCCAAGAATCCTAAAAAATACATTGATGACTGTATCGGCGGCGTCATCAATGTATTTTTTTTTCATGGCACCCGCATGGGCCCCAGCTATGCCTGCCTCTTTGTAGGTTACGTGGAACAGTCCCTCTTCTGCACCTACACAGGCCCCAAACCCCACCTCTTCCTCCGGTACATGGATGACTTTATCGGCGCCGCCTCTTGCTCCCCAGAGGAGCTCGAACAGTTCATCCACTTCACCAACACCTTCCACCCCAACCTTCAGTTCACCTGGGCCATCTCCAGCACATCCCTCACCTTCCTGGACCTCTCAGTCTCCATCTCAGGCAACCAGCTTGTAACTGATGTCCATTTCAAGCCCACCGACTCCCACAGCTACCTAGAATACACCTCCTCCCACCCACCCTCCTGCAAAAATTCCATTCCCTATTCTCAATTCCTCCGCCTCCGCCGCATCTGCTCCCACGATAAGACATTCCACTCCCGCACATCCCAGATGCCCAAGTTCTTCAAGGACCGCAACTTTCCCCCCACAGTGATCGAGAACGCCCTTGACCGCGTCTCCCGTATTTCCCGCAACACATCCCTCACACCCCGCCCCCGCCACAACCGCCCCAAGAGGATCCCCCTCGTTCTCACACACCACCCCACCAACCTCCGGATACAACGCATCATCCTACGACACTTTCGCCATTTACAATCCGACCCCACCACCCAAGACATTTTTCCATCCCCACCCCTGTCTGCTTTCCGGAGAGACCACTCTCTCCGTGACTCCCTTGTTTGCTCCACACTGCCCTCCAACCCCACCACACCCGGCACCTTCCCCTGCAACCGCAGGACATGCTACACTTGCCCCCACACCTCCTCCCTCACCCCTATCCCAGGCCCCAAGATGACATTCCACATTAAGCAGAGGTTCACCTGCACATCTGCCAATGTGGTATACTGCATCCACTGTACCCGGTGTGGCTTCCTCTACATAGGGGAAACCAAGCGGAGGCTTGGAGACCGCTTTGCAGAACACCTCCGCTCAGTTCGCAACAAACAACTGCACCTCCCAGTCGCAAACCATTTCCACTCCCCCTCCCATTCTCTAGATGACATGTCGATCATGGGCCTCCTGCACTGCCACAATGATGCCACCCGAAGGTTGCAGGAACAGCAACTCATATTCCGCCTGGGAACCCTGCAGCCTAATGGTATCAATGTGGACTTCACCAGTTTCAAAATCTCCCCTTCCCCTACTGCATCCCTAAACCAGCCCAGTTCGTCCCCTCCCCCCACTGCACCACACAACCAGCCCAGCTCTTCCCCCCCACCCACTGCATCCCAAAACCAGTCCAACCTGTCTCTGCCTCCCTAACCGGTTCTTCCTCTCACCCATCCCTTCCTCCCACCCCAAGCTGCACCCCCATCTACCTACTAACCTCATCCCACCTCCTTGACCTGTCCGTCTTCCCTGGACTGACCTATCCCCTCCCTACCTCCCCACCTATACTCTCTCCACCTATCTTCTTTACCCTCCATCTCCGGTCCGCCTCCCCCTCTCTCCCTATTTATTCCAGTTCCCTCTCCCCATCCCCCTCTCTGATGAAGGGTCTAGGCCCGAAACGTCAGCTTTTGTGCTCCTGAGATGCTGCTTGGCCTACTGTGTTCATCCAGCCTCACATTTTATTATTTAAGTGCCTCATTTTGCTGCGGCGTTGTTTGACGTGAAGCTGGTGTAAGATGGAAGGAAGGCAGTCCTGATAGACTTCTCAGTTGGATGGCAGCGGGGGTTAAGTAATTTCCTTAAAAACCATACTTTGGATTTTTGCAGGAATTGATATTATAGAAACCTTTCTGCTGTTGGGTGTCTAGGATAAAGGGCTGTAGCCTCAAAGTTGTCAGGAAGTCAGCACAGTGTCTGTGAAGTACATCTTTACACAAAGGGTGAGAAGGGTGTGGACTGTGGGGCAATTACAGTTTTGACTTCACACATTAAAACAGCTGCAAATGTTTGATCAATTAATGACATAAAATCTGTCAACTATTGGACTTTCTTAGGCAAGGCTAAAAAAGGGAGTTGGATAGAGTTCTTCCCAGTTCAGTTATTATGTAAAGAAACTGTAATATTGTTCCCAGCGCTGGGTGTCACACAACAGGAAGGATATGAATGAACTGAGAGGGTGCAGAAGAGGTTTCTAAGAATGGTTCCATGGATGAGAAACTTCAGTTATAATAATAGGTTAGAGAATTTATGACTGTTTTCCTTAGGGGGGAGAGGAGTCAGAGGAGATTTGATAGAGATTTTCTCGATTATGAGGGATATGGGCAGAATACATAATGAAAAGCTGTGCCTGCTCATAAAATTATCAAGGACCAGGGGATGAAGTTTTAAAGTGAATTTGAAAAGATGCAAAAATGAGGTGAGAAAAATTATATTTCACACAGCTGGTTGTTAGGGCATGGAATTCACTGCCTCAAAGGGTAATGGAGGCAGGTTCAAATGAGGTGTCTATTTAATTAGAAACAATATGCAGGGTTACAGGGAACAGACAGGAGAGTGGCATTAACTGAAAATGCTTAGAGTGGTAGTACAGACATGATGGGCTGAATGGCCTCCTTCTGTACTGTAACAATTCTTTAATTTAAAAGCAAAACACTTTAGATCATGGAAATTTGAAATGGAAACTGAAAATACCGGAGGAACTCAGCAGGACTAATTGCATCTGTGGAGACAGAAATTGAGTTAATAGTTTTGATTCCTTGAAGAATCATTGGACTTAATATAATAGCTCTTTTTCTCTCTCCATGGAGGCTTCCAAATCTGCTACATTGTTCCAATCATTTCTACTTTTATTACAATTTAACCATCATCTCAGTAAATAGCTCAATGGGCTGAATGGCCTGCCATTGTCCCTGTGTTTCCATGGAGTTTCCCTGAAGTATACAGAACCTTTGTGCTCATCAATTTCTCACAATTTCTACCAGATGAAAATGTATTTTTCATCTTCACTGCAAAATTGAAGATTCTACAACTGGTCTTGCACTGAGGCCATTTATTCAGCTTTACAATCTGATGGAGCATATTTTAATCCTTGAAAAAATTCTGTTAACATTGACACAGTTTTACACAAGAATGAAATTATATAAGCATTGATTGGAGCATTTGGAGCTGCTACGGTTACGTCCATGTCTCACTACAAACAGAGGGAGACATTTCAGCTTTGGTGGCTGTGGAGCAAAGCTCTGTCACTGGGAATGACAAAAAGCTTCACACCAGAATAAGTGAATGGAAGATCTCTGGGCATGCACTCCCATGCTGGGTGTACAATTGGGGAAAATTCTCCCATAAGGCTATTCAGGTCACAAGTCATAACAATGTTGTCATAGCAACTTGACATGGTGGTTCCCAGCAGAGCTATTGGTTCAGCCTGTTCCTGAGGGACTGAATACATTTCTCCTCCTCTTGTCATTTTCTTCAAACTCTACATTCTTGATTATTCTGACGATTAACTTTGATTCCAGCTTCCCGGCTCCAGCCAACTTCTCTTCACCATGGAATATGCAATCTTTCTACACATCAAACCTCCAAAGGACAGTCTAAGGACTCTCCATTTCTTCCTTGAATAGAGATCTGAGCCCTCTCCATCAGCCACCTCCCTCCTCAGCCTAGCTAAACTCATTCTCACTTTGAACATTTTCTTGCTGAACTGATCTCATTTTCTCCAGTGAAAGATGTGGCTAGGGTGAACTACATGAGTCCCAATTGTGCCTTTCAATTTGTGGGCTATGTAGCACATTCCTTGTCCCAGTTCTACACAAGGTAACCCCCAAAAGCCTCCGTCTGGCACATCAGTAACAGTGTCAGTACTGATTCCTGCTCTCACGTGGAATTGGAGAGGTTTCCAATTTCCATCCTTCTCTTAGCTTCACCTGATCCGTCTCTGACTCTGCCCTTCTTTCCCTTAACTTCTTTGTTTCCATTTCTAGGGGGATGGGCTGTGCACCAATATCCATTAAAAACCCACTGACTCCTACAAGTTACCCTGACTCTTCTTGCTTACTCCCTACTTTGAGTTAGTATTCAGTTCCATGTTCCAAAATTCTCTGCTCTGTCTGTAAGAGTGATCAGGACTTCCCATTTGCTTGCCATTTTGATACACTATCTTGTTCTCATGCTACAATTTCTATCCTAGGCTTGTTGCTGGGTGTTCCAACAAAATGCTGTGCAAGCTGAATGAATACCATTCCATTCTCCATTCAGGCACTTCAGAAGTTTTAGTGATAAAAATTGAATTCAATGATGTAGATAGTGAATACTGTCACCATTTTTGTTATATCCCTGTCCTCTACTGCTCCAATGTTTTATTGCAAGGGTTTACTCTTAGCAGAGCTGACCTACTTTCTGCTATGAACACTGACCATTAACACTTATTCTACATCTATATCTTTCCTCTACTGCCATTTGCACTTGGCACTCTCTTTGCTTTTTGCTCAGGAAATCCTCACCATCTGTTCACTTGCTCCTCTTCTCCCTTTGTCAACAGAATAAAAGCTATCATTTTCCAACACTGTTCAGTTTTGAAGATGGCTTATGTTGAACTTGAAATATTAACTCTGTTTCTAAGCTGCAAGACATATAAAGTTTCTCCAGCGCCTTCTGTTTTTATTTCAGCCAGGGTGAATCAGCCTGTGTTTTGGAATTCTAAGATGATATTTATTGTAAAACTTGCTTCTTAAAGAGATTCTTGCTAATAGAAAGTTAAGTTTAAAAACAAAATAAATTTGAATGCAGAGCCAAGCGGGGCAAAATGGTTTTCTATGCTCAAATAAGAAGTCTGTGTGTGTCTCCTAAATTATTGCTCGCCCTTTCCTTCCCTTTAGAGTTCGATTCCTGCTTCTCCCCTATTGGGAAACCCATGTGCGAAACTGCCATGCCTGGCATTTAAGGAATTGCTTGTGGACACGCCCAACCACAAATTCCTGTTCTGATGTTAATAATGCCTAAGGTCCAATACCCGATGGGTTTTTGATGGTCACAAAGTCTGGAACGTCCCTACTGTGATGGAGGGGTTAAACCCACATCCAGTTTGTGAATGAGCCCCTCGTCCAATGAGCCTTTTGTTTATCCATTAACTGAATGTGAGATACTGTGATCACCCCCGAGAGCTCATCAGCTTGTGAAATTCATCCTGTGTCACCCTATGATCATACATCTTTTGAAAGGTTTGAATGCATAGTGTCTGCAACCGAAGGCTCAGGATCCAAATTAAAAAATGGTTCTGAATTCTGTATAAATGTTATAAACTATTGCATTTTTGTGGGTCGGTGCAGTACTTAAAAACTCACAACTCTTTGACTCTGATTACGTTACTGAGCACAAAACACAAAATGGCCAATTTTAAATTTCCTAAGAAAATAAGCATTTGTGGGCAATTATTATTGGTGGCAAATTTACTGCCATTGACACTATCACATTTGATAAAATCACAATTGGACACAATTGAACTCTGGGCAGCAAGTTAAAAACCTACTGCACAATATTTCTATGTGAGACCCATTGAATGAAGCACCACGAGTTATCTTTTGCTCAATGTTTTTTGCGCTTCAATGAATGAAAAGCGTGGCCCCTGACAATTGGGGTGGAGTGAATGATTTAGATTGCCTTTTGTACGCAGATCATACCAACAATTTACATTCCAGGCAGTTGATGGGGGTGTAGTCAGACAACAAATTGCCATCACACCAAGAACATCAAGACATGTGACCAGCTTGTGGAATGTTTCAAACATTGTCTCAAAGAAGAAGACAGAAAAAGAGGATATTCAGAATGTTAGGGCTTTGGTAGTTGAAGCCAGTCAGCAGGATACACTGTAGGCCTGAGGTGGAAGAATACAGAGTTCTTGGAGACTGTTCAGACTGGAGGTTTTTAATAAAATTATTCATGGAGTATGGGCATCACTGGCTCGGCCAGCATTTAGTGCTCTGCTCTCATTGCCAGAGTCAACACATTGCTGTGGATCTGGAGTCACATCTAGTCCAGATCAGATAAGGATGCCAGTTTCCTTTCCTGAAAGGCATTTGTGGACCTGATGGGCTTTTCCAACAACCAACAATAAATTCATGATCATCAGTAAACACTTAATTCCTGATGTGTATTGACTTTAATTTCCACCAGGATTCAAACCGGGGTCCCCAGAACATTATTTGGCTCTCTGAATTAACAGCCCAGCAATAATAGCATAAAGGCCATTGTCACAGAGATCACTGAGGCCTAGAAAAGAGTTGATTAAGAATGGATAACAATTAAAGAAAAATGAATTTGATCATAAAGTCTGGAGCTGTGTTAGGTGACTACACAAATTCAGAAGTACATCTTTCAGTTATATCAATTTTACACTAAGGCTTTATCTGAATGTGTTTTAAGTCTGCAACTGTGGAATTTACCACAGAAAGAAATGCTGCTCTCCTTTGCACCCCAACAAAAGAAAAAACTGAAAAAAAACAACAATGGAAAATTTCTTGTCTGTCTTTATGGCAGTGCTGCTGTTTTTCCCGACTGCCTGAGGTGATTTCTAATGAAATTTGTGTGTAATTAAATGTGAAACATGTAGTTAATGTGGAGGAGTAGTACAATCCGAGCTCAATCCTGAAAGGTTTTTGTGAAGTGCACAATATTAAGTTTTTCTCTCCAAATTCAATTAACATACACATGATCTTTTACTAACAGGCTGACTTTTAACATTTTTTAACATAATATATGGATAAAAAGTCAAGCCTGTCTGCCTGCTTACTTATCCATATATCTGCTTATCTATGTAAAGGGTATCCTCATATCTAAACAATAATGTGTTTCAACAGAGTAGACAAGGGCTTGTCATGACAGAATTACAAGCAAAATCATTGCACACATTCATAGTAGTTATATTGTTGATAGAAATGTTGAGACATGAAATGAAATCAAATGTAACATATACAAAAAAATGGAAAGGAACAAACCTAACAATCTCAGATAAGAGCAGCTGGAAACACACAGCTGGCCTCTCATCATCTGCAGAGGAAAAAGTACACATTTTATGCTCTCACTCTTCATCAGAAGTGGTAAATAAATAACTGAGCAAGTACTTAAAGAGTGATAATAAAATGTGAGATAATAAAATGTGAGGCTGGATGAACACAGCAGGCCAAGCAGCATCTCAGGAGCACAAAAGCTGACGTTTCGGGCCTAGACCCTTCATCAGAGAGGGGGATGGGGGGAGGGAACTGGAATAAATAGGGAGAGAGGGGGAGGCGGACCGAAGATGGAGAGTAAAGAAGATAGGTGGAGAGGGTGTAGGTGGGGAGGTAGGGAGGGGATAGGTCAGTCCAGGGAAGACGGACAGGTCAAGGAGGTGGGATGAGGTTAGTAGGTAGCTGGGGGTGCGGCTTGGGGTGGGAGGAAGGGATGGGTGAGAGGAAGAACCGGTTAGGGAGGCAGAGACAGGTTGGACTGGTTTTGGGATGCAGTGGGTGGGGGGGAAGAGCTGGGCTGGTTGTGTGGTGCAGTGGGGGGAGGGGATGCACTGGGCTGGTTTAGGGATGCAGTAGGGGAAGGGGAGATTTTGAAACTGGTGAAGTCCACATTGATACCATTGGGCTGCAGGGTTCCCAGGCGGAATATGAGTTGCTGTTCCTGCAACCTTCGGGTGGCATCATTGTGGCAGTGCAGGAGGCCCATGATGGACATGTCATCAAGAGAATGGGAGGGGGAGTGGAAATGGTTTGCGACTGGGAGGTGCAGTTGTTTGTTGCGAACTGAGCGGAGGTGTTCTGCAAAGCGGTCCCCAAGCCTCCGCTTGGTTTCCCCAATGTAGAGGAAGCCGCACCGGGTACAGTGGATGCAGTATACCACATTGGCAGATGTGCAGGTGAATCTCTGCTTAATGTGGAATGTCATCTTGGGGCCTGGGATAGGGGTGAAGGAGGAGGTGTGGGGGCAAGTGTAGCACTTCCTGCGGTTGCAGGGGAAGGTGCCGGGTGTGGTGGGGTTGGAGGGCAGTGTGGAGCGAACAAGGGAGTCACGGAGAGAGTGGTCTCTCCGGAAAGCAGACAGGGGTGGGGATGGAAAAATGTCTTGGGTGGTGGGGTCGGATTGTAGATGGCGGAAGTGTCAGAGGATGATACGTGTATCCGGAGGTTGGTCGGGTGGTGTGTGAGAACGAGGGGGATCCTCTTGGGGCAGTTGTGGCGGGGGCGGGGTGTGAGGGATGTGTCGCGGGAAATGTGAGGCTGGATGAACACAGCAGGCCAAGCAGCATCTCAGGAGCACAAAAGCTGACGTTTCGGGCCTAGACCCTTCATCAGAGAGCTGCAGTCACCACCTCCACGTCCAGGTGCTGCAGCCCACACACCACCCTCGCCTCAGCTGCTGCCGCCCACCCCGATCATCCCACCGCCGACGGAACCCCGCCCACGACCGACGCCGACGGCACCCCGCCCACGGCCGACGGCACCCCGCCCACGGCCGACGGCACCCCGCCCACGGCCGACGGAACCCCGCCCACGGCCGACGGAACCCCGCCCATGGCCGACGGAACCCCGCCCACGGCCGTCGACCTCATCGCTCCGCCCACAACCTCCTCAGTCTGCAACCCCAGAGGAGACAGCCGCACTGAGCCCTGCCGCATCTTCACCATCCCCCCAGACCTCCCACTGACTGAGGACGAACGGTCAGTCCTTAGTAAGGGGCTCACCTTTGTCCCCCTACAACCACACATCAACGAATACCAGTCACGGTCGGACATAGAGCAGTTTTTCCGCCGTCTTCGCCTCCATGCCTACTTCTTCAACCGGGAACCCAACCCTCCTTCCACTGACCCCTTCACCCGCTTCCAACACAAGTCCTCCTCCTGGACACCACCCCCAGGCCTCCTACCCTCCCTCGACCTCTTCATCTCCAACTGCCGTCGAGACATCAACCGCCTCAACCTCTCCACCCCTCTCACCCACTCCAACCTCTCCCCCGCAGAACGGGCAGCCCTCCGCTTCCTCCGCTCCAACCCCAACCTCACCATCAAACCCGCAGACAAGGGTGGCGCAGTGGTAGTATGGTGCACTGACCTCTACATCGCCGAGGCCAGACGCCAACTCTCCGACACCACCTCCTACCGCCTCCTCGATCATGACCCCACACCCGAGCACCAAACCATCCTCTCTGATGAAGGGTCTAGGCCCGAAACGTCAGCTTTTGTGCTCCTGAGATGCTGCTTGGCCTGCTGTGTTCATCCAGCCTCACATTTTATTATCTTGGAATTCTCCAGCATCTGCAGTTCCCATTATCTCTGATACTACTTAAAGAGTGATACAGAATTGTAAACAACTCCAGTGGGAAAAGAGGCTATTTGGCCCATTGCAACAGTGCTAATTAGGTGAGAAACGGCAACTGGGAGACAGAAACACGAGGAAACCACTTTCTCATTTTCCCACCTTTGGTTGATCATGTTTTGTTTTTGAAAACATCTTTCCAATGAACTGATTGACCTGTCCAGTAGACACTCTGCTCTGATTCTCGCTGGTGTTTCCCTATTTGTTTGATTTTCTCTTTTCTGTGCCATTGTGGAAATTAATATGTTGATAAGGAGGATGTGCACACTGACGTAGTTCTGACATCAATAGTCATGCGTTGTCAAGCCTCTGAGAAGAAAGGATTCAAAGAGCTGCACGACAGACCTGCCATCACTCTTATGTATATCAGAATGTAAATAGCATAGAGAGACCCCTGAGTGTTAGACAACAAGAAAATCTTAAATAAGGTAGAGATAGAGAAATAATACACTTGGAATAGGGAAGATGGAGCAGTCCCAAAAGTGCAATACAGACACCCAATGCCAGTGACTTCAACTGCACAATTCATGAGGATAGAATATATTGAGGGAGTGCAGTGTAGGTTCAAGGTCAATTCCCGGAATGGCGGGACTATCATATGTTGAAAGATTGGAGTGACTGGGCTTGTATACACTTGAGTTTAGGAGGATGAGAGGGGATCTGATTGAGGCATATAAGATAATTAAAGGATTGGACACTCTGGAGGCAGGAAGCATGTTTCTTTTGATGGGGGAGTCCAGAACCAGAGGACACAGTTTAAAAATAAGGGGTAGGCCATTTAGAACAGAGTTGAGGAGAAACTTCTTCACCCAGAGAGTGGTGGATGTATGGAATGGTCTGCCCCAGAAGGCAGTGGAGGCCAAGTCTCTGGATAGTTTCAAGAAAGGGATGGATAGAGCTCTTAAAGACAGTGGAATCAAGGGTTATGAGGATAAGGCAGGAACAGGATACTGATTGTGGATGATCAGCCATGATCATATTGAATGGTGGTGCTGGCTCAAAGGCCAAATGGCCTACTCCTGCACATATTGTCTATTGTCTATTGTCCATTGTCTAATGCAGACGAGGTGATGAGAGTAACATAATCCACAGAATGGCACAAATCATTCTCATCCTGCTTTTGACTGTATTGAAGTATTTGTTGGTTATATTGTGATTCTTGCTATTATATCTTGTCACTCATTCCTGAAAAGAGGGTTCAAGCCTGTAATGATAGCTTCCTGTCCTCTGCCCAGAGTTTGATTGATCTGCTGTGTCTTTCCAGCTTCAAGATTTCCAAGAATTTTTTGATGTCTTTGTGAGAATTTGATGATCATGATCCCACAGGCAGGCTGAGCCACAGTTCACAGGTTTTATTTTTGAACAGCTTTTCTCACATCTTTCTCTGAATGTATTGACTTAGTCAATACATATCCAAGGATAACCAACTAACTCCACTGCATGTGACTATTTTGTGTTTGGGATTTTAATTAATAGTGTTGGCAGGTGATGACTGTTATATAAGATAATATTTCTATATGAGTTAACATTGAAGCTGTAATAAGCTCCATCCAGGCTGATGATTTCACACAGTTGTTGAGTGAAGAAGAAGCAGTCGAGCATGAAGAACTGATGGTGACAAATGTGTCACCTCTGGCTCCTGTTAGTCTCAGTTATTATGGCAAACTAGTCGATGTAAATTGCAACCATGCTTTCATGTATTTTACTCCATCTTGTTGTGTAAGTCAAGTGCCTCTTTTCTTTAAAGCTTAACACTGGTTTATCCTTTATCACCAATAATTAGAAAGGCTTTTAGATTCAGCAAAGAAAGGAGGATTAGGGGCCTTGTGGTGCAATAGTAGTATCCATACTTTTGGGCCAGAAGGTTGGTGTTAAAGTCCCCTCTGCTTCAGGGGTGTGTCATGATTACATATAGAACAAGTTGGAAAGTAGAACATAGAACTGTATACCATACAGGTGGGTCCTTTGGCCCATGATGTTGTGCCAGATATGATATCAAATTAATCTCCAGTCCTTTCTGGCTGCCCTTGGTCCATATCCTTCCATTCATTGCATATTCATATGCTTGTCTAAAAGCCCTTTAAATGCCCCTATTGCATTTGCCTCCACCACAACCTCAAACAGCACATTCCAGAAAGCTCTCACTATCTACATAAAAATCTTGCCCCTAACATCTCCTTTGAATTTTCCTCCTCTCACCTTAAATGCATGCCCTCGGTATTAGACATTTCAATTCTGGGAAAAACTTCTTAATGTCAACCCTATCTATCCACCTCCTAATTTTATAGACTTCTATCAAGTCATCCCTCAGCCTCTGCTGCTCCAGGGAAAGCAACCTAAGTTTTTCTAGTCTCTCCTAATAGCCCACACCCTGTAATCCAGCCAGCGTCCTAGTAGACATCATCTATACCCTTTCCAAAGTCTCCATATCCTTCCTGTAAAGTGGTAACCAGAATTGAATGCAATACTCTAAGTGCAGCTTAAATGAAGTTTTATAAAGCTACAACGTTCTTTATCTAGGAAGGAGGATTGGTGAGGGTATTCTAAGATTATCACAAACCACCAATGGTTGGTCCCACAATATGGTGATCAATATTGGAGATCATTGTTTAAATACCTCAAAGAATAATGGTGAAAAAAATACCAACAGCCCAGGAGAAGAAAGCTTGTGACAGTAATTTACCAATTTAGGAATATTACCCCTGTAAAAATACCCTAGCAGTCAATCAGCATCAGTAAGGGTTGACCAAAGAAATAGTCAGCAGCAAACAGTGGGATCAGCAGCAGGGCAAAAGCAGCATTCCAGAAGAAAAAAACTTCACCTCAGTGCTGGTAAGAAGTGCAGGGATATAATATGGCTGAAAATACAGTAATAACTAGACACACTGGGAATTTATAGAATCCTCACAAAGGAAAGATATGTGGGAGAAGTTCAAAGTTTCCTTCAGGTAAAAGTTAGAAATCCCTTTGGGCAAATGTTAAAATGTAAAAATATTGGATCAAAATATTAGGCTGGGAAGGATAGAATTATGAAATAATAAACAACCTTCAAAACAAGATTTGCCACCATCACAAGTCCTAGCTATGATTGACAGACCAAGTGCCAGGACATTATTTTATACCGAGATCGTAGTCTCAGTTAAGTTGTATGGTTAAGTGCATTTAAGACTAGAAAGGAAAGTGGTTCCGAAGAGATTTAGCAGGATATTGTTGGGTATAGAAAGTTTGAGTTATAAAGAAAGGCTGGATAAGTTGGAACTTTATTCACTGGAGTGTAGGAGGTTGAGAAGCATCTTTATAGAAGTTTATAAAACAATGAGGTATATCGAACAGTTAATGTATTTGTCTTTTTCCTAGAATGGGAGATTTAATGGCTAGGAGACACATTTTCAGTTTGAGAAGAGAGAGGTTTAACAGAGATATGAGGGGCAAATCATATACCCAGAGAGTGGTTTGTGCGGGGAATGAACTTCCTGAGGAAGTGGTGGATGCAGTTACAATTTTTAAAAGACATTTGGATAGGTACATGAATAGGAAAGGTTTGGAGTGGTATGGGCCAGGAGCAGGCAAGTGGTATTAATTTAGTTTGGAATTATAGTCGGCATGGACTAGTCGGACTGAAGAGTCCGTTTCTGTGCTGTAGGACACTATGACTTTATGACTCCATAAAAGGGCAATTCAAAAGGTGTTGATGACAGAGCTAGAGGAAGAAGATAGTTAGAAGAATTTGAAGACTGTGATAAGACCAGGTCAATTTTAAATATTGTGTAACGGGACTTAAATTTCAGTTTAAATATTATCAACTTCATGACTCATAATATATCACTTCCAGATATATTGCATTTAATTACAATGAAGGATTTTTTAAAAGGGCATTGACCCAAAATATGACACGGATGTGAATTCAGAGGTTGTCAGGAAAGAATGTCTCAATGAGCTGTCAAGGAGACTTTAACAGGGTGGACTTAAAATGGATTGCATGGCAAACTAAATTATAATTTCATGGATATTATCTATTGAACATGATGGGGAAAAAGAAAACAAGTTGAGGGGGAGATGTATTTTGTGTCTCCCCCTTTCGGTAGTGCACAAGAATGGAGATTGAAAGCTTGTTCAAATCTGGCCTGTGCACACAAGTGGAAAAGATGTGATAGTGAATTGATCTGTGTACCAGTGGCAGAGGTGCTCATGTAATTTGTGGAACTCACTGCTGCAGAAATCTGGAGGTCACATCATTGAGCATATTTAAGACTGTGATAGATATAGTTTTGAGTAGTAAGAGGATCAAGGGTAATGGATGAGGCAGAAGAGCAGGGTCAAGAAACATATCAACTCTGATTGAATAGCAGAGAAGACTTGATGGGCAGAATGGCGGCTCTGTTCCTGTGTCATATGGTCTTATGGTCTTACGTATACCAACCTGAGGTTTAAGCACGAGGATGCTGTGCATATCACACTCGAAGAATCACCCACCAGTCACTTCTGCATTTCATGTAAAAGAAGCTTTGTCTGTGTTCGAAGTTAGCCATCAAAAGGGAACAGGACAAAAGAATTTCAACTAACTTGTCAACACAAGAAATGGATAAAACAACTACCTTGCTATCAATGTCCTACAATCTACTTTTATGTAAATAATGCAGACATTGACTAGCGTATATTTTAACTTCTACCCTTATTGGGCTAACTTCTCACTTTTTGTCAATGTGTATGTAAATGGGTTATTTCATCTTTTCATGTTTAGAAAATAAAAAAACTCCCTCCTTTGTTAACACAAGAGAAACGTATCTACAAGGGAGGATGTTAGCAAGCAAGGTAACAAAATGTCTGCAAAACAACAATCCAGCTTGGCAAGCAAATTAGCCTCAACGTTTCAGAGCACTTAGGTCACCTTTAGTGCTGTGTTTCCCTTTTAAGAAAAATAGTTTTTGCTGTATTTTAAAATTCTCTCTTATAGGATCTACTTTGGTATAGCTATACAGTAGACTGAGGGTTGTGATTATTAATAGCTCCGTCTGTCGTTTCTGTATTGTGGTCTTTCTATTTTATCCTTTTCATAATACATTGCCAGACAGCTGAAATAGACTGATTGCTGGAGGTCATTTGAAACCTGGTAATGCATTTAGAAATGTGTCTACTTCAATGTAGGATATCCAGGAAAGCCAGTACAATATGATTTTCTTAAGAAAATTCACTGGGTTAGCATTAACTCGATGGTTGACTCTCAACTAAGTCAGAAGATTTTGGATTCAAAACCAACTTCAGAGAATTGAGCACAAAATCTTGGCTGACAAATTCAATTAGAGGGAGGGAGTGCCGTACTTATCATATTCTGCGAGTTTCAATGGGATTGGAGTTATTGTCTTTCAGATCTCATCAAATGTTGTATATAGAAAATTCCACAGCACCATTTGAAGACATTCTCAAGAATTACCCTAGTATCTTAGAGAATATCTAACCCTCAAATAATTTCATTAAAAATATCTGGGCAATATCATGCTTGCTGATTTGCTCTTGTGGTTTCAATATTCCAATAAAAACTACTCTTTAAAATGCTACATTTCTTTCTTCATTTATGAGACATAGATGTCACTAACTGGGCCAATATTTATTGCCTACCCATAGTTGCCCTTGAGAAGGTGGTGGAGAGCTGCATTCTTGAACTGCTGGAGTCCATGTGCTATAGGTGTACCCACAAAGCTGTTGGCAAGGGAGTTCCAGAATTTTGGCCGAGTCACACTGAAGGAATGATGATATATTTCCAAGTCAGGATTGTGAATGGCTTAAAGGGGATTCTGTGGATGCTGGTGGTCCAATTAATCTGCTGTCCTTGCTCTTCTAGAAAGAAGTGGCTGTGGGTTTGCAAGGCTCTGTCTGAAGACCCTTAGTGAAATTCATTGTCTATAAAGCCCTTTGGAATGCCCTGGGATTCTGAAAGTTGCTTTGCAAATGCAATCTTTCTTTTCTTATTGCATTGCCAAATTTGTACATTTTGTTCATTTTCATCCAACGTCATTTTCCCCCAGGAACCAGGCTCCAGACAGATGAGAAATGGCAGCAGGCCAGAGCTTGTAAGATCCACAAAGAACTGAATCTTCACTCCCACTAGAACAATGTAAATCAGACATTTATATTTCCAGCTTCAGACAGCAGCGAAGAGATTGCGTGCTTCCTGTTGGCCGTGGTTGTGCACATAAAATTATTGTCAAAAGTTTCTTGGTACAGACTTGGAGAAAGCGTATTTTTCAAAAACAGCTGGGAACATCCTGTGAATTATTCACAGCAGAGTGTCTGCACTACAATTAACACGTGGCCTAGTTCCTCTTCTTTGTAGCAGGGGTCTGGAAGGAATTGATCTTCATCTACTATATTGATTCTGACCTCCCTGACCTTCTTTTCCACATTAGGATGAATTGAGGTGTATGGCAGGTTGTGCCACCTTGAGAGGTAAAGGGAGCATTAATAGTGCTGTCACACTTATAGCTTTATTTAACTAGCTAAGAAGGATAGAGACACCCTGAAGATCATTGCAGCAATACTAACGGGAGCCACAGCTTCTATTCTTGCAATTGTATTGCCTATCAGTAACTGCCCTTGTAAAGTAGTTTATGAGCCACTTTCTATAACTGTTGTAGTCAATGTTTTGTAAGTACATTCAAACTGCTAGTCGAGAGGAAGTTCCAAACTTTTGACCCAGCAGCATTGAAAGACTGATCAAGTATTTCCAAGTCAGGACAGTCAATAGTTTGGAAGGTAACTTGCAGATGGAGGTTTTACCTTGGCCCTTGTCCTTCAAGATAGTGGGTGCCATGGCTTTGGAAAGAGCTGCCTGAGGAGTGTTGGTGAGTTGCCGCAGTGCAGCATGTAGATGGTCTCCTCTGTTGCTCCCTTACAGTGAAGGTGGACAGAGAGCATGGTAAAGATCATGAATGCGCATTAATCATGAAGCTTCTTGAAATTTGTTCATGTTGAACGCATTCAAGAAAGTGGAGAATATTCTATCACTCTCCTTGTAGAGGGTGGGTAGACTTCAGGTAGTCAAGAGGTGAGTAGGTCACCAGAGAACACTCAGCCATCATGCTGTTATTGTAGCCACAGTAATTGTACGGCCAGCTCAGAATTCTCATATCAGTCAGGAGTCATCTGACAACTGTGAGGACCCTACACCTCAAAGGGGTGTTGGTAGAACTGTGAATGGTGTTAAAGGCTGTTGCCTTCCAGATCCTAGATAATAAAATGTGAGGCTGGATGAACACAGCAGGCCCAGCAGCATCTCAGGAGCACAAAAGCTGACGTTTCGGGCCTAGACCCTTCATCAGAGAGGGGGATCAGATGAGGGTTCTGGAATAAATAGGGAGAGAGGGGGAGGCGGACCGAAGATGGAGAGAAAAGAAGATAGATGGAGAGGAGAGTATAGGTGGGGAGGTAGGGAGGGGATAGGTCAGTCCAGGGAAGACAGACAGGTCAAGGAGGTGGGATGAGGTTAGTAGGTAGGAGATGGGGGTGCGGCTTGGGGTGTGAGGAAGGGATGGGTGAGAGGAAGAACCGGTTAGGGAGGTAGAGACAGGGTGGACTGGTTTTGGGATGCAGTGGGTGGAGGGGAAGAGCTGGGCTGGTTGTGTGGTGCAGTGGGGGAAGGGGACGAACTGGGCTGGTTTTGGGATGCGGTGGGGGAGGGGGAGATTTTGAAGCTGGTGAAGTCCACATTGATACCATTGGGCTGCAGGGTTCCCAAGCTGCATATGAGTTGCTGTTCCTGCAACCTTTGGGTGGCATCATTGTGGCAGTGCAGGAGGCCCATGATGGACATGTCATCTAAAGAATGGGAGGGGGAGTGGAAATGGTTTGCGACTGGGAGGTGCAGTTGTTTATTGCGAACCAAGCGGAGGTGTTCTGCAAAGCGGTCCCCAAGCCTCCGCTTGGTTTCCCTAATGTAGAGGAAGCCACACCGGGTACAGTGGATGCAGTATACCACATTGGCAGATGTGCAGGTGAACCTCTGCTTAATGTGGAAAGTCACCTTGGGGCCTGGGATAGGGGTGAGGGAGGAGGTGTGGGGGCAAGTGTAGCATTTCCTGCGGTTGCAGGGGAAGGTGCCGGGTGTGGTGGGGTTGGAGGGCAGTGTGGAGCGAACAAGGGAGTCACGGAGAGAGTGGTCTCTCCGGAAAGCAGACAGGGGTGGGGATGGAAAAATGTCTTGGGTGGTGGGGTCGGATTGTAGATGGCGGAAGTGTCGGAGGATGATGCGTTGCATCCGGAGGTTGGTGGGGTGGTGTGTGAGAACGAGGGGGATCCTGTTTGGGCGGTTGTGGCGGGGGCGGGGTGTGAGGGATGTGTTGTGGGAAATGTGGGAGACGCGGTCAAGGGCGTTCTCGACCACTGTGGGGGGAAAGTTGCGGTCCTTGAAGAACTTGGACATCTGGGATGTGCTGGAGTGGAATGTCTCATCGTGGGAGCAGATGCGGCGGAGGCGGAGGAATTGGGAATAGGGGATGGAATTTTTGCAGGAGGGTGGGTGGGAGGAGGTGTATTCTCGGTAGCTGTGGGAGTCGGTGGGCTTGAAATGGGCATCAGTTACAAGCTGGTTGCCTGAGATGGAGACTGAGAGATCCAGGAAGGTGAGGGATGTGCTGGAGATGGCCCAGGTGAACTGAAGGTTGGGGTGGAAGGTGTTGGTGTAGTGGATCCTTATGGTTAACTTCTCCACAACAGCCGAAGGAACCAATGGGCAATGGCGTAATTGAGATAGAGACCCAAGTCAAACCTCAGCAACATTGGCAAGCAATAGCCCCTATTGTAAGGGGATAGTGACAGGGCTGGAGTGGGATCAAGTCTGGTCAAGATAAGGAGGTGACATTAAATCTCCTCATGTGATGTTTTACTTGTCTGCTGCCGTGATTGCACATTCCACTCTGACATCAAACATCAAGTTATTTGTTTCTTTTCACATCTGCAGTTCCCACATTCTTTGCTTGTTATTAACTATATGGCTAAAGCTTTAATCTTTGACTAACTTAACCCCTTCAGTGCATTATGTGCCACAACTTGATTTGCATCATGTAGTTCTCAACAATTATTCATAATAATAATGTTACAAAGATACAAAGAAACAAAGAAACCTACAGCACAGGAACAGGCCCTTTGGCCCTCCAAGACTGCGCCAATCAAGATCCTCTATCTAACCTGTCATCTATTTTCTAACGGTCTGTGTCCGTTTGCTCCCTGCCCATCCATGTACCTGCCCAAATATATCTTAAAAGATGCTAACGTGTCTGCGTCTACCACCTCCGCTGGCAACGCGTTCCAGGCGCCCACCACCCTCTGTGTAAAGAACTTTCCACGCATATCTTCCTTAAACTTTCCTCCTGTCACTTTGAACTCATGACCCCTAGTAACTGAGTCCACCACTCTGGGAAAAAGCTTTTTGCTATCCACCCTGTCTATATCCCTCATGATTTTGTAGACCTCATTCAGGTCCCCCCTCAATCTCCATCTTTCTAATGAAAATAATCCTAATCTATTCAACCTGTCTTCATAGCTAGCACCCTCAATACCAGGCAACATTCTGGTGAACTTCCTCTGCAACCTCTCCGAAGCATCCATATCCTTTTGGTAATATGACGACCAGAACTGTACACAGTACTCCAAATGTGGCCGAACCAAAGTCCTATACAACTGCAACATGACCTGCCAACTCTTGTACTCAATACCCCGCCCAATGAAGGAAAGCATGCCATATGCCTTCTTGACCACCCTATTGACCTGCGTTGTCACCTTCAGGGAACAATGGACCTGAATACCCAGATCTCTCTGTTCATCAATTTTCCCTAGGACTTTTCTATTTACTGTATAGTTCGCCCTTGAATTTGATCTTCCAAAATGCATCACCTCGCATTTGCCCGGATTGAACTCCATCTGCCATTCATCTGCCCAACTCTCCAGTCTATCTATATTCTGCTGTAATTTCTGACAGCCCCCTTCACTATCAGCTACTCCACCAATCTTAGTGTCATCAGCAAATTTGCTGATCTGACCACCTACACCTTCCTCCAGATCATTTATATATATCACAAACAATAGTGGTCCCAGCACAGATCCCTGTGGAACACCACTGGTTACAAGTCTCCAATTTGAGAAACTCCCTTCTACTACTACCCTCTGTCTCCTGTTGCCCAGCCAGTTTTTTTATCCATCTAGCTAGCACACCCTGGACCCCACGAGACTTCACTTTCTCCATCAGCCTGCCATGGGGAACCTTATCAAATGCCTTACTGAAGTCTATGTATATGACATCTACCGCCTTTCCCTCATCAATCAACTTTGTCATGTCCTCAAAGAATTCTATTAAGTTGGTAAGACATGACCTTACCTGTACAAAACCATTTTGCCTAACACTGATAAGCCCATTTTCTTCCAAATGGGAATAGATCCTATCCCTCAGTATCTTCTCCAGTAGCTTCCCTACCACTGACGTCAGGCTCACTGGTCGATAATTACCTGGATTATCCTTGCTGCCCTTTTTAGACAAGGGGACAACATTAGCAAGTCTCCAGTCCTCCGGGACCTCACCCGTGTCTAAGGACACAGCAAAGATATCTGTTAGGGCCCCGGCTATTTCCTCTCTCGCTTCCCTCAGTAACCTGGGATAGATCCCATCCGGACCTGGGGACTTGTCCATCTTAATGCCTTTTAGGATACCTAACACTTTCTCCTTCCTTATGTCAACTTGACCTAGACTAAGCAAACATTTATCCCTATCCTCAACATCCATCATGTCTCTCTCCTTGGTGAATACCGATGCAAAGTACTCGTTAAGAATGTCACCCATTTTCTCTGACTCGGCACATAACTTTCCTTCTTTGTCCTTAAGTGGGCCAATAATTTCTCTAGTTACCCTCTTGCTCTTTATATATGAATAAAAGGCTTTGGGATTTTCCATTTTCCATGTTTGCCAGCAATATCTCATGTCCTCTCTTAGCCCTCTTAATCCCTTTTTTCAGATTCGCTCTACATTCCCGATATTCTTGCAAAGCTTTGTCTGTCTTCAGTCGCCTAGACCTCATGTATGCTTCCTTTTTTCTCTTGGCTAGTCTCACAATTTCACCTGTCCTCCATGGCTCCCTAATCTTGCCTTTTCTATTCCTCATTTTCACAGGAACATGTCTCTCCTGCATGCTAATCAACCTCTCCTTAAAAGCCACCCACATATCAAATGTGGATTTACCTATAAACAGTTTCTCCCAATCTACATTCCTCAGATCCTGCTGAATCTTGGTATAGTCAGCCTTCCCCCAGTTTAGTACTCTTCCGAAGAGGACCAGTCCTATCCTTGTCCATGAGTATTGTAAAACTTACGGAATTGTGGTCGCTATTTCCAAAGTAGTCCCCTACTGTAATATCAACCACCTGGCCAGGTTCATTCCCCAGCACCAGGTCCAGTATGGACCTTTCCCGAGTTGGACTACATGCATACTGCTCTAGAAAACCCTCCTGGACACACCTTACAAATTCTGTTCCGTTTTGACCCCTAACACTGAGTGAATCCTCGTCAATGTTGGGAAAATTAAAATCTCCCATCACCACCATGCTGTTTCTCCTACACCTTTCCATTATCTGTTTACATATTTGTACCTCTATCTCACGCTTGCTGTTGGGAGGCCTGTAGTACAGCCCCAGTATTGTTACTGCATCCTTCCTATTTCTGAGTTCTACCAATATTGCCTCACTGCTTGAGTCCCCCATGGGGCCCTCCTTCAGTGCGGCTGTGATATCGTCTTTGACCATTACTGCAACTCCTCCACCCCTTTTACCTCCCTCTCTATCCCGCCTGAAGCAGCGATATCCTGGGACAACTAGTTGCCAGTCATGCCCTTCCGTCAACCAAGTCTCAGTAATGGCAATAACATCATACCTCCAGGTACCGATCCAAGCCCTAAGCTCATCTGCCTTGTCTACTACACTTCTCGCATTAAAACAAATGCACCTCAGACCACCTGTTACATATTGATAAGAGGAGTTCTTATCTGAACTGACTACCTGCTAAACCATAAATCTTTCCAAAACAGTTTCTTTTTAATTTCCAGTTCATCTGTATTAAACACCAGTAATTATAGTCCAGGTGTGAATTATTTGCCCCTGCCTCTGCTTATGAAGCCCAATAATACATTTTGCAATGAAAACTGAATGTATTGGAGAAACTCAATGGCTCTGTAGCATCTGTGGAGAAAGAAACAAAATTCAAGTCCAAAGTAACTCTTTCATGGAATCAGCATTTTCTGTTTTTACACCAATTCTCCAACATAGAACATAGAACATAGAACATAGAACATAGAACATAGAACAGTACAGCACAGAACAGGCCCTTCAGCCCACAATGTTGTGCCGACCATTGATCCTCATGTATGCACCCTCAAATTTCTGTGACCATATACATGTCCAGCAGTCTCTTAAATGACCCCAATGACCTTGCTTCCACAACTGCTGCTGGCAACGCATTCCATGCTCCCACAACTCTCTGCGTAAAGAACCTGCCTCTGACATCCCCTCTATACTTTCCACCAACCAGCTTAAAACTATGACCCCTCGTGCTAGCCATTTCTGCCCTGGGAAATAGTCTCTGGCTATCAACTCTATCTATGCCTCTCATTATCTTGTATACCTCAATTAGGTCGCCTCTCCTCCTCCTTTTCTCCAATGAAGAGAGACCGAGCTCAGTCAACCTCTCTTCGTAAGATAAGCCCTCCAGTCCAGGCAGCATCCTGGTAAACATCTGACTTCTTTTTAATTAAAATACTTTGCAAGATATCTTAACTGCAGAATCTGTATTTTGCTTTAGAAATATAGAGAAAAATTATAATTTTTAGCCTCAGACAACATGGAATATAGAACATGACTTCAAAACATGATATCAGTAACAATTAAAAAAAGGAACTTTGAAACTTATTGAGAACTTTGCACATACATTGGATATATAGTGGAATATTTAACATTTCTCTTTCTTTTATCTGGACAAATTGACAAAATGTTTTTATCTCATGGCTGTCTGACAGAGCAAATATTGTGAAGGGCCCCGTCATTTCACGAAAATTCGCACCCATTTGCTGTGGGGCAAGGTGAATTATTAGAGTGCAGTTTGCGAACATGAGTATTCCTGCAATAACAGGCTGTACTTTCTGGTTGTGACAAGACCTCTATCTTTGCATTGTAAAAAAGCATGCATTGTAGTATAAGATTACACATTTGGTGGATGCCATTGAAGAGTATCATTAGTATGTATCATCACAGGGCTTTTCTAACAATGCATTGGCTAATCTTTAACCATGGGAAAAGGAGAAAGAAGTGGTTGTTCCTGGTGATTCATGACTCAAATTCCATTTACCGACAGAGTTTTGGGTAACCAGCTGTTATATTGGTGTGTCATTTTTCTTATGAACACTATAATGTCAATGTACATACAAATTGCATAAGTACAATCCCCAATTTGGTGGTCATAAATTTGAGTCCAAGAAGTTGGAATTGTTTCGAAAAATATTCTGAATTCATGTTGTGTTCTGAATTGGATTCAATTAGCATTAATTTTTCCATGTTGTTTGTTGGAGCATGGTGTGGGAGTCAATTTGCATAAAAGTGCTTCAGGAAACTGGTACAACAGTCAATTATTTCATGCGCACATATGGAGCGGAAGCCTTAACACTGTGAAGTTCGAAGTTCATTCTGGTGGGTTACAGAATATTTTGAAGCTTTATACATGATGTGGAAGTGTTGGTGTTGGACTGACATGGACAAGTTCAGAAGTCACACCACTCCTGGTTATAGTCCAATATGTTTATTTGAAATCACAAGCTTTTGGTGCATTGCTCCCTCGTCAGGTGCAGTGAAGCAAAATATACAGGCACAGAATGTTTTAGGCAGAGAGATCAAAAGATCATACAACTAATGTGAGTGGAGCGGCAACAGGCCAGATGATAGGGCTCTGCAGGTACTCAAGAGTGTTAGGCAGTGTGAATAAAGAGTCAACAGCTGTGTCTCAAATGAAAGAATAACCAACAATCTGATTAATTGACACGGAGAGACAAGTACAAAAAATTAAAAATATGAGGGTGCTGGAGACAAACAAAATGGCTGGAATACCATGATAGCTATAAGAGTCACATGCTAAAGGTCTAGTCAAAGTAATGAGTAATCCAAAACTGTACAAACTAATTAAGGTAGAGAGATCAGAACAAGTTATCAAGGTGATAGTGTCAAAATAGGACAGTAAGGAAGATTTTGCAGATACAGAACAGTATGGTTGAGTCGCATGTAATGCAACATGAATCCAAGATTGCAGTTGAGGCTGTCTTCATGGGTACAAACATGGCTATCGGTTTCTGCTCAGCGATTCTGCATTGTTGTGTATCTGGAAGGCCACTTTTGAGGACGCTTATCCGAAGGTTGGAAGCTAAAGTCCTTGACCGCTGGAGTGCACCCCGACTGGGAGAGAACACTCCTGCCTGGCAATTGTTGCATACTGTCGTTTCATCCATTGTTGAACATCTGCATGGTCTCACCGATATACCATTCCACGGGGCACCCTTGCCTACAGCATACGAGGTAGCCAACATTGGCTGAGTCACATGAATACCTGCCATGTATGCGGTGGGTGGTGTTCCCACATGTGATGGTAGAATCCATGTCGATGATTTGACAAGTCTTGCACAGGTTGCCATGACAGAGTTGCATGCTGTTATGGTCGGAGGGTGGGTAGTTTGCTGCAAATGTTTGTCTATTTAAGATTTATACAGATTACAGCATGCAGTTTACAATCCCCACACTTAAATATCCATGTGTCCGATCTGATCTTTGATATTCATATTTTTCTTAGACATCGCCTTTTATGGCTTCTGTGTTACTAACCTGACAGTCTGAATGCCTCATTTCTCTGTATATTGGTAGTACCCCCCCAGTTTGCTAGCTTTATTCATTACAGACTGTCTGGTTAAAGCTTTAATCCTTAACTAACTTATCCCCTTTAGTGCATTATGTTCTCCAGATGTGTTTTGTGTCATGTAGTTTTCAATAATTATTCAGAACCAAGTGCACAAAACTCCTGACAAGTGTTTCTGGGACAAAAGAGGTCCCTTTGATTTGAATATATTGAGGTCAGCAAGATCAATTCGATATGAAGGAATGATAGGTGACTGAATTGGCTGATTAGAACTCAGCACAACTCAATATGTTAAAATGTGACTGAATGATATAGGGTTTTAATCTATAAAGGTTTTCAATTGTGACATAAGTGACAAAATGCTAACATTCTGCCATAAGGACTGAGGACTGGAGATTGCTAATGTTGTCCCCTTGTTCAAGAGGTGTAGCAATGATAGTCCAGGTAATTATAGACCGGTGAGCCTGATGTCTGTGGTGGGGAAGTTGCTGAAGAAGATACTGAGGGATAGGATCTATTTACATTTGGAAGAAAATGGCCTTATTAGTGATAGGCAGCATGGTTTTGTGCAGGGAAGACAATGTCTTACCAACTTCATAGAATTCTTTGAGGAAGTGACAAAGTTGATAGATGAGGGAAGGGCTGTAGATGTCATATACATGGACTTCAGTAAAGCGTTTGCTAAGGTTCCACGTGGTAGGCTGATGGAAAAAATAAAGTCACATGGGGTCCAAGGTGTACAAGCTAGATCGATAGAGAACTGGCTGGGCAACAGGAGATAGAGAGTTGTGATGGAAGGGAATTTCTCAAAATGGAGAACTGTGACCAGTGGTGTTCCAAAAGGATCCGTGTTGGGACTGCAGTTGTTTGTGATATACATAAATGGAGGAAGGTATCGATGGTCTCATTAGCAAGTTTGCAGATGACACTAAGATTGGTGGAGTAGCAGATAGTGAAGGGGACTGTCAAGAATGCAGCAGAATATAGATGGGTTGGAGAGTTGGGCAGAGAAATGGCAGGTGGAGTTCAATCCAGGCAAATGCAGGGTGATGCATTTTGGAAGATCCAATTCAAGAGTGAACTGTACGGTAAATGGAAAAGCCTTGGGGAAAATTGGTGCACAGAGATATATGGGTGTTCAGGTCCATTCTACGCTAAAGGTGGCAACGCAGGTCGATAGAGTGGTCCAGAAGGCATACGGCATGCTTTCATTCACTGGACGGGGTATTGAGTACAAGAGTTGGCAGGTCATGTTGCATTTATATAGGACATTGGTTCAACCACATTTGGAATACTGCATACAGTTCAGGTCTCCACATTACCAAAAGGATGTGGACGCTTTGGAGAAGGTACAGAGGAGGTTCGCCAGAATGTTGCCTGCTGTGGAGGGGGCTAGCTATGAAGAAAGGTTGAGTGGATTACAATTATTTACATTAGAAATGCAGAAGTTGATGGGGGAGCCTGATTGAAGTCTACAAAATCATGAGAGGTATAGACAGGGTGGATAGCAAGAAGCTGTTTCCCAGAGTGGGGTCTAGATTAAAAGGGGTCACGATTTCAAGGTGAGAGGGGAAAAGTTTAAGGGAGATATGTGTGGAAAGTTCTTTACGCAAGTGGAGGTGGTAGAAGTGGGCATGATAGCATCATTTAAGATGTATCTAGAAAGATACATGAATAGGTTGGGAGCAAAGTGATACAGATCCTTGAAAAGTATGCAACAGGTTTAGATAGAGGATCTGGGCTGGTGCAGGCTTGGAGGGCCAAAGGGCCTGTTCCTTAGCTTTAATTATCTTTGTTCTTTGATCTTGTTCTCATAATGTGACCTTCAGGGTACTCTTATTTCCAAGTATGCTAGATTTGACTGTTTCAATATATTAATAAGATTTAATACTGCCCAGCAATAGGAGTGGGTCTTATTGCAAAGTTTTCAATTAGTCATTCAAGACAATTCAGAGGACTGTGAAAAGGAGTTGAAAGTTTGCAGGTAGTGAGCGAGGATGTGAGAGGAGTTGAGAAAGTGGGACGGCTGTTGGCTTTGTAGTGTGAGGAAGCTGTGAGGAACTTGGAAGAAGGCTGTGTGCATTAATACTTCAGTATAGTTGAAACAAAGTTGAAAAGCCCACAAGCAGAAATTGCTGGATGCAAGTGAGCTGCATAAAGAGCTCAGGGAAATTTCCAAGGGCAGTCTTAGCTTGGTGAATCTAGCTATCAGTGAAAGGTAACAGTTACATTTGCCAATGAGTATCAAAGTATTGTTTTGGTAACATGGGAAATTGGAATAAGAAAGGAAGCTAATTGATCAGAATCGAAGCAGTCATTGAGACAGCCCATGTTGGAGCAACTCTTGAGAGGGAGTTACTGGGCTAGTTTAACAAAAGTAAAAAATTACAATCCTTTGTCAAGTTTAATGAGATTTGATGGCCCTCCACATTACTAACACTTGCTGGGGAGATTTTGATGAAATTGGTGAAATCTCTCTTGATTACCTTTGTTACTTATTGTGTATTATGGGGTATTTCATCAGTATTTAATACCATATTCATCAATGTTAGTTCTGAGTCTCAGAATATTGCACATTTAGGTTGTATTACTATACAAATTTTTCATAGTAAAATTTATTACTGTTTGGTCAAAATTATGGAATCTTGGGTTTATTTTCTGAGTTAGTCAGTTGGATACACTTTGTTGATGATAAAATTAAAACTCCCTAGCTAGTGTGCATTATATATTTGATGAAAATTGAAAGAACTATGTTTTTTTTTCTTTGAGGAAGCATCACCAGCCCAAAACGTTAACTCTGTTTTTCCCTTTACAGATGTTGCCAGATCTGCTGGGCTTTTCCAGCAACTTTGATTTTGGTCATAAATTTGATGGTCTGATTGGGATTTTAATGCCTGAAACAATAACTAAAATCCAAACTCTACCTTATAATGGCATGTCAATTCGTCATTATAGCCACTAGGTGTGAATCACCTACTGAATCCTCTTATCCCACTAGGGATGCTAACTTGGTTATATGGGATCAGTTGTCAATAAGTGACCTGCCTGATTTTCCATTTCATTGACTGCAAAAAAAAATATTGTGCTAATCTAAAATGCCCAACAGATTCAGTGTCACTTGCTTTGCTTCCCTGCAAAAGTTTCATGAACCGCATCAGACATTGTAAACTGTGTTAATCATATTCATGCTGCTCCCATGATGATTCAGTGAGTTTATCAAATGAGTATTTGACAGTTATTTGCTTTGAATATGAGCAAACTGCTTTCAGGCAGAGTAAGTTTAGGGATGTACAATGATTGAGATGTGAAGATTATACTGTCTTTCACTAGTCCCATTACTTTACTTTACAAGCATTTTCATAATTTAACTATATTACCCTGTTCCTGATATATTAAATTCTATGTTTCCTTAAAATGACTTTAAACAAAATAAACTAAAAGGTATTTTAAACAGAGTTATTTAATGGGCATAAAATTATTGATTTACTTTAAAACAAAGATATTCAATAAAGATGTGAAACTAGTTGTCACACTTAATGTAAATTATAATTATCCATATAAATAATCTAAAATGCACACAAAGAAACATACGCATGCCGAGGTAAGGGGATAAATGGAAATGACTTTCTGTAGAAATTCACTTGGGAAGAAAACACTCTTAGTGATTAAGACTTTGATCTGGAGGCAAAAAGGGGTGTTGTGAAGTGTTCAGATGGCAGTCAGATATCTTCACATGATAACTGTTACTTGACATATGTCTCTGGGATCTTGGCAGAGACAGATTGCTCGGAAAAAAATGATATTCGGAAATTTTCCTGTCACCCTTCAAGACATCAGCCAGGATTCACAAGAAGAGCCTATTTTTTGGAAATCTAAGTGCTGGGTTGGGAGCTCCTCCCACTCATCAGGCTGGTCAATCAAATTTCCAAGGCATAAACTGTAACCAGATGGTCATAAACCCAGATGGGGCAAAATATGCAACTACTGAGCAATGTCTTGTTAAAATAAATATGCCACCGTCTTGTTTAAAAATAATCCAATCCAGGCATCCTCTGTAATGATAATAAAATGTGAGGCTGGATGAACACAGCAGGCCAAGCAGCATCTCAGGAGCACAAAAGCTGACGTTTCGGGCCTAGGCCCTTCATCAGAGAGGGGGATGGGGAGAGGGAACTGGAATAAATAGGGAGAGAGGGGGAGGCGGACCGAAGATGGAGAGTAAAGAAGATAGGTGGAGAGAGTGTAGGTGGGGAGGTAGGGAGGGGATAGGTCAGTCCAGGGAAGACGGACAGGTCAAGGAGGTGGGATGAGGTTAGTAGGTAGCTGGGGGTGCGGCTTGGGGTGGGAGGAAGGGATGGGTGAGAGGAAGAACCGGTTAGGGAGGCAGAGACAGGTTGGACTGGTTTTGGGATGCAGTGGGTGGGGGGGAAGAGCTGGGCTGGTTGTGTGGTGCAGTGGGGGGAGGGGACGAACTGGGTTGGTTTAGGGATGCAGTAGGAGAAGGGGAGATTTTGAAACTGGGGAAGTCCACATTGATACCATATGGCTGCAGGGTTCCCAGGCGGAATATGAATTGCTGTTCCTGCAACCTTCGGGTGGCATCACCACCCAAGACATTTTTCCATCCCCTCCCCTGTCAGCTTTCCGGAGAGACCACTCTCTCCGTGACTCCCTTGTTCGCTCCACACTGCCCTCCAACCCCACCACACCCGGCACCTTCCCCTGCAACCGCAGGAAATGCTACACTTGTCCCCACACCTCCTCCCTCACCCCCATCCCAGGCCCCAAGATGACATTCCACATTAAGCAGAGGTTCACCTGCACATCTGCCAATGTGGTATACTGCATCCACTGTACCCGGTGCCGCTTCCTCTACATTGGGGAAACCAAGCGGAGGCTTGGGGACCGCTTTGCAGAACACCTCCGCTCAGTCCGCAACAAACAACTGCACCTCCCAGTCGCAAACCATTTCCACTCCCCCTCCCATTCTCTAGATGACATGTCCATCATGGGCCTCCTGCAGTGCCACAATGCTGCCACCCGAAGGTTGCAGGAACAGCAACTCATATTCCGCCTGGGAACCCTGCAGCCATATGGTATCAATGTGGACTTCCCCAGTTTCAAAATCTCCCCTTCTCCTACTGCATCCCTAAACCAGCCCAGTTCGTCCCCTCCCCCCACTGCACCACACAACCAGCCCAGCTCTTCCCCCCCACCCACTGCATCCCAAAACCAGTCCAACCTGTCTCTGCCTCCCTAACCGGTTCTTCCTCTCACCCATCCCTTCCTCCCACCCCAAGCCGCACCCCCAGCTACCTACTAACCTCATCCCACCTCCTTGACCTGTCCGTCTTCCCTGGACTGACCTATCCCCTCCCTACCTCCCAACCTACACTCTCTCCACCTATCTTCTTTACTCTCCATCTTCGGTCCGCCTCCCCCTCTCTCCCTATTTATTCCAGTTCCCTCTCCCCATCCCCCTCTCTGATGAAGGGTCTAGGCCCGAAACGTCAGCTTTTGTGCTCCTGAGATGCTGCTTGGCCTGCTGTGTTCATCCAGCCTCACATTTTATTATTTTGGACAGCTTTAGAATGCTGTTTATATGCAATAAAATGAGGATAAATGCACTGCAAGTATTGGGAAACTGAAACAGTATCAGAATCATGATGTTTGGTCAAAATTTCCATCAAGGAAGTTGAAGTAGAACTGCTGAATGATCTTCATTGCTATAAATATCAATTTTACTTGAGTGTTAATTCAGTTAGACTAGATTAATTTCATCCCATTTGCAGACTTTTGAAAAGAGCCTTTTATGACATGAGGACTGCTGGGCAAGTCACTCACCTCTTGATTTCCTGTCACCATACAGAAGGTACAAGTCTGGAGTGTGATGTAATACTCCCCACTTGCCTGGATGAGCATCGTTCCAACAATACTCAAGAATCTTGACACCAAAACAACCCATTTGATTAGTACCCATCAAATCTATGACAAAGCAATCTGCTTGACTTGCACCCCTTTCATAACCTTGAGCATTTTTATCCTCCACCGCTGATACACAATGGCAGCAATGTGTCTCATATGCCAGCTGTACTGTACTGATTCACCAAAGCCATGTCAAATGCACTTTCCAACCCCATGACATCTATCATCTGGAAAGACAAGACTAACAGTGAACTCTACTGTGTTGGATTGTGTTGTGATTGAAGCTTCTTGAATGTTGTTGGAATTGCATTCTTCAGGCAAAGGGAGAGTATTCCATCACATTCTAGAATTCTGCCTTGTAAATGCATTGAAACACCACCATCTACAAGTTCCCTAACTGCTATTCATCATGAACTAATGTTCATGGAACTAAATCACATTCTCTTCATTGTCACTAAGTCAAAATCCTGGAATTCCCTTTCTAACAGCTGTGGGTATACATACGCCAGATGCAGTGCAGTGGTCCCAGAAGGTGACTCACTGTCACTGTATCAAGATCAATTAGGGAGAGGCAATAAATGCTCATCTAACCAGCAACCATATACCATAAAGATTAGGATAGCAAAAGATTCGGAAATGAACTTTAAACTTAAAAGTTACGTTTTTCTGGGAGAATATGTCAGAATTAGTAACTATTAGTTTAAACTACCTTGTAAATTACTTTAAGCTAAATTGTGTTTCTTCTGTTGCTATTCAAAATTATGGAGTAATGGGTTAAAAAAAAAGAGTGTATTCGAAATGATAAGAAAGAAGATCACACATGTTAAAATAAATGGATATTAGTAAAGGGGAAGATAATTTAATATGGATATCATGTAAAATAATTGTGTTTTACTGCTCTAGATTAGTGACTTGTTGCAATTAGCTTTGGCGGGGTTATGGCTACCCTCTCTTATTTTAAGTCCCATGTTTTTGATTGTAACAAATATTTTGTGTTTTCTTCCTCCTTTTTTTAGCACCCAGCTATCACTTTTTAATTAGATTTAGTTACACCAAATGGAAAATGAAGGAGAGGCAATTCCAACATTGTTTTGAATGAAAGAGAGTGAGGTTTTTATGGGCTCCATCAGTAAGCAGCCATTGAGAGCTACTAGCCCTGACCATCTTGAGGGGGCAAATAACAATTTTAACTCTTGGCTGTTTGGGTTCCACTGGATGAGAGGATTAAAATTTCTCCGACTGATTCTGGTTGATTTGACTGCTCTCTGAGGACAGGGCAGAAACAGTGTGTTTTTTTTTTGTTTACCATTGTGAGTGTACTAATCAGTCAACTAGAATAATTTATGCAGCAATTGTAACAAGGTCAGCCTGGTGGATCCATAGCATATGAGTTCCCTGATTGGGCTGTAAATCTCATCCAATCAGGGAGCCCTGGTGGCCAGATATAAACAGGAGTGTCAGAGGTTCTGTTCATCCTGACTGCTGGCTCTAAAGAAACTGGACCAATGTCAAGTACTAATTGCTAAATAAACTCATTGCTAAATAAACGGCGACTTGGTGACAAGGTATTGGCCTATGTGGAGTTATATTGGTTTATTTATACTGTTGTTAAAGATTTCAGACAAGAAAATTACTGTGTTCAAATATGAAATGAAGCTAAGAATCTCCACTAACAACATTATGTCACTGTGTCGAACATTTCTTGGCTACTCATCTGCAGTCTCTAATTTATGGAAACAAATATTTGTAACAAATTATGTCCCTATTCCTGCATAAGAATTTCAAAAATACTGGCTTGTGGACAAGAATTTCAGGAATGTTACAAACAATTTTTGACCAGATCTTCATATTGTATTTAACAAACCCTACCACACTGAGAAAGGGAGAGATATCGAAAGGTACAGCAAGGACTGTAACCCAATTTTTCCATTTTAGAAATGTATCATCATGTCTTTGTTGTTACTGAGTCAAAATCCTGGACCTCTATTTTCAAAGCCCTGTGGGTGTACCACATCAAATACAGCAGTTCAGTTCGCTCACCTCCACCTCCTTCATTCATGGGCTAGCATTTAATGCCTATCTCCACTTGCCATTGAGAAGGTAGTGGTTAACTGCCTCCTTGAACTGTTGCAGCCCATTTGGTGAGGCTAGACCCACACTCAAGAACAATTAGCAATGGGCAATAAATGCAGGTCTTTTTAGCAGTATTCACATCATAAGAACAAATAAACACAAAACTATGATAATTTTATCCATTTGAATTTTGACCTTGAACACTGTGGATAGTTCATTCCGCTTTATGACATGTCATTTGCTGCTGTCAGGGACTCAGAAAATATACAACAATGTTTAGATCTGGTGCATTATAAAAGCCGTGAAAGTTCTGTGTGAATGGGAAAAGACTGAGGACAAAAAAAATGGACTAGATATTCGGCTGGGAGTATGCATCAGCATGGATCTTTGAGGAATGACCTTGCCTCTGAGTCAGAAGGCCATTGGTCAATGTCCCATTCCATCGATTTCACTAAAGTCTCAGCTGTCTCTCTAGGTATCATTGAGGGAACCCTGCAATGTTTAACACTGAGAAAAGAAGTGTTAAAACTGAAATCCTGAAGGATCTGGGGTTTTCATCTTCTCATAATTTTGCACATTGGGTCTTGAAATGCTAAATTGAGGCAATGATTTACATAAAGTCGTAGTGATATTAGGGGCCTTTAAAAATCTCCGGAAGGCCCTGTCAGTGGGCTGAGATTTAAAACTGAACTCAACAAGACCATTTGTACTCAATGCTGAATTCAGATAGAGTATATTTTTGCTACAGTAAGAGTCTTTCAGCAATTATGAATTTTTGGAATATATTGGCCTTTTATCCTTTTGGATGTGCTCTACCATACAATGGGTAGATGGCTGGTTTCCTACTCCAACATTCCCACTTTATCCCCAGGTCTGTTTTCTTCATACCCAAAATTCTAACAATGTCTCTTTTGTCACAAGGCCATCTACAAGATCCTCTATACCTGTTATTGCTATTAACACAGAGACCCAGGTAATATTTTGGGGATCTGGGTTCAAATCTTGTCATGACAGATGGTGGAATTTGAGTTCAAGAAATATCTGGAATTAAGAATCTAATGATGACCATGAAACCATTGTTGGGAAAACGCAATAATGCTCAATAATGTCCCTTGGGGAAGGAAACTGCTATCATTACCTGTGCCTACATGTGACTCCAGACACATAGCAATCGGGCTGACTCTTAACTGCACTATGCAAAATTAGGGAAGGGCAATAAATACTGGCCGAGCCAATGATGGCCTCATCCTGAGAATGAATAAAAAACAACCTATGTGTTAGCTCACTTTAAACTATCTAAGTAGCATCATATTTAGTCACAGCCATAAATGAGATGATAAATGTTTCTGGGTAAAGCATTACATTTTCCTTTAATTTAAAGACATGTAAAGGTTTTGGGCAGTGGGTAGTTTCCTACATATAAAACATAGCAATAATAAACAGACAAAACTATGTCATATAGGTTGACCTGGAAGGTCTCCTATGGCATATAGTTGTAACCCATGTCATACAAAATGAGTAGTTAAATGTTAACATCACCAAACTGCTCAGAAGCAAAATGAACTCAATCAACCAAGTATCAGCTGACAATTGGCAAGTCGCCTCATGTTCCTCCAAACTGTTTAAAAACACATTGGGTGCAGAAGTCAAAAATGTACAACAATTACCTGACATCCCCAGGGGCTGGATGATTTGCTGGCTGCTATCTCAGCAGGCCAAATGTTGTTGTTCATAGATATGGCAAATACAGCTGAGTGTGCACAAGAATGTTGAATTGGCGCGATCATAACATTATGAAGCCAAACTGGCTGCGGTAACACCACAGTTCCAAATTTAGATGATGTGTCCCAGAATTCAGCATTGTTCAGATTCAAGAAGCACAAAGCAGCACAATGGGCTGTGAAGTCATGTTATTTAAAGAGCAGGAACCCTGATCACTATTTTTTGAACTTCTCCGATTACAAACTGTCTGAAAGAACCAAAAAGTGTTTTGGAGGTGTTTTGGTGAGTTCTTGCATTTACCAGAATGTGTTGCCAAGGATGGCAGTAGATGCAGGTGACTGTGACATACCAAGGGTGCAACAGAACGTGAGCAATAGAATCCGCATTATCAGGGTGTCTGGCTCTGCAATGCAACAGGGCGATAGAGCAGAGCCTGCAAAGGGGAAGATTGAAACCAGAATCTTCCATATTTCCTCTTAGTGACACGAGACTGTACAGTAGGCTGGCCTGCCAATACACCACAGCTCAGTTTGCATGCCCATTCATGCTCTCCTGCATGGCACCCCATCAGGACTTTTTCCAAGCCCTTCGCAGCCAGACTAGTCTGTTGTGCAGCATTGATAGAGAGAGCTTCGGCTCTGATGAAAAGTCATCCTGACTCAAAACATTAGCTTGCTCTCTCTCCATGGATGCTGCCTGACTAGCTGTGATCTCCAGCATTATGTTATTTTCAGCACGGATTCCAGCACCTGCAATAATTTGCTCTTAGGCTCGTCTGTTGCTTTGGCCTGCAATGAGCTGACAAACAAATATTTTTAATCCCTGTCTTGATCACATCCTCACCCTATCACACTTATGCCTGGTGCTGATCCTGACCCTGTCATGTCCATTGTCTGAGTTAGAACTGTGAGTGACACCTCAAGAATTCTCTCTAGGCTCCCATCGTGAAGTTGTTGGGTGTCTCTTAGCAGAAGTCTGAGGGATGAGGCTTGTTGTCAGGAAAAGGGGATGACAATAATTGCACCATTTGCAGATGCCTCTTCATCTCAGAGGAAAAAGATGAGGTCAAAAACAGAAGTGGCTGGAAAAGCTGTGTAGTTCAGAACAGGTTTCAGAGGAAGAATCACCAGACCCAAAACGTTAGCTCTGATATTTCCTTCAAAGATGCTGCCAGACCTGCTGAGCTTTTCCAGCTGCTTCTGTTTTTGTTCCTGATTTGCAGCATACACATTCTTTTGGTTTTTAAAAAAGATGAAATCGTGCCAGAGTTAAGAAGAGGTTTAAGGCATAAAGACAAAGCCTTCTCAGTTTTGTTATTGAGCAGGAAGGCCATGTTGCAGTAAACACCATCTTAAGGTGAACAATATAGGGCTTAGGCAGTACAGGCAGAAGTGACCATTGTCTGCTGGCTCTGCTCCTTTCTATTGTGTGCCAGCTCATCTCAAAAGAGAGAGGAAAAATGCCAGTGGTTGCTTAACACTGCCATAGCTAAATAGCTGGAGGCATAGGCAATGAAAACCAGTGCAAAACTAGGCAGCTTTGGAAGCTTTATGAGGAGGATATGATGGTCTTGGACATTAGCCATGAGCTCAGGACTGATGCTGGATCAGAATGATGGAAATGTGGAATTTTGAGCAGTATGACATGTTAGTGGAGGGTATAGCAGGTATTGTTGACAAAGCATTCTGTGACATTTCCCACTGGAATGAAGTCATTAGATCCAGAGTCCAGAAAGTGATCTTGACGGATATCTGTTGAGGATCCTTGAATAGGTCCTAACACACTCTTTGCTCCTTATGGGATCATAGCATCTCCCTTACTGTCTACCTGCATCAATATTTCCTCCAGCATCCTATTTGTCACTGTGGGTCCTCTATATGTCCTGATGTTCACATTCTAGGAAGTTTCATTGCACCAATCTTTCTGTGAATCTTCCTTTCCCACTGTTAAGAATGCTGTGGTCATCAGAATCACATGAATTACAAACAACACTGCTGTACGCACAGCCCACTGGCAGTATTGGACAGCAAAGTCAGCTTTGGAGTCTTGCCTACAAGCACTCCGATCATTCAGATGAGATGAATACACAAAATGTGTGTCTCATCCACTTTGATCTAAAGAGATATGGGTAGACCAAAAATATGGCCCTCACATTCAGAAACTGAAACAGGTGAATTAACAGCTCAAAACTATAAGCTTGCATTTAAGTCAAAATGATACATTTCTTATTTTTACTCGTCTTTAATAATAATAATAATAAGCTTAATGTATGTAATTTAAACACTTGCACAAAATATACAGATTCAAATCAATAGTTAAAAAATTAAGTTATAAATCTTCTGAGTTATTAGCAACAATTAATAGATTTTAAGAGTGATTTGTTCAATTAATTTTACTTTTAACACTGTAGTGCTCTCTCTTGTTATGGCAGTGTTTAAGTCATTTTCATTGTATTACCTGATTTGCAAATGTTGTTTTGCTCCAATAATGTGAAAATTATATCAGTTGCCTAGTTTTAGTCTTTTTAATTCCCATTGCATGCCCGAAGCTTAAATCACTAGAAATCTTTACAGGAATGATTAGTATCCAGAAATAAAATCAGTTCAGTAACCCAAAGACACAGACATCCATACAATGCTATGTAACAAGAAGAATGTTGCAGAAGATAGGAACTAACCAGAAGTAGATCAGATAATGTGAAGTCAGTTCCAGGAGATAGAATGAATGCTAATTTGAGATTAATTTAGGTAGAAATTGGCTCTTTCATCTAATAACGAAGAAGTGAAAATGCTAAAGATAATTTACATTTCTACAATGTTTTCAATGTGCAGGTGCTCTGCATCCGTTCATATCTGGTGTACATGTCAATGGAGGACTCTTGTAGTACAGTAGTAATGTCCTTACTTCTGAGCCAGAAACTCTAGATTCAAGTGTGACCTTCTCCAGAGGTGGGTAAAGACATCTCTGAATAGATTGATTAGAAAATATCCACGCCAAATTGCAAAGGGATTTTGTGGGTACTGGTAGTGTCCCTGCTGTTGAGCTAGAATGCCAGCAGTCAATTCCCAATTGCTCCAGAGGCGTGTAATAACATCTCTGAATGGGTTGATTAGGAAATATTTGTACAAGTCAATACTTGACATTGATTTATCATCAGTGGTGATGCACCAGTTGTAGAGTGTTGATGTCACTGGACTAGTAATTCAGAGACAAAAAGTCTGTGGCCCAGCAGGATCAAGTCCCATTCCAGGATTTAATGGCAAAGGAAAGTTGTTCAAAGTAGAGCCAAACAGGTTGAGTATCAACTTGTACAAGTCAGTGAATGAAGAGGCCCGGATTCAAGTCCCACCTTCTCCAGGGGTGGGTACCAACACCTCTGAACAGGGTAATTAAAATATACCTGTATAGATCAATGATTTGTGGTGGCTCTTATGATCCAATGGGACTGTCTCCATCTCTAGGCTAGGAAGCCTAGATTCAAGTCCCACTTGCTGCAGAGATGTGCAATAACATCTCTGAACAGGTTGATCAGAAAATATCTGTGCATGTCAATGTGTGGTTTTGTGTTGCAGTGGTAGTATTCAATTAAAAAACAGTTTGTTCAAACTCTATATTAATAGCTGAAACAAATTCAGCTTTGAAAGCAAAACTATGGGCAGCACGGTGGCTCAGTGGTTAGCACTGCTGCCTCACAGCACCAGGGACCTGGGTTCAATTCCACCCTTAGACGACTGTCTGTGTGGAGTTTGTACATGCTCCCTGTGTCTGTGTGGGTTTCCTCCAGGTGTTCAGGTAAGATGTGCAGGCTAGGTGGATTGAACATGCTAAATTGCCCATAGTCTCCAGATGAGGCGATGGAGAGTTACAGATTAGCTAGGAAGGATTTAAAGAGAGAGTTAAGAAGACCAAGGAGGGGACATGAGCAGACATTAGCAGGTAGAATAAAGGAGAACCCTAAAGCTTTCTATAGATATGTGAGGAATAAGAGGATGACTAGGGTAGGAATAGGGCCAGTCAAAGACAGAAGTGGGAAGTTGTGTGTGGACCCTGTGGAGATTGGAGAGGTGCTAAGTGATTATTTCTCATCTGTTTTCACTGAGGAACAGGAGAATATTGTAGAGGAGACTTACGGTATATTAGGTTTTATTGGTAGAGGGATTGAGTTCTGGGGCCGTGATGTCATGCCGCAACTGTACAAAACACTGGTGCGGCCTCATTTGGAATATTGCGTGTAGTTCTGGTTTCCCCATTACAGGAAGGATGTGGAAGCATTGGAAAAGGTGCAGAGGAGATTTACCAGGATGTTAAAATGTGAGGCTGGATGAACACAGCAGGCCAAGCAGCATCTCAGGAGCACAAAAGCTGACGTTTCGGGCCTAGACCCTTCATCAGAGCAGTTCCCATTATCTCATTTACCAGGATGTTGCCTGGTCTGGAGCGCAGGCCCTATGAAGAAAGGCTGAGGGACTTGGGTCTGTTCTCATTGGAGAGAAGGAGGCTAAGAGAGGATTTAATAGAGACATACCAGATGATCAGAGGATTAGATAGGGTGGACAGTGAGAGTCCTTTTCTCATGATGATGACTTCAGCTTGTACAAGGGGGCATAGCTATAAATTGAGGGGTGATAGATTTAAGACAGATGTCAGAGGCAGGTTCTCTACTCAGAGAGTGGTAAGGGCGTGGAATTCCCTGCCTGACAATGTAGTTAACTCAGCCACATTAGGGGCATTTAAACAGTCCTTGGATAAGCATATGGATGACGATGGGATAGTGTAGGGGAAGGGGCTTAGATTAGTTCACAGGTCAGCGCAACAACGAGGGCCGAAGGGCCGGTTTGGCGCTGTATTGCTCTATGTTCTATGTTCAGGGATGTGTAGCTCAGGTGGGTTACAGGGGGATGGGTCTGGGTGGGATGTTCTGAGTGTTGGTATGGACTTCTTGGGTCAAAGGGCCTGTTTCCACACTGTAGGTGTTCTATTTTATGAAGATAGAACTGGCATTTGGAGGTAAAATAAGATTCAAAATAGAGAGTAAAATTCATTATTTGAGGCTGTTGAGCTCAAGTTGAGTTGTGAGATGGCTAATCAGAAAATGAAGTGCTCTGTTTTCAGCGCCTTGAAGCCCAGAACACTACCCTCACTACCCAATCTGCTGATGCCCTGTTCCACACTTCCTCCAAACACTTGCACATCAACTGGAAACCTTGTTACCCACACCGCCTGCCATAAGTCTGTAATCATTTGGCACTATGCCTGCCGTAGGGTAGTATAATGTAGGGGTGGAGGTAAGATAGACTTTAGAATTAGGGTAAAAGGTCGGCACAACATCGTGGGCTGAAGGGCCTGTACTGTGCTGTACTGTACTACGTTCTATGTCCTATACAGAGATCTAAAGAACTAGTCTCTACCCTCTGACAATTCATTGGATTTACTGCATTAATGTTGTTCATTTGTTTTGGAAAAGTCAACCATTACATTTCTGTCCTTGTAAACAAAAATTCCACCTTCATTATCATGTGCAAAGGCATGGCAGATTTGCAAGTATTTATAACAAACATATTTACTGTTATGCAATATGTGAGAAGTTAGTGCCAAATATCCTTCTGTATTCAATTGCACTGGAATGACAGCAATTGTGAACAGGGATTGAGAAAACACAATAAAAAAGCTGACGTTAAAGAGCATATGAGCCCAAAGTTGAGATGTACTCCCTTTGTCTAAGCTACTTGGTCATAAAAATGAACTGATGGTACCTTCTGCCAGAAAAGAAGATTGGAACAAATTGTGCAGCTGAAGGCTCCGAGAAATTGTGGGACTGGCTGCCAGGCTTTGTACCATCTGGCTGTTGATGGAAAACATAGGGAGAAAGTTGCCAAACCTGAAATACTGTTAGAAGGCTAACTGGAAAGGAGGAGTTACTATTGCAGTCTTCTTTCTCTTAATGTTAGACCTTTTAGCTAGGGCAGTCATGGTACAAAGTAAATGTCTGCTTCATCAGATGCTCTTGAAAATTGATCCTTGTGCTACCTTATGACAGGCGTGAAGAAGCAAAATGTTTGGAAAATATATTATCACAAAATAACGTGCCTACCCTAGTCCCATGCTTGATGTTAAAATATCTTAGAGGCAGAGAACTTTTATAAAAAATTGGAATTTCTAATTGCCAACCTAAAGGAATTATGCAGCAAAATTTCAAGTTTTAAGACATTTACTGTTATACACAAACTAAAAGCACCGTAGATTAAACACAATTTCAGCATGCAACTTATAGTACAAATAATTATACTCCCCATTTAATGCTTAAAATAACCAAAGATCTCTCTCCATCGTTATACTTTATTCTGGTCTTTCACCTTCATTCTCTAAGAACCTTTCCAAAGTGATGTCTAGCTCATTTTTCCTTCGTAAGCAAATAATATCAATACCTTCAAATGACTTTTAGGGAGTTGGCTACCCTAAGAATGTTTCTGTCTAGCCAAAGTTACGTGAATTCACCAGCTTCATTAAACCCCCTTGATCCTGGTCTCTTTAATTGGTGTACAACCTGCCACTAGTATTCCTGCATGGTGAACCATTGAAACTTACTGTTTCCACCTCTCAGCTTTAGCCCCTTGGATTCTTATATATTGAACAATTCACAAACTTCAGTAAGACTGGTAAGAAAGTCTGTAACCCAGATCTGCCATGGCTTTCTGTGGAATTTCTCATTAGTTATCTGCAGATGTTCTGATGATACCACCATCTGCAGGAAGCCTCATAAATGTTGACCTGATTCCCTGCCACCGTCGTTGAAAGGGCCCTCAGCTGTGTTTGATGTATCTCCTGCACTTCTGCCCTCATCTTTTCCCTCCCTCTCACAACAACAATAGTGGCCCTATGGCCCTCACCTTCCACCTCAACAACCTCTCTATACATAGAATCAAAGCTGCCATATCCACCAGTTCCAGCAGAATGCTACCACCAGATACATATTCCGCTTCCATCTCTTGTCAGCATTTTGCAGGAATCTTTCCCTCTAGGGTGCCATAGCCCACTCCTCCTTCAATCCCGCAGTACCTTCCCCTGCAACTGAAAAAGATGCAACCATTGCCCCTTTACCTCCTCCCTCCTTGCTATTTAAGGATCCAGGTTCACCTTCCAGGTAAAGCAATGGTTAATATGCACACAATTCAATTGAGTCTACTGTATTCTCTGGTCACAATGGAGTCTCCTGTACAGTGAGGTGACAAAATTCAGACTGGGTGATAAATTTACTGGGCATCTCTGCTCTGGATATAATAAAAAAAACTCTGACCTTCCAGTTGCCTGCCACTACAACACATTGCCATACCAGAATTTCTGTCTCAGGCCTTCCGCAGTTCTCCAGCAAGGATCAATGTGAGGGGCAGGAACAACACTTCATCTTCTATTTTGGTGCATTACAGCCTTCAGGAATCCATAGTGAGTTGCACAATTTCAGACGTGAACACCCTTCTCCATATTTGTTACCCTTCCACAGGCCCTGGGTCCTTTTGTATGGGTTCCTCCCAGAACAGCTAACCTACTTTCAAACATTTGCACCGGCCAATAGTCACCTAACTGCCATTTATCTCTCCCGGCTTATCGCCAGCACTCTATTTGTTTGTCTATCCCATTTCTCTTTCTATATTTCTAAGCACCAACTCTATATCCTCTATTCATTCCCTCACCTACCTTGTCATCAGCATAAATACCAAGCTCAGTTAACTATTTTCAGTTCTGACAAAGGGTCACTGGTCTCAAAACATTAACTCCGTTTTTCTCTCTGCAGATGCTGCCAGGCAGATGGGTTTTTCCAGCACTTTCTGTATTTGTTTCAGATTTCCAGCATCCATAGTTCTTTGTTTTTATTGTAAAACATTGCATTTGTAACACTGGTCCAGTCATCCGTTGAAAATCCTGGGGCAGTCAGGTGAAGACCTATTGTAACATGTGCTTGCTGCCATTTTTTCTCTACATTTGAGAAATGTTTCCCTTGACTTCCCTCAAACAGCTCTGAAGTCACTGTAATACTTTGTTTTGCTTTCGGCATTTATTTTGAAGCACATTGCATTTTTCTTCCTTTTTTTACTCAATACGAATTTAGTAGAAATTAATATTAATCACCAGAACCCAGAAATGCACCACATTGATTGGACTCACAAATGACAGATGGAATTGTACAGCTGGAGCTGGACTAACAGCCAGGAGAAATTCAAATGAAACATGTTACATTTTGGAAGAAAGAATCGGGAAACTTAAGTGGTGGTAATCCCCATGGGTGTTCTTCTGTTCCATGGGTGTTCTGCTGTTTGCTGTAATTTGAGCAGATGTTTGATGAAAACCCTGTTAACTTACCAATGGCTCTGTTGAAGTTGTGGTGACAAATGATTGTGAGATGCCCATCTCTTCAAAGAAATTCCCAGTGTTTTACTCAATGAGTGATAGTTTGTGAGAGGGATCTTGAAAGGGGTTTGGAATCGGAATACTTTGTAGCGACAAGCAATACGCAGCGCAGCATTTTACATTCAGTTTTGAAAAGGATAAGCCTGAGACAGTCTTGGTAAATGGCATAACTATATGGCTAGAAAACACCAGTAATAATTTACATTGGGCACAGAGGCATGAAAGAAATATTCAGGCCCTAGGTGCAATGCAGAGAACAGGTGCTACTGTCTGAGGATTGTATTAATGAAGAATTGTTATAAAAATAAAAAGAAAGAAACTACTGCCATATCTTGTACATATTCAAAACATATTCATGTGCTTTATATTTTTAGGACATATATTTGCTATTATAATTTCAGAAAACATGACAACCAATTTGCTTACAACAAGGTTCCACAAACAGCAATGATATAAATGACCAGCTAATTTCATACCAACGTATTTTATACCACCTTTAATCTTTCAGCCTTTATTGAAAGTAGCTCGGAAAAGACCTTGGGCAGGTGTATAATACATTAAGTGGAGGATAGCATCAAATAGTTTAGTTCATATTAAACCTCATCATGGAGATGAAGGACACATAGGTACAGATGGTGAGTTGGCAAAAGGGGAGTGATGACAGAAAACAACTCTTCATACAGGAGATTTGCATCTGAAAATAAACTCTTGAGTAGGCAGTGGAGGCAAAAATTATTAAATAAATCTGGATATTTCCATGGAAATATAAAGTAGATGGACAGATTCACTTTCGTTCTTTCTTCCTGAAGAGATAAATCTAATGAAGGATTTCAAATATTTAAGACACATATATGCCACATATGTCTTTATTATAATTTATAGATTAAAAAATAGCAAAAGCACAGTTAACTTGTGGTATATGTCTAATATTCTGACCATGGTCTCACAGAGGTATTCTTGGCTATGAGTACAAACATTCTGCAGTTGGTTTTAAGCAGCTGTGTTGTGTTTCAGGATTTTTCTTTGAATGTTGACTGCAGGGAACATGAAACTCTGCACATTCTTCTTATAATGCTCATTATTGTGTGGCAGGTGTAGTAACTGGAAGAGACTAGTGTGGAATGTGCTGTCTCAGAGGGCTGATGGGGAACTAGCATAAATACACCACCAAAGCACCAGCCCAAAGCTAATAATACAACAGCCCCAGGCATGGTTAGCCACATGGAAATGTACAGAAACCTTATTCAACTCTTTTTTTTGCCAGATCAGAGAAGCTTTTTTCTCTTCTTTACTGCATGTTTTGGCTTGACTTGGGCCATTAAATTTCATTGCAAGTACTCAGATTTTAGTTATTAAAAATCATTTTGGCACAGTGTATAAATTTGCCTGTTCATTCAACTGAAAATACACAGAATTAATTTCCATATTAATACATGAAGAAAGCCAAATTGACCATTCTCTTAGAATTTTATTTGTCAAAGTACCAACATAGTGATACCAGCACAAGGGAAAAACTTTTAAATTAACGAAGCGTAGACCGCCAGGGAGATTGAGAAACTGTGAATGCACGGCAAGGAGAATGAGGTTCTTCCATTGAGTGTGAACAAAAGATCACTCAGAGCTCAGGAGCACAGCACCTTAAATCTGAGTGTTCTGATCTTCAAAAGAGCTCTGGTGTGAGGAGCATTGGATGGGGAGAGCCTATACCTTCACCTCCTTGGAGGTAATGGAGACAGATTCTCTGCGTATCATTGAAATGATCAGGAAGTGGCATGAGCCCAATACCACATCCAATACACCTTGTGAATACTCTGGAGCACATGGCTTTCTGGAATATCTCCACAGTACCAAGAGGTGACACCAATATACACTGATGGTTTCTGGTTCTGGATACTGTTGAATAAGGTCATGCTTTTGAAGGGGTGAATGGTACATTGGCTCCATCAATTCTATTGATGTTCCTAGGTGGAGAATAGCACTCAAGTACTTTGTGTGAGTGGGTGTATCCATACTAGCTTCCAAAAGTCCTCATATTTAGGTCTGATCGAATATAGTTGCACTTAACACAATTGGAATTTTTACTGGCATAACATTGTTAAAATGAATAAATTAGCCCTCAAGTCAGAGGACTCAGCATTGAGCACCTCTCTCTTAGCTTGATATTTTCAACTGCCATTATTGTTGCATGAGGTAATTGTTCTGTGTGAGTCAATGTTACAGACTGTGTTAAACTCCACTCAATCTGATGATACCATATAGGCCTGAGTGGTGATAAGGCAGAACATCTGAAGATCTCATAGGATACAAACTTATATGTACTGGTCTCCTCAACATCCAGTGAACGTATGCAGCTGATAGCTAATTGCAATAACTACATCTTGTTAAGACAAGAGCCTCTTCTTGTTAAGACTCAACAATGGTTTATCCTCCACCACAGTAAACCAATGAAATCTTTGGGCTCAGTTAAAAAAAGTTAAAAATCTTCTACCCACAAAACTGCGGAGGGATTCATGGCTTGATTTGTATAAAAAACACAATACACAAAGCAACCACTGGTGTGAATAATGCTTAAACCTGCTATGTTCAACACAATGAAGTGATAGTATGAAACTGAAGTGGTATCTGAGTGGAGGAAGCCTTTTTGGGACAGAAATCTCCGAAGACCCAAATCCACTTCCACAGCAACATAATTACAGGACAATAATGCACTGTGACAAATACGATATAATTAAGATGTAAACACCCTATATGATTTTATTGACTTATCAGACGCAATCACAGTTGGAGCAGTGAAGTTCCCTTGCCCTGGAACCAGTAGGAACATCATGCAAATCTAATACATTAAAGATTGTGTAGTTGTGGTGGGCCTAATAGCTGATTTGGTAATGGTTGACATAGTGTAGCTGAGCACAAAATGCATAGTTCAAATCTGACTTTGTTTAAATTTACATGTAAAATGCCGATGGATATCTTTGCCAGTCATGAAGCTTATTTTTCTGCTGATGTAACTTGTGATATTGTTGGTTATGCAATCTGAGACAGGAAAACTTGCTGTAATACAATGTTTAGCATCAGCAAGATCATAATGTAATCGATCTCTGTTGCAATTTGTGGTATGATTGCTCGTTGATACATCTTTTTTCTGTGTTTTTCAAATCTGTTAGTCTGTTCTTAAACATTGTCATATCTCATTGCCTTCAACTAACACAATGCCATTGATAATACCTGACACTGTTCACTTCTAAACAAGCTGTCCCACATGGTCACTTACTTTACACTCAAATCATCATTTCTGAATTTCATTTATTTTTATTTAAATCACCACTTTCCCAGGACTCAAGGTGTTCTCCCATTCAATTCCCTGTTTATCATCTTAATGATGAGCCACCTTTGCAGGCATCAGTATCATTAGATAGCATGTCCTTTGTGCTCAGGTGTGTAGGAACTCTTGAGAGGATATTGTCAGAATTACTACCATGGCGCTGTGCCCTTCAATTTGGCAATGAGAATTTTGTCTCTTTCAGTTCCAAACATGCACAATCTCTTCATGTTTCCTACAAACTTAACTAAAGATCTCTTTTCTGAACTGTGACGTTAACAGTCCTAATTCTTCTTCACTTCCTACCTATTTGATGTTATCTCTTCAGAGGAATGCCACTTGCAATACTTCTCCATTGCTGGATAAAAACCAAAAGAACTGCAGATGCTGTAAATCAGGAACAAAAACAAAGTTCCTGAAAAACTCAGCAAGTCTGGCAGCATCTGAGGAAGAACTGAGAAAGGGTCACCGGATCCGAAATGTTAACTCTGTTTTCTCCTCTACACATGGTGCCAGGCCTGCTGACCTTTTCTAGCAACTTTGTTTTTGTTCTCCATTGCTAGAACTGTTTCTAAGAAATTGCCTTATTTTTTATTATGCCAGGCTTCTCTTTTGCGAGAGATAACCCCTTGAAATCTTGTACATAGGTTGCTTTCCCAAATTACTGAAATTCACTAGTGATTCCTGAAGGGATTCCCACAATTGTTCATTCTTGTGGAATATCAATGGAACTCCAGGCAGAAATAAGTGGTTTATGTTTGTTAAGAGTCAAATTTTGTGACCCATTTTATTGTTCAAATGTCATGAGGTAGGCTTTCATACGGATAAAGGTTTTAGGGAGTTGGCCTGTGTGTTTGATTTGGGCCCTAAAGAAGGTTGAAAAATACCGTAATGCACAGTTAATAAAATAATCTGTACTAATTACTGAAAAGTAATTAATAAGTACGAGACAGCTTGTCATTCAATAACTGATCACTAAAATTTTGACTAAATAAGGACAAAACTTAACTGTGTAGATATTTTAAGCATTTAATCCTGGTACTCATTTCAGTAGTGTTTAAACAGTCAGAATGAAGTCAAATTATTAACATCTTCAGGCTTATACTTTGGTTCCAAAATGCTTGGATTTGATCTCTGATAAAAACAGAGTCAATAATTATATGAGATATATGAAAAATGATGATATTCTAGGCAAAATCATGGGGAAATCTTTACCTTAAAATTTGCAACAGTGTATATGTAGAGTGTTTTTCTGGCATTTACACCTACTTAACAGGTTGGGAATTGACAAAGGCCTTGAAGTATATGAAGAAAGCAAGAAAGATCTTAAGCAAGGAATTAGAAGGGCTAAAAGGAGTTATGAAAAGTCAGTAGCAAACATGATTAAAGAGAATCTCAATGCTTTTTATACATCTATAAAAAGCTAGATGATAGCCTGGGAAGGGTTTGGCCCACTCAAGGACAAAGGAGGGAATCTATGCGTGGAGTCAGAAGATGCAGGCAAGGTCCTAAACGAATACTTTGTGTGGTGTTCACTAAAGAGAAGTAATTGGAGGAAGATGATTTCAAGGAAGGGAATGTCATATTTCTAAGCCAAATTGCTATTAAAAAGGAAGCGATGTTGTGTGTCTTAAAAAGTATTAAGGCAGATAAGTCCCTGGGTTCTATTGGGATCCATCCCAGAATATTGAGGGGAGCAAGAGAGCAAATTACTGGAGCATCGACAAACATCTTTGCATCCTCTTTGGCCACAGCTAAGGTCCCAGAGGACTGGAGGATAGCTGAGTCATCACATTGGCTAAGAAGGGTAGCAGAGATAATTCAGGAAATTACAGTCCTGTGAGCCTCAAGTCAGTGGTAGGGAAATTATTGCAAAAGTTTCTCAGGGACAAGATCAAGATGCATTTAGAAGCAAATGGACTTTTTAGCAATAGGCAGCATGATTTTGTGCAAAGGAGGTCATGTCTCACTAACGTTTTTGAGTTTTTTGAGGAGATGACATGATGATTGATGAGGGAAAATCAGTTGATGTTGTTTACATGGACTTCAGTAAAGCTTTTGATAAGGTCCCTCATGGCAGACTGGTATTAAAGGAGAAGTCACAGGGTATCGGGGTGACCTGGCACAATGGATAAAAAACTGGCTTAGTTGTAGGAGACAGAGGGTAGCAGTAGAAGGATGCTTTTCAGAGGTCTGTGAGTTGTTGTGTTCCACAGAGACCAGTGCTGGGACTTCTGCTCTTTGTTGCCTACATTAATGATTTGAAGGAAAACATTCGTGAGTTTTAGGACAATATAAAGATTGGTGGTATTGTGGATAGTGAGGAGGTTTGTTGGAGGATTCAGCAGGATATAAATCAGTTTGACGCATGCACAGAAAAATGGAAGATGGAGTTTAAACTGGACAAATATGGAGTGATGCATTTTGGAAGGCCAAATTACAGTGTAAATTATACAGTGAATGGCAGGCAGAACCCTTAGGAGTATTGATATTCCAGGGGATCTGGGTGTGTAGGTCCACAGATCATTGAAGGTGGCAGCACAGTTAGATAAGGTAGTCGAAAAGGGTTATGATATACTTGTCTTCATTGGAATGGGCATTGAGTATAAGGATAGACAAGTTATGTTGCAGCTTTATAGAATTTTAGTTTGGCCATACTTGGAATATTGTGTACAGTTCTGGTCCCCACACTATCAAAAGGGTGTCGATGCTTTGGAGAGGGTACATTGAACAAAATATAGAACATAAACGGTACAGCACAGTACAGGACCTTCAACCAATGATGTTGTGCTGACCTATTATCCTACTAAGGTCAAACTACCCAGCAAAATCTGCATTTTACTATCCTCCATGTACCTATCCAAGAGTCGTTTCAAAGTCTGTAAAGTATCTGACTCCACTACCACCACTGGCAGCACATTCCGCGCGCCCACCAGGATGTTGCCTGGAATGGAGCATTTTAGCTAGCTAGAAAGATTGGATGGACTGCATTTGTTTTCACTGGAAGAGATGTGCAAGGCACATTTTTCACACAAAGGATTGTGAGTGCCTAGAACAGGCTGCCAGAGGAGGTGATAGAAGCAGGCACAATAGCAGCATTCAAGAAGAACTTAGACGAATATACGAGTAGAAGGGAATACAGGGATTCAGATCTTTAAGTGAAAACAGTTTTAGTATGGAAGGTCAAAATGTGTTGGCACAGGCTTGGATAGCTGAAAGATCTGTTCTTGTGCTGAATTGATCTTTGTTCTGTGCTCTTTTTTCTTTATCTCTTGTCGAAATTATGGCAGATGATTGAAAAATCCCTGCAGAAATTATTGAAAATGAAGTGCTGCTTGCGGAGACAGACTGTTGCCATAGTATTTCTAAACATTAGAATCACCTAGAATTGCTGTGACTCGAAGATAAATGACACATTTGCCAGTTTGTCCAATTATATGGTCAATCACTGTCTTTTCACTGTAAAGAGTCCTCCATCAGGCTATTGTAAGTTTGCTGGAATATTGGCACCTCCTGATGACTGACAAAGAAGTTTCCTCTTGTTTCAGAGATGGTAGGAACTGCAGATGCTGGAGAATCTGAGATAACAAGGTGTGGAGCTCGATGAATGCAGCAGGCCAAGCAGCATTAGGGGAGCAGGAAAGCTGATGGGAACAGCGGATACAGTATACCACATTAGCAGATGTGCAAGTGAACGTCTGCTTGATATGGAAGGTCTTCTTGGGGTCTGGGATGGAGGTGAGGAGGGAGGTGTAGGGGCAAGTGTAGCACATCCTGCGGTTGCAGGGAAAAGTGCTGAGGGTGGTGGGGCGGGAGGGGAGTGTCGAGTAGACAAGAAAGTCATGGAGAGAGTGGTCCCTCCAGAAAACAGATAAGGGTGGGGAGGAAAAATGTCTTTGGTAGTGGGGTCACATTGCGGATGGCGGAAGTGCCGGAGGATGATGAGTTGGATCTGGAGGTTGGTGGGGTGGTATGTGAGGACAAGGGAGATTCTGTTTTCGTTGTTATTGTGGGGACAGGGTGTGAGGGATGAGTTGCGGGAAATGTGGGAGACATGGTCGACCACTGAGGGGGGAGGTTGCGGTCCTTGTAAAACAAGGACATCTGAGATGTACGGGAGTTGAATGCCACATCCTGGGAGCAGATGCGGTAGAGGTGAAGGCATTGGGAATTGGGGATGGCATTTTGGCAGGAAGGTGGGTGGGAGGAGGTGTATTCTAGGTAGCTGTGGGAGTCGGTAGGCTTGAAATGGATATCGGTTTCCAGGTCATTGCCAGAGATAGGAGCAGAGTGGTTCAGGAAGGAGAGAGAGGTATCGGAGATGATCCAAGTGAACTTAAGATTGGGGTGGAAGGTGTTAGAGAAGTGGATGAACTGTTCGAGTTCCTTCGAGCACGAGGCAGTACAGATACAGTCATTGATGTAACAGAGGAAGGGGTGGGGGATAGGGCCAGTGTAGCTTTGGAAGAGGGTTCTGTGTTCCACTGTTCCTCATGTGGCCTCTTCTACATCAGGGAAACCAAACAGAGGCTTGGGGACCGCTTTGCGGAACACCTACGCTCGGTACGCCCCAAACAACTGCACCTCCCAGTCGCGAACCATTTCAACTCACCCTCCCACTCCTCAGAAAACATGTCCATCCTGGGCCTCCTGCAGTGCCACAATGATGCCACCCGAAGGTTGCAGGAACAGCATCTCATATTTCACTTGGGAACCCTGTAGCCCAAGAGTGTCAATGTGGACTTCACAAGCTTAAAAATCTCCCCTCCCCCTACCGCATCCCAGAACCAGTCCAGCTTGTCCTCGCCTCCCTAACCTGTCCTTTCTCCCACCTATCCCCTCCTCCCACCTCAAGCCCCACCCCCATATACCTACCAGCCTCATCTCGCCCCCTTGACCTGTCCGTCCTCCGTGGATTGACCTGTCCCCTCCCTAACTCCCCACCTACATTCACCTTCACTGGCTCTAACCCTGCCTCTTTGACCTGTCTGTCTCCTCTCCACCTACCTTCTCCTTTATCCAACTTCTATCCACCTCCCCCTCTCTTCCTATTTATTTCAGTATCCCCTTCCCCTCCCCCATTTCTGAAGAAGGGTCTAGACCCGAAACGTCAGCTTTCCTGCTCCTCTGATGCTGCTTGGCCTGCTGTGTTCATCCAGCTCTACACCTTGCTATTTTGGGTATTATCCTTGTTTGCTCATCACATTATTCGTTTGTCAGAATCTCACAGCAAGAAACAGCAAGCTTTCTGTTGTGTAAGTTCTGTCATCACTTTTAACAGTGCTCAGAGATTTTCTGAATTGCAATAAGGTTCACATTTATTAAGGTGATCTATCTGATGGTACAGTTTGAATAGATATTGGTCAGTATGGTACAAAGGTAGATGCTAAAACGTTAGCTCAAATCTCCCACAGAATCAGAATCTGGTTTCTGATATAAATCAGACAGAAAACTATCCACTTAATTCCCTCTGATCTCTCTGTCCAAACGTCCGATGGCCAATCCAGAACAGTGCAGGAGTCCACGGAAGAGCAACAAAAAAGTACATATCTCAGGCAGTAGAGGTTAATAAATGTATAATAGCTTTGCTTTATGAATGATGAACATTGACATCCATTTTCAGATGGCAAACATGATTAACTACCTGACTATTCAGGAATGAAAACCAAAAGAACTGTGGATGCTGTTCCTTATTTGTCCCTTATTCAGGAATGAAATCCTGTCTTGTTTACAAAGCTGATCTTTAAGAATGGGCAGTGAAGAGCTCCTCTGTGCCAGTTTCCTTACCAAGCTACCCCAATGCCTTTTAAGGAAAACCCAGACCTGTATTTCAGGTAAACTGTGCGATAAAGTTATGCAACTGTTGAGAACAGCAAAAATGCACGCCCTGGTATGATTCATCCAGTGACTGGCATGGAGCGGTGTTAGAGAAGACCAGATTCCGGTTGCTCTCTAGTGTTGTCTAACCCTCTGTCTTTCACTCTCCTCCCCAGCAGAGTTAGAGCTTAGTAGAAAACGATAGGTGCCTCTGTGTCGATGTTCCCACACTCTGACTCTTCTCTGCTTACTTTGATGTCTCATTACTAGGGTGACTCACTAGCGTACATATGTGCCAATATTTTTTTGATTTAAAAAAACTAACTAAAAAGTAACACATTGTGGCTTTGAAAGGAATTTCCGCCTCTTCTTCTAGGAAAGGATTAACTCACTTGTACTGATAGCTTCCCAAAAAAATTGATTAGATAACGATTTGAATTGTAGTGAATCTGTGCAATTTTGAACAATTTTAAGACTGATGACGATCATCCATTTCTTGAAAACGGTGGCATAAAAAAGATTGGACCAACCACATTTTGACGAGTAGCCAAGTGATATTTCTCCTATGGCTATTACAGAATAAAAAAAGTTAGCTGATAGTTGCAACACAAGCTTGTATATATGGGAAGTCAGAGTGGGGTTGACCAATGTTTTTAATTAAGAACAAAGTCATAGTGAACTCTACAAAAGTCATTTCCTTTCTGCTCTCATTGAGAATTCCTGTGCAAGGGAAATTCAGCCACCAAATGTTCCAAAAATCAGGTATCTAACTGTTTTTATATGTGCTCCTAATGATATGAAGCTTCTTAGCAAGCTGCAAAAATTGTATCTTCCATAAAACGTAACGATTAGAAAAGAAGTATTAGCATTAACAATATATTTATTGTAAAATTGAACAAGGCTCAGTCAACTTCTCCCATTTTTCTATCAGTGACATGCATTGCTATGTAAGCAGAAGGCAACATTCAATAGCGATAGCAAAAAGCTCTAGCAAGAAATCGTCAGTTGAATGCTTCATTTTCATATTTCTGAAATAACCGCTGGCTAGCCAACTCCCGATCTGAAAGTAATTTTCAGAGTTCATGGATATTAATTTCTTTCTCGTCCCGGACATCTACTTACACTGGGTTGCAGAGTCTCTGAAAAATCAATTTAAAACATTCAATCTCATTTGGTCATGAAATCTGCTGGAGTCTCAACTCAGAAAGAATCTGTTGAATAACTTTGGACAGAGTTTATACAATTTGTTTTTTCAAATTTACTTGCTGGAAACTCGTAGAACCATTGAGTCCTAGAGTCATACAGTATGGAAACAGGCCCTTCGGTCCAATTCATCCATGCCAAGGTTCCCAAACTAAACTAGTACCACTTGCGTGCTTGTGGCTCATATCCATCTGAACCTTTCCTATGTGTGTACCTATCCAAATGTATTTTAAATGTCATAACTTTGCCTGCAATTATCACTTCCTCTGGCAGTTCATTCCACATACAAATTACCCGCTGTGTGAAAACATTGCCCCATGGGTCCCTTTTAAAACTTTCTCCTCCCACCTTAAAAATATGCCTGCTAGTCTTGAAATCCCCCAACCCAGGGAAAACCCAGTTCTGAGGAAGGGTCACTGGACCCGAAACGTTAACTCTGTTTTTCCCTTCACAGATGCTGCTGGACCTGCTGAGCTTTTCCAGCAACTTTGTTTTTGTTCCTGATTTACAGCATCTGCAGTTCTTTCATTTTTTTATGCTAGAGAAAACACATGTGTTATTCACCTAATCAAAAACCTTCACGATTTTATAAACTTCTGTAAGGTTACCAATCAACCTCCTACGCTACAGTTACAAAAGTCCCAGCTTATCCAGCCTCTCCTTATAACTGAAACTCTCCAGTCTGGCAACATCCCAGTAAATCTTATCTCAACCTTCTCCATTTTAATTATGTCCTTCCTACAGCAGGACGATCTGAACTGTACACAGTACTCCAGAAGTGTCCTCACCAATGTCCTGTACAACTTCAACATGACGACTCAACTCCTATACACAATGGCCTAAGCGATGAATGCAAGCATACTAGAAATATCTTTCTTTTATTTAAAATCAAGTCAGTGTAAGGTAATATATAGAAACTGAGGAGATTCTTTTCTAATATATATTGTATTTAGCTTAACAGTCTTCCATCCCAGTTTACTAAGGCCATTTTAAATTGAATTGTTAAAAATTATGACTGTATCATAATATTGACAATATTATTACAGCAATTTCTGTAAACTTGATTTTGCAAAAGCTAAAGGAAAAACCTTGAAAGTAATTTTTGACAATGGCAGAATTGAGCACTTAATGTATTCATATTTAGTTCTGTCCAATATCTTAGCGAAATAGTTTGCCTAAAGCACGTTATTTGCTTTCATTAGAGAAGAATGTTGCTACAACTATATTAAGGGCTCAATCAATAGCAAATTTATGCTATTCATTTATGTAATTGAACATGTGCAGATTGTTTACATTGGAAACCAGGGATAAATTCTGTTACATTCGCCTCTAGGGGTTTACTTATTATCACAAATCCATGTGCAAAAGTTGGAGGAAATTGACGCTTGATCATTTCTGAACAGTTCATCTCAGATGCAAACCATTGCATTACCCAGTTAATTCATCTTCAACCTTGAATTCATAAAAAAACTAATAGTTAGACCAGTGAGTAGTATTCTATTCAGTGCCCCATTATGGAAAGAACAATAAAACAGTAGAAAATGTATCGCATAACTCATCGAGGTGACATTTAGAACAGAATATATAGTTAGGAGAATATTGGAATATTTCCACTGCAACAGAAAAAGCTAAGAGGAATTTAATAGAGGGTGTTAATTGACTGAATAGGAAAAAAAGAACATCCTTTTTTGGGAAGTCAGTGAGGAGACATGTCATCAATTTAAAATTCATCATTAAGAGAGTAAGAAGTGAAAATAATTTATTTTACCCAGAGAATTGATAGAAAATGAAGTACTTAAGACATAAATTGTCAGATAATTTAAAGAAAAGTTTGATTTCTACTTGAAACAGAGTAAAAATAAAAAACTACAAGACAGAGTGAGTATGTGAATTTCATTTTCAATTGATCTAGTAGACATCATCAGGCAAAGTGGTCTCCTTCTAGCTACCCAAACACTGATGTGCAAAACAATCAAAATAACTGTGGATGCTGGAAATCCGACACAAAACATAAATTGCTGGGAAAGCTCAACAGGTCTGCCAGCATCTGTTGAGAGAATCAGAGTTAATGTTTCAGGTTCAATGACCCTTCCTCAGACCTGCTGGACTTTTCCAGCAATTTCTAATTTTGTGACCCATGTGAAAAATCCCTGCCTTAACATGACTATTCTGAGGCAATTGTTCAGTTCTGACGTGCCTCAGGAAATAGTTAGATTTGATTCATGGTTTTTAACCACCATCTAAGGAAACCCACGAAGAGAAGGGAGATGCAGCAAACTGAAAAGGGTGAGCCAGAATTCCCAATGTTGATATGCCTTGAAATACCCACCCTCCTCATCAGGCAACCATTCTGTGGTTCCTATACAAGAGGGCTCTGCAGCCTTGGTTGTGAGCTCAAGATAGGTCTTTTGTCCATTTCATGCAATTTACCACCCTGGAGGCTGCACCGATCAGTCAAAAGAATTAACAGGGTAGGACTGCACCAATATTCTATCATCAGGTCAATAGGTGTTTTACAAACTGTTGTAGTCATTTGGATGGCAGGGTGGAAATGACTTGGCTCTGCTGCTGCAGTTGGCATTGCATTTATGCATAGACCAAACCAGGAGGATCTGAGAGGGGTGGTTGCCACATAATCTGTTGTAGTGTCATTCTAACAGTGCACTGCTCTCCGCAATTTGAATTCAACAGAAGAAAATCTATTTCTACATATTTAGTATGACAGATTATGAATAGTACGATCTAAGTAAGCAAAGGAGAGGCTAGCACAATAGCGTAGGACTTTACAAGACACAGTGAATTTATTATGGAATTGTCAGTTCAGGGTCCCAGTGATTTGAACATTAAGCTTTTCAGCTGCGACTTCTGCAACCTGTATTCCCCCTAATGTCACTAGAGAAGGCCTTCCATAGTTCAGGATAAAGCTTTCTGAGTCATAATCACTGACATATCCCATAAATAATTATGTTTGCTTGGAATAATGGAAAGTTTATGGCATCAATTATGCTGTGGATTACCCATATTCATGATGCATGCAGGGAAAATGCTCAGTCCACAATTTCTGATGTAGCCCTGAATTATCTGCAAACGGGAAGGAAGTAAACTAGCCAGTCGTTGTATCTGAGCTGTTAAAATTTACTTGCCTAAAGCAGAATCCAACAGCACACAGCTCATTAGGGCATAGTATTCAACAAGCCTACTTTTTTTAGTGCTCTACCTGCTGTGACAGAATTATTTTTTTTTAATTCAATTTATATGGCTGTTCTAAAATAAAACCGTCATTTTAACCACATATCATGAAGTTTTTCTACAGAATATCAAGGGATATGTTCACAATGGTTATGATGTGCACTGATCGAAAGGAATGTTTTTTTCCACGGTATGGCCTGGTTACACATGTGCATGCCTGATTCTGGAGGATAAGAGTATGGTAATCCTATGTACAAGTCTGTACCTACTGTGCAAAAGCAGTAATTATTTTTAAAAGCTAGGCAGTGGTTGTTTCACAGGAGACCCAAGTAAGCCTCATTACTGTTTTAAAAATAATGTTAATGAGATCTCCTTAGCCGCCTCTGTTTTTTTTGCCACAGAAATCAGCATTACTCCTCACTAAAAGACTAAATTAACAACACATTTTCAAACTAACTTAGGTTGTCTGCGGGATACGGTTAGGACTAGCTGTGCACTGGTGCTATTTCTGTTTTTTTGCTGCCTTTGTTGTCATTTATTTCCCTCATTACAGCAGTGACTACGTTTCAAAAGTATTTCATTGGTTATAAAGTGTTGTAAGATGCCCTGAGGTCATGCAAATCAATATTTATTATTTCAATTCTTTGTTTCCTGAGAGGTAATATCTATGGCATTAGCAGATATCTTAACATCCTCTTTGACCACAGACAAATTTCCAGAGGACTGGAGATTAGCCAATGTTGTTCCCTTGTTTAAGAAAGGATGCAGGGATAATCCAGGAAATTACAGGCCAGAGAGTCTGACATTTGTAGTTGGGAAGTTCTTGGAGAAGATACTGAGGGGCAAGATATTTGCACATTTGGAAGAAAATGGACTGGTTAGCGACAGGCAGTATGGGAAAGTCATGCCTCACTAACCTGATTGAATTTTTTGAAGAGATGACAAAGATAATTGAGGGAAGGGCTATGGATGTAGTTTATATGGACTTTCTTAAAGCATTTGATAAAGTCCCACACGGCAGATTGGCACAAAAACTAGAATCACAAAGGATTCTGGGTGGGCTGCCGAGATGGATATAAAGCTGACTTGGTCATAGAAGACAGAGGGTAGTGGTGGAAGTGTGTTTTTCAAAATGGAGGCCAATAACTAGTGTTGTTCCACAGGGATCAGACTTGGGTCCACTGTTGTTTGTAGTATAAATAAATGATCTGGAGGAAAATGTGGGTGGTCTGATTCTTAAATTTGCAGATGACATGAAGATTGGTGAAGGTGATGATAGTGTCAATGATTGTCAAAGGATACAACAGGACTTAGGTAGATCAGTGACTTGGGCACAGAAATGTAAGATGGAGATTAATCCAGATGAATATGAGGTGATGCATTTTGGAGGATCAAATTTAGGTGTGAATTATACTGTAAATGGCAGAACCCTTAGGAACATGAACATTCAGATGTAACTGGGCGTGCACGTCTGCAGTTCCCTAAAAGTGGCAACATAGGTGGCCAAGGTGATTAAGAAGGCAAGATAATAAAATGTGAGGCTGGGTGAACACAGCAGGCCCAGCAGCATCTCAGGAACACAAAAGCTGACGTTTTGGGCCTAGACCCTTCATCAGAGAGGGGGATAGGGTGAGGGTTCTGGAATAAATAGGGAGAGGGGAGAGGCAGACCGAAGATGGAGAGAAGAGAAGATAGGTGGAAAGGAGAGTATAGGTGGGGAGGTAGGGAGGGGATAGGTCAGTCCAGGGAAGACGGACAGGTCAAGGAGGTGGGATGAGGTTAGTAGGTAGGAGATGGAGGTGCAGCTTGGGGTGGGAGGAAGGGATGGGTGAGAGGAAGAACAGGTTAGGGAGGCAGAGACAGGTTGAACTGGTTTTGGGATGCAGTGGGTGGAGGGGAGGAGCTGGGCTGGTTGTGTGGTGCAGTGGGGCGAGGGGACGAACTGGGCTGGCTTTGGGATGCGGTGGGGGAAGGGGAGATTTTGAAGCTGGTAAAGTCCACACTGATACCATTGGGCTGCAGGGTTCCCAGGCGGAATATGAGTTGCTGTTCCTGCAACCTTCGGGTGGCATCATTGTGGCACTGCAGGAGGCCCATGATGGACATGTCATCTAAAGAATGGGAGGGGGAGTGGAAATGGTTTGCGACTGGGAGGTGCAGTTGTTTATTGCGAACCGAGCGGAGGTGTTCTGCAAAGCAGTCCCCAAGCCTCCGCTTGGTTTCCCCAATGTAGAGGAAGCCACACTGGGTACAATGGATGCAGTATACCACATTGGCAGATGTGCAGGTGAACCGCTGCTTGATGTGGAAAGTCATCTTGGGGCCTGGGATAGGGGTGAGGGAGGAGGTGTGGGGGCAAGTGTAGCATTTCCTGTGATTGCAGGGGAAGGTGCTGGCTGTGGTGGGGTTGGAGGACAGCGTGGAGCGAACAAGGGAGTCACGGAGAGAGGGGTCTCTCCGGAAAGCAGACAGGGGTGGGGATGGAAAAATGTCTTGGGTGGTGGGGTCGGATTGTAGATGGCGGAAGTGTCGGAGGATGATGCGTTGTATCCGGAGGTTGGTGGGGTGGTGTGTGAGAACGAGCGGGATCCTGTTTGGGCGGTTGTGGCGGGGTCGGGGTGTGAGGGATGTGTTGCGGGAAATACGGGAGACGCGGTCAAGGGCGTTCTCGACCACTATGGGGGGAAAGTTGCGGTCCTTGAAGAACTTGGGCATCTGGGATGTGCGGGAGTGGAATGCCTCATCGTGGGAGCAGATGCGGCGGAGGCGGAGGAATTGGGAATAGGGGATGGAATTTTTGCAGGAGGGTGGGTGGGAGGAGGTGTATTCTAGGTAGCTGTGGGAGTCGGTGGGCTTGAAATGGACATCAGTTACAACCTGGTTGCCTGAGATGGAGACTGAGAGGTCCAGGAAGGTGAGGGATGTGCTGGAGATGGCCCAGGTGAACTGAAGGTTGGGGTGGAAGGTGTTGGTGAAGTGGATGAACTGTTCGAGCTCCTCTGGGGAGCAAGAGGCGGCACCGATACAGTCAATGTAACAGAGGATGAGGTGGGGTTTGGGGCCTGTGTAGGTGCGGAAGACGGACTGTTCCACGTAACCTACAAAGAGGCAGGCATAGCTTGGGCCCATGCGGGTGCCCATGGCCACCCCCCCACACCACCCCACCAACCTCCGGATACAACGCATCATCCTCCGACACTTCCACATCCCTCACACCCCGCCCCCACCACAACCGCCCAAAGAGGAACCGCCCCGTTCTCACACACCACCCCACCAACCTCCAGATACAACGCATCATCCTCCGACACTTCCGCCATCTACAATCCGACCCCACCACTCAAGATATTTTACCATCCCCACCCCTGACTGCTTTCCAGAGAGACCACTCTCTCCGTGACTCCCTTGTTCGCTCCACACTGCCCTCCAACCCCACCACACCCGGCACTTTCCCCTGCAACAGCAGGAAATGCTACACTTGCCCCCACACCTCCTCCCTCACCCCTATCCCAGGCCCCAAGATGACTTTCCACATCAAGCAGAGGTTCACCTGCACATCTGCCAATGTGGTATACTGCATCCACTGTACCCAGTGTGGCTTCCTCTACATTGGGGAAACCAAGCGGATGCTTGGAGACCGCTTTGCAGAACACCTCCGCTCGGTTCGCAATAAACAACTGCACCTCCCAGTCGCAAACCATTTCCACTCCCCCTCCCATTCTTTAGATGACATGTCCATCATGGGCCTCCTGCAGTGCCACAATGATGCCACCCGAAGGTTGCAGGAACAGCAACTCATATTCCGCTTGGGAACCCTGCCGCCCAATGGTATCAATGTGGACTTTACCAGCTTCAAAATCTCCCCTTCCCCCACCGCAACCCAAAACCAGCCCAGTTCGTCCCCTCCCCCCACTGCACCACACAACCAGCCCAGCTCTTCCCCTCCACCCACTGCATCCCAAAACCAGTCCAACCTGTCTCTGCCTCCCTAACCTGTTCTTCCTCTCACCCATCCCTTCCTCACACCCCAAGCCGCACCTCCATCTCCTACCTACTAACCTCATCCCACCTCCTTGACCTGTCCGAGTTCCCTGGACTGACCTATCCCCTCCCTACCTCCCCACCTATACTCTCCTCTCCACCTATCTTCTTTTCTCTCCATCTTCGGTCCGCCTCCCCCTCTCTCCCTATTTATTCCAGAACCCTCACCCGATCCCCCTCTCTGATGAAGGGTCTAGGCCCGAAACGTCAGCTTTTGTGCTCCTGAGATGCTGCTGGGCCTGCTGTGTTCATCCAGCCTCACATTTTATTATCTTGGATTCTCCAGCATCTGCAGTTCCCATTATCAGTGATTAAGAAGGCATATGGCATTCCCCCATTTTTGAAGAAGGGTCATGACCCAAAACATCAGCTTTCCTGCTCCTCTGATGCTACCTGGCCTGCTGTGTTCCTCCAGCTCCATACCGTGTTGTCTCTGACTCCAGCATCGGCAGTTCTTACTATCTCTGAGTGAGTTTTAACCCCACTGTGAAGCCTCTTCTAGGAACTCCCACCTTGAAGAAGTTCCCCTCCTCCCTCCAGAAAGACTTCAGTGGATCTCTCTCCCACTGCAAAACTCTGGTAATGTCTTCGGCCCTGAAACTGCTTGACCATATACTGAAGCAAACCAGGTACTGCAACCACATTGCCTTTTTTGGTACCTGCCTACAGAACTGGATCACCCCCATTGGACTCCAATCTACATTCAGGTTATCCCAATTTGGCTCTGACTGCGACAACCTCAACATACACAACATCCAGATCTGCCAGCCCCATTTCTGAAGAAGGATCCCAACCCAAATATCAACGTTCCTGCTCCTCTGCTGCTGCCTGACCTGCAGTTCTCCTCCTGCTGCACACTGTGTTACCCCTGACTCCAGCATCGGCAGTTCTTACTATCTCCGATACTGTATGCTTGCCTTTATTGGCCGGGGCATGGAGTAAAAGAGATGGAAAATTATGTTGCAGCTATATAAAACCCTTGTTAGGCCACATTTGGCATATTCCATGCATTTTTGGTCAACACACTACCTGAAGGATGTGGAAGCTTTGGAGGGAGTGCAGAGAAAGTTCACCAGGCCGTTGCCATGTCTTGAGGGCATTAGATGTGAAGAAAGATAAAAACCACTCGGATTGTTTTCACTGGAAAGATGGCAGCTGAGAGGAATCCTGATAGAGGTCTACAAAATTATGAGAGGTATAGATATTGTGGATAGTTAGAGGCATTTTCCCAGGATTGGAGTTTCAATTGTGAGGGGGCACAGGTTCAAGATGAGAGGTGGAAAGTTTAAGGGAGATGTGCAAGAGAAGTTTTTCATGCAGTGTGGTAGGAGTCTGAAACATGCTGCCAGAACAGGTGGTGGAAGCAGGCACTTAGGCAACAGTTAAGACGTATCTGGATGGTAACATAAATAAGGAGGGAAAGGAGGGATATGGACTGAATAAGGTCTGCAGGTTTGGTTTTTAGATTAGTTGGGGCATGATGATCGGCAGAGATTTGGAGGGCTGAAGGGCCTGTTCCTGTGCTGTATGTTTCTTATGCTCTTTGTTTTTTAATCTATGTTGCTCACCGACTTAACTCTGCATGTTTTACTTAATTTTTTTTGTTGTTATCTTGTCTTTTCTCACTTCCTACCTTCTCCCTCAGAAGTTAGAGGACAAAGAAGTGTTTCACGGGAATTTACAGATGCAAGTTCAGCAACTTCTGAAGTGCTGAGGGAGCAAAAGATGTGATTTTACTTTTTAACTTGGAAATTTCTATTTTATCTCCACAAATCCCTGATGAAATAACTATGGGTGGCCTTTTGGGATGATTGTTTGAGTAAATAATCTTCTTTATTTCAAATCATGAGAGCCTAGTGTGTAAGATTGAAGCCAAAAAGAAATTAACTGATTAAATGGATTGCTGTTTAAAAGGCCCTGACTTGGCCTCCTGTGCATTATTATTTTTTGTTTCTGTGGCACAAAACTAATGGATCCTGATATTCAGTTTGATATCCAGCTGACCAGTATTAGTTATTGTTGATATAATAACTGATCCTCCACTTGAGGCATTTCCGTTCAACATGTTGTGTGGATTTATATTTAAGCTTTCCTTTATCAGATGAATTTTCATTACAGTTGTCCGCTGTGGTCTGCTCCTATCTATGAACAAACTTCCATACATCAGATCTGAATTATTGAGGATGCCTGAGGAAATCTGTCTTTATCTAAATTTCAGTAGGGCAGCTATCCCAGAATGTTCCCATTGACTGTGGCCTGACCTGCAAACTCCATCTAGGACTGAAACACATCTGCCCATTGTGATTCAAATCACATTGATCTTCCTATGTAAATAGATTTTAAGCTGCCTCAGGCCATGTCTATGCCCGAAACGACCTCACTGCATGTATGAATTCATTGGTGTTATGGTTGCTGAGAAAATAATCTCTAATCATTCCCAGAAAGTTGTTTAAAGGGAGAGCACAGCACGTATTGTTAGAGAAGGCTGGATTCCCAAGAGTGTAGGGTTTTCTCAACTAACCTGTCATTGCAACATTGTTTATTTTCACCATTGGATAACAGCAGTATGCAGCTTGCAGGATGCCATGTATGTTGAAATGTGTCATGCTGAATTTATCTTGTGCCATTTCCTAACATAACTAGACTGAATTGGTGAATCTAGGGAAGAATGTACACTTGAACCCTGGCACCAGTTCAAAAGCTGCAAACTACAGCTGAGAGTAAATGCAATGAGGCACAAGCCTTCATAAGGAATCAAACAAAGCATAACATTGGTAACCCAGAGATATGAAAACAATAATGAGGCTCTGCACGCTTTTGGAACTAGAATTTTCTGAAAAGAATAAAGGAAGTGTGTTAGAACCTGATGACTTATCAATTGTATGAAACTGTGGAAAGAAATATAAATCAATTACATCTAAAAGATAACAAATTTAATTAAAAACGTATGTTATCTCAGCAAAATCATTGCTGATATTTCTGGTGAACTCTCTGAAAACTGCATGTTCCCACTGTCCTCTTCTTGAACGCAGCTGTCATGCACACCAACGTATCCATCTCCTGATACCTAAACCTATCCCACCACAAATTAACTCACCTAAGTGAAAATTCACCTCACGTGAGTAATTTGTTACCCTAACAGCATTTGATTTTCTACCATTTACAATTCTATTCCTCAATAAGTTTCCCTTTTGCGATTGCTGCTGAAGCTGTTTCTTTGTGTAGATGCTACCCCTGTAATAGAAGGAAGTAAAGTGGTTGTTCAAAGATATCAACGAATGTCTCCTGGGATCGAAGTTGCAGTCCTTATCTTCAGAACCATTGAAATTTCGACTTCAGCCAATTCTTCAACATAGTGAAAATTCTCCACTGTAGCTAAAGGTCCATGCTTTCCAAAAATATAATCTCAGCAGGATAGCAGAGTAATTTGAGTCATCTTATTGCCAATAACATGTCCCATGCTTGAGACAATGAGCCACGGCAAATGGTGGGGCTGGCATTTTTTTTTGTTGGTGCACTTCTGAGGAAGGATCACTGGATCTGAAATGTTAGCTCTGATTTCTCTCCACAGATCTCTATGGTGCTATGACATCTAGCATTAGCATTTTCAAAGCACAGATGTTCAGTTTTCTTGCACCTGCTGTGTCAAAACTCTAGAGCACTATTAAATGGGAGGGATTAGCAAGGCCCCTTTGGTTCCCATTTTTAAAATGGATTCAAATATCCCCATACTCTGTAATAACTCAAGACTCTTTCCAAATAGGGCATTCTGAGCTGTATTGCCTTACATAATACTTTGTAGCTAAATAACTTTCTTCTGCCATTTTTGGATGCAATTTTACACCCTTATAAAGGATGACACATCAAAGTGTCTTTCATGTTAGTGGTACATCAAGTAATTGAATTAGTGCAGTGAAGATGCGGCATTATAATGGTTAAGTCTTTCGTTAAATTTGGACAGGATTATAATTCTCAGCCTTTTTTGGTATCGTTCATGAGAGCACAGAGCTGGGCAATTTTATTTACATTTCAAAATTTTGAACCATCTTTATGTTTACAATTTTTCAGCTTGATATCACATCTCAAGAATTTCTGTGATAATATTCTCAAACTATTACAGATTATAAAACACTTTGATAAGACGAAAGGTTCCAGACAGCAAGCATCTTGCAAAGAAACATGTCAATCATACATAAAATACCAATCTGCAGCATAACGGTCTCATTGCAGCATTCAAATAGATCTGTTATTTTCCATGATTCTGTGATGCATTAATAGACAATTGAATAGCTATATTACCTCCGATTTTACAATTCGGGTCAATTGGACCAACATATTGGTCACAAGTTTAAGATCCAACTTTACTTGACATCGCCCCATCAGCATATTCTTCATTCTTTTTGCCCTCAGATAAAGGGGTGGCACGGTCGCTCAGCGCCAGGGATCTGAGTTCAATTCCACCCTTCGGGTGACTGTCTGTGTGGTGTTTACACATTCTCTCTGTGTCTGTGTGAGTTTCTGCTTGGTGCTCCAGTTTCCTCCCACAGTCCGAAGATGTGCAGGCTGGGGTGGATAGGCCATGCTAAATTGCATATAGTGTCCTGGGGTGTGTCGATTAGGTGTGTTAGTCATGGGAAATGTAGGGTCACAGGGAAAGAGTAGGGAGATGGACCTGGGCGGGATGCTCTTTGGAAGGTTGGTGCGGACTTGACAGGCCAAAGGATCTGTTCCCACACTGTAGGGATTCTATGAAGTACCTGGCTTCTCCATATGTGCATCTACCCCAGTTACCTCAATGACTCCATGTGAACATGAGTCACACATTTTAACTGCACTCTTTGAAGCTGTGATAGTACAGAGGAAAAGTGCACTAGTCTAGTATACAGGACGCTGTAAACTCATAATGCAGCCATTGATAACTTGAATTGCATCCATACGTAATTAGAAGGAGTGTGAAATTAAGCCAGCAGATGAGTAGTTAAACTAATTTACTGATGTCCCTCTAAAATGTAACTTTTCCTGCTTCCCCTAAGCTTTAACCTTGCTGTACTAAATGCAATGATAATTGATGATCCCTCGTTGCAGACTCAGAAAAATGTGAATTTGTCTTCCTGAATTCTCTGTATCGAAATACCCCCTTTTTAACAAAAAGGCCATTTTTTCTTAATTCTTTTCCACAAACCATGCTTTTATCTGTCATGATACAACATTTCTTAAAGACTTTTTAAAAGTTATCCTCCGATTTAATAAATACACTTTACTTGTCTCATCATAGCTAACCATCAGGAGCTTGCCTTTGTGGCTATTCTTCATATGTGACCCTCGTGCTATATGCTATTCAGCCATGGGAGCATCATTACTGAGCACCATTCTGTCCTTATGCAATGTCCTAGCATTAATACACACAGCAGGAAGAACTGGTTGGCTATTAAGTCTGGAAAGCCTACCTTTAAATTGTCCTTCCTGTAGCCCTGGAATGCTGGGGCCAATTATGATGTCCCTCCAATACCATGTTGTTCTGTTAATTCAATGTGGTCTGGATATTGATCCATAAAACGTTGTGTGTGATGGTTCTGGAAGAGCCCAAAAGGTTTATTATTTGGTTGGGTGCAGCAAAAAGCACCCAACTTGATAATGGCACAGTGACTTGGTCAGAGAGTAAAGAAGGAGTTTAGAGGAAGACAGACCTGGGGCTAGTGTGCTCTGTGCACAGTCCCTGTGACAGTGTGGTTCATACTCATACAATCTTAAATAGTTACTTCCATACAATAAATTCGAAATGTTTTCTGAACAAGATTCTTCTATTTGGGCCAGAAGGGTGGATGTTCTGATTTACACTATCACACCTTAGATATGAAAGAACCCATATACAACATGTAACAATTGTGAGCCCTGCCACGAAATGGTGAACAGTGTCTATCAACTCTATTTCTAAATAGTGCCAACTGAGAGAAATTAGAATAAGGACTTCATGAAAAAAATAGAGTAAGAAAGAACTACTGGTGACTAGATAGCTTCAAAAAGACTATTACCACTTGCTGAATCCCAGATACTTTGCAGCAACACTCAACACAGAAGAATATTTCAGAGAACGACACAGAAAGCATTCCAGACCTGACAGGAGATACGCAATGAAAGAAGCAGTCTGCAGCTCCCAGGTACAGGTGACATTGCAGTGTGGTCTGTGGGAGTGGTGGTGTTTCTCACTTAACCTGGAGAACCAAAGGGACATTGAGATTGCTTCATTTCTTGTACAAAAGGGGAATCTTGAAAAGCACAATATTTCAGGCTGAAAGAAAATGAATTAACAAAAAAGGTTGTGTTCATTCAGGCATTATTGCCTTAGCACACGGATACCACAAGGCTGGGCTGGAAAAACAAAACTAAGAGGTCCACGACAGAAAACCCAAATAATCTGCGAGTGGAAAGTTGAGCAGATCACTAAACAAGCAGTGGAATGCCCCTAAAAATTGAACAAATTAAAGAAGTTTTTTGAGGCGAAAGGCAAAAGATTTAAAAAAGCTATGAGGGGCAACTTATTTTCACACAAAGTGGTTCATGTGTGGAATGAACATCCAGAGGAAGTGGTCGATTTGGGCACAGTTACAAGGCTTAAAAGACATTTGGATGGGTACATGAATAAGAATATCTGTTTCCATGATATATGACTCTGTACCTGATTCTGGTCTAACACAGAATTAATGTAGGGATTCCAGGAGAATGCATGAGGAGTCATAATGAAGCTCCAAAGCACAGGAAGACATCCTTTACAACTATAAAGGATTGGAAAACCTTCATTATAATTATGGAGTATGGAAAGCCCTTAAGTACAGTGAAGAGCAGGAAATGCTATACTCCAGAATAAATATCTTTTAAGAATATAAATTATCTATTTGCAGGCAAGAACTCTAGCATCGGGAATAGTATTGCCGGAAAGATTTAGTTTCAGAGGTCAGTCAATAAGGACACAAAACTGGACATCTTGGAGAAAGCAATTCTTGAGCTATATAATAGATTTTACATTGAATAGTAAACCACAAACATAAAAAATAAATGCACTGCTGTACATAACTGGGAGCACAGCAGATGCTTGCCGAGGTATAAATTAAACATCAGAAAAAGTTTAAGAGGTTTTGGAAGCCTTTTATAATTGTTTCAATCATGGAATGAATAAAATTCCTGAATGGGGTAGATTTAACAAAAGGGTACAGCATCCAACTGAATCCATAAGTGATTCATTAATAATCGCTACAGGTTATTGGAGATATGCAATGTTGGCTACTGAAAATCAGAATTCAGAAGAGACTTGACTATTGGAGGGACACTGACCAGAAGACGTTATTCAAGAGAAAGCCATTCAAATGGTCAGTGAAGCAGAGATACAGAAGCTACCAGTTAATCCTAAGAGTAAAAGATAAACTTGCAAAGGAGATTTTCTGAAGAAGGGTCCAGACCTGAAACGTCAGCTTTATTGCTTCTAAGATGCTGCTCTGTCTGCTGTGTTCATCCAGCTCTACCCTTTGTTGTCTTAGATTCTCCAACATCTGCAGTTCCTTTTATCTTTGATAGAATGCATTCACAGCCACATACAGTGCCCTGCTTTTAGAGTTAATTTCATAGGGTCACAGAGGCATACAGCATGGAAAGAGGCCCTTTGCCCAATTTGTCCATGTTGATCAGGTTTCCTCAATTGAACAAGTCCCGTTTGCCTGCATTTGACCTTAGTTATTTACCTTATTTATGTTCCTCATGATCTTATAAACCACTATAAGGTCACTCCTCAGCCTCCCATGTTCCAGGGAAAAACGTCCCAGCCTAACCACCCACTTCTTATAACTCAAATCTTACAGTCTAGGTAACATCCTTGTTAATATTTTGGCATCCTTTCCAGTTTAGTAATATCCTTCCTATGATAGGTTAACCAGAATTGTACACAGCCCTCCAAATGTGGTCTCACAAATGTCTTATACAGCTGTAACATGGCATCCCAACTCCTCTACTCAATGCTTTGGTCATTTGAAGCAAACATGCTAAATGCCTTCAGAGATAATGGGAACTGCAGATGCTGGAGATTCCAAGATAATAAAATGTGAGGCTGGATGAACACAGCAGGCCAAGCAGCATCTCAGGAGCACAAAAGCTGACGTTTCGGGCCTAGACCCTTCATCAGAGAGGATGATGAAGGGTCTAGGCCCGAAACGTCAGCTTTTGTGCTCCTGAGATGCTGCTTGGCCTGCTGTGTTCATCCAGCCTCACATTTTATTATGCTAAATGCCTTATTCACCATGCCACTGACCTGTGATGCTACTTTCAAGGAAAAAAGTACCTGTATACCTAGGTCTCTGTGTTTGACAAAACTCTCCAGGACCCCACCATTAATGGTGCAAGTCCTGTCTTGGTTTATCTTACCAAAGGGCAACACCTTGTATTTATCTGAAATAATCTCAATCTGCCATTCTTCAGCCTACAGGCCCAGTTGTTCAAGATCCCATTGTGCACTTAGATAACTATCTAGTCTACCATGCAGAACATTGTTGAAGGCCTTGCTTGAATCCATGTAGACAATGTCTACCATCCTGTCTTCACCTGTCTTCTTGGTCACCTCTTCAAAAAATTCAATCAAATTTGAGAGATACAATTTCACATGCACAAAGCCATTCTGACTATCCCTATCAACTCTTGCGTCTCCAAATGAATTTACATTTTATCTCAGAAACCCTTTCAATAGCTTACCCACCACAGACGTTAGACTCACTAGTCTATACTTCCCTGGCTTTTCCTTGCAGCCTTTCTTAAATGATGGCACAACATTAGCCATCCTTCAATCCTCCGGCATCTCACCTGTGACTATCAATGATACAAATATCTCCTCAAGGGGCCTTATCTTTCCACAATGTCCTGAGATACACTTGATCAGGCCTTGGGGATTTATCTACGTTTATGAGTTTCAAGACCTCAAGCACCCTTCTTCTATGATGTGTACTCTTTTCAATACATCACTATTTATTTCCTGGCATTCCCTACCTTCCATTTCTTTCTCCATGGTAAACCCTCATGAGAAATATTTTTCCAATGAATGCTTTCAGTGTGGGGAAGGGGGTCACTTTCAATAAATGTTCTGAAGCAGGAAACAGCTATAGAAAAGTAAAGGATCACAGGCCTGGCCAAACGAAGAGATAATTAGGGCCTAACAGTCTCCAAAAGAAGATGAACCTAAAGCTTTTCTTGGCGAAATTGGTTTCCAAGACAAATCACAATCATGTAATCTGTAATTAGTTTTAGTGAACCAATAAACCTCATATCATTCACTTAAAAATACTTTTCTAGATAGACCAGAAAGACAGATATCTTAATCCATGCTACATCACTTTGGGCTTGAAGGAACTCGTACACTGAATTACCGTTTGGTTTCAGTCAATGCACTGCTATTACTATACCCTTATTTATACTGAAGTTTACAAAGTAGCTCTTACATTAATTGGGAACTGACGGAATCCTGATTTGTTTCTCACCTGAGAATTGGAGCGGGAACAGGGATTACAAAACTTTATAAGACTGCCATTAATCCCAACCAAGTTTTGCTAGGCTGCTTTTCATTCCACACAGCACACAGTTTCATCAGAGATAATGGGAACTGCAGATGCTGGAGAATTCCAAGATAATAAAATGTGAGGCTGGATGAACACAGCAGGCCAAGCAGCATCTCAGGAGCACAAAATTGCTCCTGAGATGCTGCTTGGCCTGCTGTGTTCATCCAGCCTCACACAGTTTCATCAGTTTGATTTTAGTTTTCTCTGTTGCATGATAAATATGTCTGTACACTGCAAAAATTTGCACAAAATCTATGTTGAAAATGTGCCATGCCTGCATGTTATTTTTTGCAAATACATTTTTAATTTATTCTTGGGATGCAGGCATCATCCTCACAGCCAGCATTTTATTGCTCTTTAATAAAAGTCCTTGAGAACAAGGTATGGAGGGACCTTCATGAGCCACTGCAGAGTCCATGTTGTGTAACAATACCCACAGTGCTATTAAAGAGGGAATTCCAGAATTTTGACCCAGTGGGAATGAAGAAACAGTGATATAGTTCCAAGTCAATATGGTGTACAACTTTCAGGAGAACTTGCAGGACAAGTGTTCCCATATGTCTGCTGCTCTTGACTTTCTAGGTAGTATTTGAAGTTAAATTTGAAGACAATTGGAACACAGACTTAGAAAACAAATAAAATGTGAGATTCAATACAATAGTGGGTTTAAACCAGCCATATTCATGTTAACAGCCAGTTATGACTATTCTGGCTTAAACATACCACATGGACAGTGATAAACCTGTTAACACTGAGGAGACAGATAACAATTGTGTAAAAGTCAATCTTCATGTGCCATTGAAGTGCTCAAAATATTCTGGTATGTAGCTTCTGGCCATGAGTTCAGAGAATTGAGTCATCATCCTTGTTTATTAGTATAATGGTGGAATTTGGCAAATGCTGAGTTCTTTCTACAATCTGACTGCCAGTGTAAACAAAAAATTATTTTAGTTCAAAATCTAGAACAAAATATATTTTATCTTGGTCATATTTATGTTTCAGTTTACATTACTTCTGCTACTTTATCCATCTGAGAACACACAGTCTGTGAATGGGGTAAGTGACAGTGAGCTCCGAGTATCTACATGTTTTGTTCGCACACTTAAACTTAAGAAAACAATGAGGATTACAGTGGAACCACATTCATCTGTGTCAAGCCCTTCACCTAGTGCTTTGCAAAGAAATTCATATGTAGAATTGAATACCCTGCCCTTCTTGCAGAAATACAGAGTATTTCTGATCAAGATGGCAGTGAAATAGGATGCTCTAACTGGAGCTCCTCCACTCCTTCTGCTTCCTTTTCTTCTTTGTCCCCCTTTGGTCACTCAGTGGCTTTCAGCCTGGTCTCTCAGCAGGTCCTGGCCAGCCCTGGACTGGTTTCTCAGCAGCTCCTGGCCAGGTCACTCAGCAGCTCCTGGCCAGTCCCGGCCTGGTTTCTCAGCATTTCCTGGCCAGTCCCAGCCTGGTCTCCCAGTAGCTCTTGGCCAGTCCCAGCCTGGTCTCTCAGCAGCTCCTGGACAGTCCTGGCCTGGTGTCTCATCAGCTCCTGGCCAGTCCCGGCCTGATCTCTCAGCAGCTCCTGGCCAGTCCTGGACTGGTCTCTCAGCAGCTGCAGGCCAGTCCTGGCCTGATCTCTCAGTAGCTCTTGGCCAGCCCAGGCCCGCTCTCTTGGCAGTTCATGGCCACTGTCAGCTTGGTCTCTCAGCAGTATATTGCTCAGTCTCTCAGAGGCTTGTGGTGGTGTCTTGTCTCGGCGTGTGAGTGGATCCTGCTCGGATCTGCTTCCTAGACACCGGGGAAGATCAGAAAGGAAGCCGTTTCAGTAGCAGCGATGGTCTCTGTGGCAATGGCATCGAGAACTGAGTGAGATAAGCGGAAGACTAGACAAAGACTGTTGAACTTTTAATTTATTCCTTCATTTTCCTAGTTTAAAAAAGGATAGACTTGATTGTAAACTATTACACTTTTTAATTGTTTCTACTATGAAATAATGCTTAACTTATTAACTATTGTTTCTCTTACTACTTTTTAACCTAAGCTTTTATGTACCAATGTGTCCAGGGACCTGAAAGGGCACCATGTTTGGCGATATTATACATTTTTCACTATACTCCTGTACTTCTATACGTGAGAACACATGACAACATAATCTAAAATCTAAAATGGAAAGTCGTGAAATGGGTGCTCAACTCAAATCCTCCTGCAATGAAGGTCTATATATCATTTGCCTTCCTAATTGCTTGCTGCACTTCCCTGTTTCCAAGGCCATCAAGATCACTTTGTATAACCGTGCTTCCAATGTATCACTATTTAAGTGACACTCTTCCAAATATTGCAGAAAAATGTGTTGTCACCAATTTTGATAGAAAAAAACACGCAAATGAAAAGTGTTTCTTAAATGGTTTGATATTGAGAAATGTTGAAGTGCAAAGATATCTGGTTGTTTTTCTTCACAAGCTTCAGAAAGCTACCGTGCAAATGCAGCAAGTGATTCAGAAAGTAAAGAGATCGTAAGAACTGCCAATGCTGGAGTCAGTGATAACACAGTGTGGAGCTGGAGGAGCACAGCAGGCCAAGCAGTATCAGAGGAGCAGGAAAGTTGATGTTTCATGGCAGAACCCTTCTTCAGAAATGGGGGAGTGGGAAGGGAGCTCCAGGCTAAATAGAGAGAGTAGGGGTGGGGCAGGGGAAGGTAGGTGGGATGGCGATAGGTGACTGCAGGTAGGCAGTGGTGGGGATTGGTCATTGAGGTGGGAGGAGTGGGCATGTGGGAGAATGTCGGACAGGTTGTGTCATGCTGTGTCAGGTCAACGAGATGGAGCTGACAGGGAAGGTTTGTCATGGGATGAGGCTGGGGGTTGGGGAGGTTTTGAAACTGATAAAAGTTCAGAAAGTAAAGAATTTGTTGGCCTTTATTACAAGAGAATTTGAGCACAGGAGTAAAGCGTCTTGCAGTAATTTTGTAGGGCTTTGGTGAGACTTTACCTAGGGTATTGTGTACACTTTTGACCTCCTGAAGAATGGAAGGAGATACTTACCGATTGGAAGTGCAATGAAGATTCACCTGACTCACCCTTGGGATGGTGGGATTGTCCGATGAGGAGAGATAGAGGAAACATTTCCCCAGAATTTAGAAGAATGAAAAATGATCTTATTGCAGTATACAAAATTCTTTCAGGGTTTGAATAGTTTGATGTAGAAAGGATATTTCCACTGGCAAGTCTACAGCTGGGGTCACAAGTCTCAGAATAAGAAGTACTCATTTCGAACTAAGATGAATAGGAATTTCTTCATTTAGATGGTGGCAAATGTTTGGAATTCTCTATCCTGGAGGTCAACTGATTTCAGTCATTGAATAGAGTCAAGACAGTGATTGATTTCTAATTATCAAGGATAAGGAAAAGATGTGGGGAAAAGGTGTTTATGGAGGTAAGTCAAAAAAAAATTGAGGAAAAAAAGTCATTTGGAATTAAGAATTTACTGATGACCATGAAATCGTTGCTGATTGTTAGGAAAACTGCACCTGGCTCATCAGGGAAGGAAATGTGCCATCCTTACCTGGTCTGATCTACATGTGACTCCAGACCCATAGCAATGTGATTGTCCCTCAACTGCCCTCTGAAATAGCCCATCAAGCCATTCAGTTCAAGGACAGCTGGGATGAGCGATAAATGCTGGTCAGCCAGAGATGCCTATTTCCCATGAGTGAATAAAAAAGTAACCGAGATCCAGCTGAAGAGTGGAACAGTTTTGAGGGTCTGAAATGCCTCCCCCAGTTTCTATTTTGTGTATTTCTGTGTAATTCCATTGAATATTGGCATTTTTTTATCCAGCACATTTTGTTTTCCATTTTTCACTCAATAAACTTAACTTCAGTAAGGCCTCAGATAATTTCCCCCTGAATGATAACTGCAAGTAACTCTCAGACAGTTTCAGCTTCACGGAACACTTAACCAATATTTTAAACAATGCAATGAAAGCAAAATCTTGCAGATGCTGCAAATATGAGGCAGAGTCGTATTTGACATGAAAAACTGTTTCTCTCTCCATAGATGCTACCAGACCTGTTGAGCTTCTCCTGCATTTCAGTTTATGTTTCAGTGTCACAGATTCTTCATATCTGCAGGATTTTTAAACAGCTTTGGTAACTTGCAGCATTTTGAAACTATTCAGTGTGAATACTCTCTCCATTGTTTAACTAGTTTTGTGAAAATCATAGCTCCAATTTCAGACTTCTTTGAATCATTGAGGACAAATTACTATCAACTCTAAATGTGGTACTATTGTTTAATAACTATTCAGCTTTGAATACTGTCTTTCATGCCTTTGGTTCACTTGTGGGATGCGGGCATGAATAGGTGGCCAATGTTCATTGCTCGTCCCTAGTTGCCGTTGAGACGAAGGTGGTGAGCTGCCTTCCTGAAATGCTGCAGGCCACCTGCTGTAGGTAAACCCACCATTAAGGAAGGAATTCCAGGACTTTAACCCCAGTGACAATGATACAATAATGATATATTTCCAAGTCAGTAATGGTGAGGGAAAACTAACAGGTAGTGTTTTCGCAGACCTGCTGCCTTTGTCCTTTTAGTTGGAAGTGATAATGGGTTTGGAAGGTGCTGTCTAGGATCTTTGATAAATTTCTGCAGTGCATCTTGTAGATAGTACACACTGCTGCAACTGAGCATTGGTGGTGGAAGAAGTTAATGCTTCTGGGCGTGTTGCCCATTCAGGGCTGCTTTGTCCCTGATGGTGCCAAGCTTCTTGAATGTTGTTGGAGATTCTCTCATCCAGACAAGTGGGGAATATTCCATCACACTCCTAACTTGTGCCTTGTAGTTGGTGGGCAGGCTTAGTAGAATCAGGAGGTGAGTTACTTGCCACTCCATTCTTAGCCTCTGTCTTGCTCTTGTAGCCATTATATTTGTAAATTGAATCCAGTTGACTTTCTGGTCAATGATAACTCCCAGGATGTTGATAGCAGCAGATTCAGTGATGGTAAAATCATAGGATGTCAAGGGACAGTGGTTAGATTCTCTAATTTTTGGCTATAGCCACTGCCTGATATTTGTACAGTGTGAAAGTTGCTTGCCACTGTCAGGTAGGTAGATATTGAGATATTGTCCAGACCTTGCCGTGCTTGAAAATGGACCACTTCAGCAACTGAGATGTCATTAATGATGCTGAACATTGTGCAATCATAGTCAAACATCCCCACTTCTGACCTTATGATGGAGGGAAGGTGATTGATGAAGTACCTGAAGATGGTTGGGCCGAGGACACTACCCTGAGAACACAGGCAGAAGCAGTGGTGTGCCATTTATTACAGCAACAGGTTTCTGGATCGTGGACAGAGCTACCTTGCTTGCTGTTCTTGTCAGCTAACTTTGCTTTCCATTAAGTTACCCAAATTTGCTGTTGTCATTTAGGGGCGGTGCAGTGGCTCAGTGGTTAGCACTGCAGCTTCACAGCACCAGGGAGCTGGGTTTGATTCCAGCCTCGGGCAACTGTCTGTGTGGAGTTTGCACGTTCTCCCCATGTCTGTGTGGGTTTCCTATGGGTGCTCTGCTTTCCTCCCACAGTCCAAAGATGTGCAGGCCAGGTAGATTGGCCGTGCTAATTTGTCTGTAGTGTTCAGAGATGTGTAGATTGGATGGGATAATCTGAGTGTCAGTTTGGGTTTGTTGGACTGAAAGCCCTGTTTCCACACTGTAGGGATTCTATGATTCAATGATTAACTCTTGCAGAGATGTCCTGGAACTGAGATGACTGACCTCCAACAACCACAATCTTCTTTCTATGTAAGACCTTAAGACATAGGAGCTGGAATTAGGCCATTCAGCCCATCAAGTCTGCTCCACCATTCAATCATGGCTGATATGTTCCTCAACTCCATTCTCCCACTTTCTCACTGTAATTCTTGATAATCAAGAACCTATCGATCACCGTCTTAAATATACTCAATGACCTGGCCTCCACAGCCTTCTGTGGCAATGGATTCCATAAATTCATCACTCCCTAGCTGAAGAAGTTTCTCCTTATCTCCGTTCTAAAAGGTCTTCCCTTTACTCTCAGGCTGTGCCCTTGGGTCCTAGTCTCTGCTACCAATGGAAGCATCATCCTAACATCCACTCTGTCCAGGCCTTTCAGGTTCTGTAAGTCTCAATTGGACGCCCCTCATCCTTCCAAACTCCAATCAGTATAGACCCAGAGTCCTCAAATGTTCCTCATATGTTAAGTTCTCCATCCCTGGGACCATTCTCATGAACCTGCTCTAGGGTCAGTATATCTTTCGTGGGATAGGGGGCCCAAAACTGTACTCCAAATGTGGCCCAAACAGAGCCTTATAAATTTCAGTTGTACATCCTTGCTTTTGTATTAAAGTCCTCTCAAAATAAATGCCAACAATGGATGGCACAGTGGCTCAGTGGTTAGCACTGCAGCCTCACAGAGCCAGGGACACAGGTTCGATTTCAGCCTCTAGCGACTGTCTGTGTGGAGTTTACACATTTTCCCCTTGTCTGTATGGATTTCCTCCAGGTGCTCCGATTTGCTCCCACAGACCAAAGATGTGCAGGCTAGGTGGATCAGCCATGTTAAGTTGTCCACAGTGTTCAGGGGGTGTGTGGATTATAGGGGGATGGGTCTGGGTGGGATGCTTCAAGGGGAAGTGTGGACTTCTTGGCCAAAGTGCCTGTATCCACACTGTAGGGAATCTAATCTAATCTAAACATTGCATTTGCCTTCCTGACTACTGATTCAACCTGCAAGTTTACCTTGAGAGAATCCTGATTTATAACTTCCAAGTCTCTTTGCACTTCAGACTCCTGAATTTTCTCCTCATTCTCCCTACTGGGCTTTTATTCTTCTTATCAAAGTGTATGGCCTCACATTTTCCCACATTTTACTCCACCTGCCACTTCTTTCCCCACTTTCCTTACTTGTCCAAATCCTCCTGCAACATCCCCACCTCCTCAATACTACCTGTCCCTCCGCCTATTTTTGTATCGTCTGCAAACTTAGCCAAAATGCCTTCAGTTCCTTCATCTAGATCATTAATGTATGAAGTGAAAAGCTCTGGTCTCAAAACTGGTCCTTGTGGAACACGACTTGTCACCAGCTGCCATCCTGAGAAAGATCCTTTTATCCCCACTCTCTGCTTTCTGCCAGACAGCCAATTTGCTATCCATGCTAGCAACTTGCATCAAACACTGTGGGCCCTTATCTTACTCAGCAGTTTACTGTGTGGCGCCTTGTCAAAGGCCTTCTTGAAGTCCAGGTAGATGACATCCATTAGGTCTCCTTGGTCTATGCTACTCATTACTTACTCAAAAAATTCTAGCAGATTTGTCAGGCATGACCTGCCAGGTATGATTCCAACCAGCAAAGAGTTTGCTTCCTTGATGCTGGTGGGTTCCAGTTGTAAGCCATCTATGAGATATACTGCAACAACTCATTAAACCTTCTTCAACAGCACCTTCCAAATACTGACCTCTAGCACCTAGAATGTTAAGGTAAACCATTAGGGAAGAACACAAAGTCTGCAAGATCCCTTTCATGCAATACAGTGTCCTGACTTAGAACTAAATCATTATTCCTTTACTATCTCTGGGTCAAATGCCTGGAATTCCCTCTCTAACAGCAGTGAAAGTCTAACATCTCACAAATGGACACAAGAAGGCAGTTCACAGTCATCTTCTGAAGGGCAATTAGAGCAATTAGGGCAATGAATACAGGCCTCACCAGCAATACCCAAATCCTGTGAATGAGTGCAGAATATTCGGTGAAACTGGAGGATGTTTATCCAGCAGTGTTTATTAATGTCCCTTCACTTGCCCTCGGAATAATCTAACATCTGTTCAACATGCCTTCCCCATAGTGTACACAACACTCTCTGAGTCCATGTTTTAATCATATTTCCTGCAGTCAGGAACAAAGAATAAGCATGCCATTGAATATTTTTGCACCTCCTAATGGGTATAGCTTCTTTTCTTACAAAGTTGAGTAGGTCCAGTGTGGTATGTCAACATCTCATTCTGTTGTCCTTACATAATGCCATGTGATAGTCTTCAATAAGCAAGCAAACTTGATGCCAATCTATAATTATGAATATTAAGGGAGAGAAATTGCACCATTTCTGGCGTCAAATCAGCCCACAATCAAATAACTTTATCTGGCACAAAAATGAGGCAAAAGCTGTTTATTGAGTTCTCAGATTCAAAGTTATCTTGCACAAAACTCTCTTCCTTTTCTTTTGGCTCTTCCTGCAACCCACAAGCCAAGGCCTGCGTGAATTCATTTGAATAAATTGTAATGAGTACTGTAGGCATGGTAGTTTCAAGTTTTCTATTGTTATAAGCACAAAGCACTTATGCTCCATTTGTCACATATTTGTCCATTTATTTAACCCCTGTCTATCTTTGTATAGGACAAAAAGAAAATGGTGGAAGGAGAATAGAATGCATCTTGCAGTTGCTCCTGAGCTCGGAAGTCTTTTTTCTTGTGATTTCACTGTGCTTCCTCAAACTGATTTTATTTTCAAGAAATAGAGGCTCGGGAACTCGAGAAAACAAATATTGATGTCTTGAAAACAGTCCACATTACAGAGGAGAAAGCTCTGGCAGTCTTAAATAAACTTAAAGGTGGATTAATCTCTGGGACCTGACCATGTGCATCCCAGGATATTATGGGAAGTTTGGGAAGAAATTGTGGGGCCCTTACCAGCGATATTTGTATTATCTACAGACATGGATGATGTGCTAGAGAATTGGAACATTGTGCCTTTATTTAAGAAAGTCTGTGAGGTGAAGTGTGGGAACTATAAAACTGTGAATTAGTCATCAGTGGTGGTTAAGTTATATGAGGGAATTCTGATACAGGAGCTATATGCATTTGGAGAGGCATGGGCTAATTAGGGATAGTCAGCATGACTATGAACTCTTGTCTCAAAAGCTTGATTAAGTTTTGTTTTGAGGACATGAGGTCCGAGGGTTAGACATTGTCTGCATGGACTTTAGTAAAGCTTTTGGCAAGGTTGCATGTGGTAAATTAATTAGTAAAGTTCAATCACATGCGATGCAGGGTGAGCTCTCCAATTGGATACTAAATTAACTTGATGGTTGGAGACAGAGGGTGGTGGTGGAGAATTGTTTTTCATACTGAAAGCCTGTGACAAATGGTGTTCTGCAATGATCAGTGCTGAGTCCATCTCTATTTGTAGTTTATATGAGTAATTTCAATGAGAACTTAGAAGGCAAGGTTAGTAAGTTTGCAGATGACACCAACATTTGTGGTATAGTTGATAATGAGAAAGGTTATCTGAGATTGTCTGATCTGGATGAAGGTATAGATGGTCTGATTAGCAAGATTGCAGATGACAGTAAGATTGGTGGAGTGGCAGATAGTGAAAGGGTCTGTCAGAGAATGTAGCAGAATATAGACAGATTGGAGAGTTGGGTGGGGAAATGGCAGACGGAGTTCAATCCAGGCAAATGCGAGGTGATGCATTTTGGAAAATCCAATTCAAGAGCAAACTATACGGTAAATGGAAAAGCTCTGGGGAAAATTGATACAGAGAGCAATTTGGGTGTTCAGGTCCATTGTACCCTGAAGGTGGCAATGCAGATCGATAGAGTGGTCAAGAAGGCATATGGCATGCTTTCATACTTCGGATGGGGTATTGAGTACAAGAGTTGGCAGGCCATGTTGCTGTTGTATAGGACTTTGGTTCGGCCACATTTGGAATACAGCGTACAGTTCTGGTCACCACATTACCAAAAGGATGTGGATGCTTTGGAGAGGGTGCAGAGGAGGTTCACCAGGATGTTGCCTGGTGTGGAGGGCACTAGCTATGAAGAAAGGTTGAGTAGATTAGGATTATTTACATTAGACAGACCAAGTTCAATGGGGGACCTGACTGAGGTCTACAAAATCATGAGAGGTATAGACAGGGTGGATAGCAAGAAGGAGTGGGGCCTCAGTTACCAGGGGTCATGATTTCAAGGTGAGAGGGGATGATGGGTCTAGGCCCAAAACGTCAGCTTTCCTGCTCTTAAGATGCTGCTTGGCCTGCTGTGTTCATCCAGCTCTACACCTTGTTATCTTTGTGAATTTCTTTGTTCTTTATTCTTTGATTACAAAGGAATCATGATCAATTGGGCTAAAAGGCTGAGGAGTGGCAGATGGAGTTTATTTTGGATAAATGTGAGGTATTACATTTTGGTAAAATAAACAACAGCAAGATTTATGCAGTTAATGGTAGGGCCCCGGGTAATGTTATAGAACGGAAAGACCAAGGATTCAGGTATATAAACAGAAACAGAAGTTGCTGGAAAAACTCAGCAGGTCTGGCAGCATCTGTGAAAGAAATCAGAGTTAATGTTTTGGGACTGGCGACCCTTTCTCAGAACTGTTGGTAGCTAGGGAAGGTTGGTTTATATGCAGAAGGTAGGGTGGAGAGAGGGTACAAGGAGTAAATGATGGGTGGAGATAGAGCCCAAAGAGAGAGAAGACAGTTCGATGGACAAAAGAGTGGATAACAATTTGGCTGGGAGAGTGAATCCCTGTTAATGGGGACTGTTAGTGATTAAAATAGATAGTGTGTTAACTTGGCCTGGTGTGTGGGGTTGGGAGCTGCGATATGGGGGGGTTCAGGCTCTAAAATTATTGAGCTTGTTATTGAGTCTGGAGGGCTGCAGGGTCTCCAAGTGGAAAATGAAGTGTTGCTCTCCCAGCTTGCACTGGGCTTTGCTGGAACACTGCACCAATCCAGAGACAGAAATGTTGGCTGGGGTACAGGATGGTGTCCTAAAGTGGCAGGCAACTGGAAGCTCAGTGTCGTTTTTTTCAGGTAGAACATCGAAATTCTGTGAAGATGTTCAGGCACATAGTTCTTTCAAAGTTGCATCACAGGTAGACAGGCTGGTTAGGAAGGCATTTAGCACATCATCCATGTCTGTAGATAATACAAATATCATTGGTAAGAGCCCCACAATTTCTTCCCAAACTTCCCATAATGAACTGGGATGCACATGGTCAGGTCCCCAAGATTAATCCACCTTTAAGCCTATTTAAGACTGCCAGAACTTTCTCCTCTGTAATGTGGCTTGCCTTCATTGCTTAGCCCATTACAGAAAGGAATTGGGATGTCACATTGAGGTTGTACAGAATGTTGGTGAGGCCATGTTGAAGTACTGTGTACAGTTCTGGTTGTCCTACTATTGGAAGGAAATTTTCAAATTGGAGAAGGTTCAGATGAGATTTACCAGGATGTTGCTTGGACTAGAGAGTTTGATGAAAAGGATAGGCTAGATAGTCTGGGGCTTTTTTCACTGGAGCATAGGGGTTTGAGGGTTGAGGGGCTTTAAAGAAGATTATAAAATTATGAGACTCAAAGATGAGGTAAAGAACAAAGGTCTTTTCCCTAGGCGAGGTAAGTTCAAAACCAGGGGGCGGGGTGGGGTGGCATATTTTTAAGGTGATAGGACAAAGATTTAAAACAGACCTGAGGGGCAATGTTTTCACACAGTGGATGGTTCCTGTGTGGAATGAACTGCCAGAGGAAGTGGTAGAATCAAGTACAGTTACAACATTTAAAAGAACTTTGGACAGGTATATGATTCGGAAACGTTTAGACACAAATGGTTCAAATGCAGGCAACTAGTTTAGTTTGGGAAACTTGATTGGCATTGATGAGTTGGATTGAAGGGTCTGTTTTGTCCTGTATGACTGTAACTCTTTATCATCTTCACAATTACTTTGCTGCCCATTTTTGTGGCATTCACAAATTTGGCAACCAGACATTCCATAAGAACGTAAGAAATAGAAGCAGGAGTAGGCCATCTGGCTCCTCGAGCCTGCTCCACCATTCAGTAATACCATGGCTGATCTTTTTCATTCCATCCCTTCATACTGCAGGATGCAATTTTTCACTATAAATTCTTAGCAATCCCCTTCTATTGTTTTGCAATGTTATCAACAGTTTACATTTTAACAGTTAAGATCATGTTCATTTTCTCAGAAAGCAGGACCAATTCAGAGGACATGTCAGCTCATATTATCTCTGGAGCTAACGTGACAATCTATCCACTACACAGACCCATTTAAGAGCTGTAACGGGGTACATTGTGGAAGTAGCAGTAAGTAGTCTCAGTAATATGGTGCTGAACAACTAAAAATTCAGATCATGACTGTCACTGCTTGAGGCCAGGCAAATATCTTCAAGCTGAACACACAACACAGGATCAGTTTCAAATGTATTTCTAAACTTCTCAACGCGTTCAATTTCAAACAATTTTGGAATTCAATCTTCACAAAATGCATTTGCATGCTTAAAACACCAAGGGACCTTACCACATTTTATTGTCTTCAGCCATTGTTACATCTTATATTATTTAGCACTGTCTGTCAGCAGTAAGTTTGAGAAACATATGAGATTCAATCCAGTGACTGAGAAAATTAAATTTCAGGAAAGAGTTTTCATACAGCTCATTTATTTGCTGCACATTCTCAATTCAGGTGAAATAGAGTTCTTTGAATACTTAAACTTCATCCTTCATTAGGGTAGACATCTACAGTGTTTAATGTCTGGGATACAAAACACACAGTTTGAATTGGATTATTTCCATGGACAAATGGAAGATGTTAATTCTCATCCCTTTATTTGGCGGGAAAATATTGTAACAAATATCGTTTGAGAGTAGAGTTATTTTGTCACTCTTGGTGTTGCCTCTCTGTAAAAGTAATGGTGCAAAGGAAATAATGTATAATTACAGTCTAAGGGGTGGTGTAGTAGCTCAGTGGTTAGCACTGCTACTTCACAGCACCAGCGGCCCAGGTTCAATTCCACCCCCAGGTGTCTGTCTGTGTGGAGTTTGCACATTCTCCCCATGTCTGTATGGGTTTCCCCGGGGTGCTCTGGTTTCCTCCCACAGTCCAAAGATGTGCAGATTAGGTGGATTAGCCATGCCAAATTGCCTCTAATGTGCAGGCTATGTGGGGTAGCCATGGGAAACGTAGGGTTACAGGGTCTGGGTGGGATGCTGTTTGGATCGTTGCTGTAGACTCAATGGGCCAAATGGTCTATATCCACGCTGTAAGGATTCTAGAAAAAAGACAGTGGTATGTCATATATACATACATGCTTTTTCTTCGCTGTAAACTCTTAAATAGTAATTTTCAAAATGATCAGGCCACTATTTATGACCGACTCCTAGTTGTCCTCAAGAAGCTGATGTTGGGCCTTATGTTTGTAATGCTGTTGTTGTGGGATGAAAGTGCTGTGAGCTAGAGTTTAAGGACATTGACTCAGCAACTTTGAAAGCAATAAAGGAATAGTTAATGGAAATTTAAAGAGCAGTTGGTTGCCTATTAGACACTTCTTAACAACATCAAAATCAACTCGTTTCTCTAAGTCTTATGAACATAGGAACATGGAATAGGAGTAGGCCATTCAGCCTGTTGAGTTTGCTCTGCCATTAAATACAATTATGGCTGATGGAAGACTTCAATGCATTTTACCACACCACCTCCACAACTCTTTTTGCTATGAGTAATCAGGATCTCTGCCTTTAATATTCTCAAAGGCTGAACATTCACAATATTCTGAGGTAAAGAATTCTAATGATTCTCAAACCTCAGAGTAAAATAAAATCTCCCTCATCTTAGCCCTATCTAGCTTAAATTGTGCCACCTGGTTCCACCCTCTGAAGGGGAACATCCTACTTGTGTCTACCCTTTTGTATGCTTTATTGAAAGCCCCTCACATTCTTTGAAACTCTGGAGAATGTAGCCCCAGTTTGTTCAATCTCTCTTTATAGGACACTATATAGGACTATCGCAGGAATGCTTGTGAATCTTTGTTGCGCTCATTCTATGGAGATAATATCCTTCCTGAGGTAAGCAGGCCAAAATTGCACACATTACACCAGGTACTGTAACTCAGCTTCTCCACAATCGAAACAAGACTTCAGAACTTACTGTAATAAAAGCTAACATTTGATTGGCCTTCCCAACAGGTTGATGCACCTGCATGATAGTCTTCCGTGACTTATAGACAAGCACATCAAAGTCTTTTTGTAAAGCTACATTTTACAACTTCTCACCATTAAGAAATACTCTGCAATCCTTCTCCCATGTGGATAACTACACATTTTTCCACATTAAATTCCATCTGCAATGTTCTTACCCTGTCAATATGTCTGCCCAAACCCTTCTGAAGCCACTTTACATCTTCTTCACAAAATACATTTCCACTTTGTATCATCTACAAATTTGGAAATTATGCTATAGATTGTGAACAGCTGGAGCTCTAGTACCCCACTGGTACCCAATGTGTCACAGCTTGCCAACATGAGAATGCCTGTCTATTCATAGACAGCCTGTTTTCTGCCTGTTCGCTAATCTTTAATCCATACCAGTACATTACCTCTCGTCCATGTGCTTTCATTTTTCTGAACAAACCTCTGGAGGAATTTATCAAAAGCATTCTGAAAATCCAAGTTTATTACATTCATCAATTCCTTGTTATCAGCTTTGTTAGTAACATAGACACAGAAGCTCCAACAGGTTCATCAAACAAATTTTCTACTTACAAATCCACATTGACGATATCCAAATACATCAGTATTACTCAAGTGACTTTTATTCCACTTTATAATAAATTTTAGCATTGATATGAAGCTAATGAGTGCTGTGGTACTCTGTTTAATTTTTCACTCCCTTCGTAAATGATACAGCGACAATTACACGCTTACTGCTACATTTGCAGTAGTCGTTCGACAATACATTGATTTTGGAAGATGATCACTAATACATTGACAATCTCTACGACCACCTCCTTCAACACACTGGAATGTACAATATATTGTCCCGAATGCTTTTTGACATTGAGCCCCATTAATTGTTCCAGTAAAACTTTCTTATTACAATAATTTCCTTCAACACTTCATTCACCCAAGTCACTTGGGTCTCTAATTCTGGGAGATTTATTGTATCTTCTTCGGTGTAAGCAGACACAAAGTAGACATTATGCTTTTCTGCCATTTCTCTATTCCTCATTATGAACTCTCCTGCCTCTGCTCTTAATGGACCCACAATGTCTCAGGGAAACATTTGTTTTTCATGCGCCGATAGAATCTTTCACAGTCTGTTTTTATTATTTTGTAAATTGCGGTATTACTTTCTGTGTTTTCCTATCAGTTTATTTGTCACGCTTTTCTGCATTCTAAAAAATATTCAGTTCATTAGATTTACTTCTATTTCTGGCAATAATGTAAGCCTTTTCTTTTAAACTTGCACAATTCTTAACTTCGTTTATAAGCCATGGTTGACTGAGTTTTTCATCTTAAAGGAATGTATAATTGCTGTTAATGTTCTCTCTAAAATGCAGGGTTGCACGTGCGTGCAGCTATTGCAAGGTTCCATGCATGGTGACTGGCGTCAGCACACCGATTACAGCATTTACTTCCAGTTTCAGTAGTTGCTGCCACACATGGGCCTCAGAGAGCCATATAACCAAAGAAAATTAGAGGGAACACTGCTCTAAGCCATGCAATAGGTCTTTACTACTATCTGTGGTCTACATACATTTAAGTCTTTTTATGAATTTTCTCAATCCATCTCGACTAATTTATGCATCATACCTTCATAATTTCCTTTATTCAAATTTAACTTGCTTCAGATTGAATTGCTTCACTTTCAAACATAATGTAAAATTCTATCATATTGTGGTCATTCATGCTTAAGATTATTTTACAATGAGTTTAGTAATCAGCCCTATTTTCATTACATAACACTGGATCTAAATTAGCATGTCATTTATCAGCTGCTCACATAATGTAGAAAACCATCTGTAAGGTACACCAGAAAATCACCTTCCACAGCTTAGGTGCTCACTTAGTTTACAGTCTGCATTCAAATTAAAGTATTCATGATTACTGTGTTGCCCAGGCTTCTCTCATGTCCTAATTAATATCATGTCCAACACTACAGTGGCACAGTGGCTCAGTAGTTAGCACTGCAGCCTCACAGCACCAGGGACCCAGGTTCGATACCAGCCTCAGGTGACTGCCTGTGTGGTGTTTGCATATTCTCCCCGTGTCTGTGTGGGTTTCCTCCAGGTGCTCCCACAGTCCAAAGATGTGCAGGTTAGGTGGATTGGCCATGCTAAATTGCTGTAGTGTTCAGGGGTGTGTGGGTTGTAGGGGAATGGATCTGGGTGGGATGCTCCAAGGGGCAGTGTGGAGTTGTTGGGCTGAAGGGCCTGTTTCCACACTGTAGGGAATCTAATCTACCACTCTCATTAATCATTACTAACTCCAACCAATATTTCTTAGTTCCATTGAAACAAATCTCACATATTTTCTTCTAGTCTCATATACTCCTCTGTTAATGCACTGATTCTATATTCTACTTATTATCAATACAAATTCACCTCCTTTTCCTTCTTGTTTGTGCTTCCTCAACGTTAAATACCCTCAAATATTCAGTTCTCAGTTCTGGGAGACAAGCAGCCATGCTTCTGTAATGGCAATTATATTATAGTGATTTATCTTTATTTCTGTCTTGTTGTGAAGGCCGCATGCATTCAAGCAGAGCACCCTTAGCCTTTTTGGCAGAGGTCTGCATTCGAAGCACCCTCAACATTTGGGTTTTTCTCTTCTGTCTTCTAGACTTCTTGGCAGCTTTCCTACTTATTGTTACTGACTTTTCTTCTTTCCAATTTGAGCTACTTCTCAGGTTCTCATCCCCCTGACAAGCTCATTGGAGCCACATGGAAGAAACCTTGCATTTCGCGGTGTACCTCGGAACCTGTTTTACTTGTCCTTCATAAGGTTTTGTGATTTCTGAAATGCTACCATAGAAGCTTTGGTGCACTGCTGCAGTACAACCTATAGATAGTCTGTACTATCAGAAGGCCTGAGATTTTTAGTTTAGTGGACGAGGTGTCATTGAGTAGACTTTCTTTCCTGGATAGTGTTGGACATTTTAAATGTTGTTGCAGCTGCACACATTCAAGGAAGTGGAAAGTGTTCCTCACACTCCTGTATAAAATGATTTTGGGAGCCACAGCAAGTTACCACAAACAGCTGTGAAATAGTGACTAAGTAATCTTTTTTAATGATGCTAATTGAAGGCTAAACATTGGCCATGATACCAGAAATGATGCCTCCACCTTTTTTGGAAATAAAGTCAGAGTTTTCAGTGTCCACTTGAGAGGGCAGCTGGGTCCACGGCTTAATCTAAAAGACAGCAACTCCATGTGCAGCACTTTCTCAGTGTGGCATGGTTCAAGTCTCAAGTGTGATTGAACCCATGACCATCTGATTCCAAGTCTAAATTGCTACCGACTGATCCTGAACATGTGGTTTTTACTGTTCATAATGTTTGTATTCTTGATTATGCACAATATAGATATATCAAAAATGAAACATCACGTTGGTTACAGATTTTCACAAGGAATCTGATAAAAAGCATTATTAACTTCAGCTGGAAAATCACAATCTATCCCACTGAGCAAAATATATTTTTGAAGTGATCTTTTTTGGTTAAATCAGCCCTAAACCAAACAATTAACAGTATAAGTACATCAAGTTTAGCATGGCAATGCATTTCAACTTATGGCAAAATTAACTTTATTCTGCAAGTATTCACAAGGTAATTGAATTGCTTTGCATTATTGCCTAAATGCACTGAAAATACATTTAAAACTTCTGCTGCTTTGAATTTCCTTTTCGTTTTACGTTTCAGAAAATAAGCTTGGCATTTGGCTTCAGCAGTTATAAATTTGTTAAAAAAAATTCTCAAGCAGTAAAAGCTAAGTGATGTACATCCATTTACTGATTTATTCCAGAGACCCATTAAATGTGGAGTGCATATTTTTCTAAAATTGCAACCATATAAGTACATGCAGAGATGTTAACAGTTTCTACTCTAAAAGCTATTTTTGTGCCCAAATAAAAGCTTGAGAATTTACAATCATGCTTGAACCAAGTAAGCACAGCAAGTTAACTTTTGTTTCCAGTGGATTTTCTTCGGAAATTGCAAAGCTAGTTTCTTTTCTGTGCTTTTTTCATATTTAATATCCAGGCTAGGAATAAATAAATATGCATAAATGCATTAGTATCTTGTTTTTATTAACAGATTTGCAATGAAATCATAACGGTAAAATTTGATAATGAAGAAAAATTAGATTTCATAGAGCAAGAGCTGGCAAACCATTTATACCTGTACAAATGTAACAGAAGGATTGCCAAAAAAAGATTATTGATAGATGCTGAAAAAATGACATTTCTAAGCCAAATGTATCGTAAATTACTAGTGTTTGAATGTTTCAGTTAAATATATAATCAATAAATTAAAGATAGTGATTATTAACACAAATAATGAATTAATTTATGGGCAGAATTTAATTCCATTGCCCGAGGTGGGTTTCCTCAATCAGACAATCCCTGTAGTACAGGTAGACGTTAGTAAATTTACAGACGACACTAAGGTCAGTGGAGTTGTGGATAGTGACGAAAGATGTTGTAGGTTACAGAGAGACATAGATCAGCTGCAGAGCTGGGCTGAGAGGTGGCAAATGGAGTTAAATGCAGACAAGTGTGAGGTAATGCACTTTGGTAGGAGTAACCAGAATGCAAAGTACTGGGCTAACGGTAAGCTTCTTGGTAGTGTAGATAAGCAGAGAGATCTCAGTGTCCATGTACACAGATCCTTGAAAGTTGCCACCCAGGTTGACAGGGTTGTTAAGAAAGCATACAGTGTTTTAGCTTTTATTAATAGAGGGATCAAGTTCTGGAACCATGAGGTTATGCTGCAGCTGTACAAAACTCTGGTGCGGCCGCACTTGGAGTATTGCGTACAGTTCTGGTCACCGCATTATAAGAAGGATGTGGAAGCTTTGGAAAGGGTACAGAGGAGATTTACTAGGATGTTGCCTGGTTTGGAGGGAAGGTCTTACGAGGAAAAGCTGAGGGACTTGAGGCTGTTTCCATTAGACAGAAGAAGGTTGAGAGGTGACTTAATTAAGACATATAAAATAATCAGAGGGTTAGATAGGGTGGATAGGGAGGGACTTTTTCCTAGGATGGTGACGGCGAGCAAGAGGAGGCATAGCTTTAAATTGAGGGGTGAAAGATATAGGACAGCTGTCAGAGGTAGTTTCTTTACTCAGAGAGTAGTAAGGGAATGGAACGCTTTGTCTGCAACGGTAGTAGATTTGCCAATTTTAAGTACATTTAAGTCGTCATTGGACAAGCATATGGACGTACATGGAATAGTGTGGGTTAGATGGGCTTCAGATTGATATGACAGGTCGGCACAACATCAAGGGCCGAAGGGCCTGTACTGTGCTGTAATGTTCTATGTTCTATGTTCTAAGTCATTCACCCCACTGAGTCCACACCAAACCTCCAAAGAGCATCCCACCCAGATCCATTTCCTCACCCTCTCCCTCTAACGCTGCATTTCTCATGACTAATCCACCTTGCCTCCCCGGACACTATGCATAGTTTCCCACAGGCAATTCACTTAACCTGCACATCTTTGGACTGTGGGAGGAAACCAGACCACACAGAGGAAGCCCATGCAGACATGGGGAGAATGTGCGAACTCCATACAGACAGTCGTCTAAGGGTGGAATCTAACGTGGGTCCCTGGAGCTGTGAGGTAGCAATGCTTATCATTAAGTCACTGTGTCGCCCTTTGAAAATGGGGACGTATTTATTTTTGTTCGAGGGTGAGGGTGTGGGCATTACCAGCTTCTCATCTCTATACCTTGTGAACAGCCTTCTGACTTTGACACCAACTGAGGCCCTTACAGCGACATTAAAGTGGGAAATGAAGGATCTCATCCTGCTACCGCCAGCAGCAGGCAGGGGGAGTCACCAAGCTTGGAGCCTGGAATGACTACTCATGAAAGGTTTGCTTGTGTGGTCCTGGGGAAAGATTTCATTCAAAGTGCCTAAGGGAGGGACCAGCATTAGGAATGGGATGGAAGTCTCACTGAAAGGTCCCCCCACTCTTCTTTCTCCTGGCCCACCTGCATCCTCTAGCGAGCAATCCCCTTTACATGACCCCATATTCTGACCTGACTGAAGAATGGCCTACATCCCTCAATTGAGAGCTTTGGCTGCTGCCACCATTTAGGTTGCTACCTGCAATTGAGAATTGCCAGCCTCTGCTTGACTGGAAGCTCTTGGGAGATGTGAAAGGCAGGATGTCTACCTGACGTGAAGACTCTCCAGCTGCTGATGAGAATCAAGTCCCCTGGACTAAATTCCATCCAATGTATTCATAGAAAAGAAGTAGAATCATACAGCGTGGAAACAAACCCTTTGGCCCAACTTGTCCATGCTGACCAAATTTCCTAAAATGAACTACTCCGCTTTGCATGCATTTGACCCACATCTCTCTAAACCTTTCCTTGTCATGTACCTGTCCAATTGTCTTTTAAATGTTGACAACTTGTTCAAAATATGCACGCCCATCTATGTGAAAAAGTTGCCCCAAAGTTTCTTTTAAACCTTTCCCATCTCACCTTAAGCCTATGGCCTCTAGTTTTAAACCTACCCTAGGGAAATAATTTTTGTTATTCAACTTATCTATGCCCCTCATAATTTTATAAACCCCCACAAAGATACCCCTCAGGCTCCTACACCCCCAGCCTATCCAGCGTTTCTTTATAACTCAAACCCTTCAGTGTTGGTAACATCCTTGTAAACCCTTGCCGATATAATAACATCCTTCTTATGAAGGGTGACCAGAATTATCTGCAGTACTCTAAATGTGGCCTTACCAATGTACTGTACACTTGCAACAAGTTGCCCAACTCCAGTACTCGACGCTCTGACCAATGAAGGCAATCATCCCAAATACCTGTCTACCTTTGACACCACTTTCAAGGAACTAAACACCTGATCCCCTAGGTCTATCTGTTTGACAACACTCCCAGGGCTCTATCACTAAATGTATAAGCCCTGCCTCGGTTTGTCTCTCCAAAATGCGACACCTCACGTTTCTTTTTAATCCTATGCTAAATACAGGCTCTTGTTTTCTCAATATAACATTTGAAGCTGTTTCATGGTAATGCAATGCAGAAAAGTTTGGGAACTGCAAATAAGATATTAAGGAACAGTGTGTATGCTGACCATTGACACAGAATGTGGACTAATGAATCATTGGTGACAAAGGTGCAAGTATAATTTTATCATTTAGCTTTGTAGGTAAGCATAATACGTCATTTGGACTATGTGGCATGATCACAACTATTGACATATGAAGAGGATTGTTCTACAGATTGGGAACTTAATTCACTCAATTCAAAATTATAAATTCAGAAACTGCATATTTCATTATTGAATGTATTGCCCTCTACGTGGAGTAGCCAGCTCTTTGGGATTACGTATAAAGAAATAATAACTTACATCGAATACCTTAGGCTGCCAATGCCAAAAACAATCCAGCTCAGCACACATAGGACCGAAAGTACAACTAAGTCCATTTGCACGTGGCTGTATTCTCAATGGGACCTGTTTTATTTCTTACATGTCAAAAAGAGGGAATTGGATCTGGTTGTTGCTTGGCTGCTTTTCCAGTTTGTACCAACTACAGATTTTCTACATAAAATACTAAATAGTTTGCACCAATCAGATGTAAACTTTGGCATAGTTCACTCTTAAAGTGTTATGTGGCCTTCACCGTACAAGCTTTACAGCTGTCAATACTGAAGCTGTATTTTGTACTAGCACTGTTTAAAATGTCCAGTTTGAATTGCAATAAGATAGGTCGAGTATTAGGAACAAATGGGAACAATCAGTTAATTTGATTTAATGTGTCAACTTCTCCAGAGTATGAAATGCCCTCCTAGCAACTTACATAAGAGCCAAGAGCAGGAATTAGGCTACCCACCTCCTTGAGCCTGCTTCACTATTCAAGAGGAGAATCATTGATCTAAATTGGTCTTCATTGGTGCTTGATTTCTCCAAATGCGTTTGTCATTATTATGGTTTGACGAGAGTGAAGTGATCGATGATCTAAAATGTGAACTGATTCTGGAAAGAGAGCTGTTAACTGCTCTTTTCTGGGTTAATGTGCAGACAGTGGTGGGGAGAAGCAGAAAGCAGTCTTAAGTGACCAAGTGATTTATAGGTGGGGATATTAAATTACTCAGGCAGCCTTGACTTCCTGCCACTCCAGGCCTTGCCCATAATATTGACGACAGGTCAGGGGTGTCATAGAGTCAAACAGGTTTACATCACAGAAAAAGGCCCTTTGGCCCATCAATTCTGCTCCAGCCAAAAACAACCACCCAATTATTCTAATTCTGTTTCCCAGTTCTTGGCCCGCAACCTCATATGGAATCAAATCCCTGCTATAAAGTGGATTCCAAAACTTTCCACAATACTGTACTTGTTGGCTAATCAGCATTTTAGACAATTCCAGCATAGCCTCACTGATCTTAAATTCTATGCTTCAGCTACTAAAGGCAAGAAGCCCATATGCCTTCTTAACCACTTCATCTACCTGACTCGCTATCATAAGTGACTGGTGGAAATGCATACCAGGGTCTCTCTGATACTTGGTGCTTCCTAAGGGCCTATCATTCATCATGTAAATTCTTGTCTTGTTTGTCCTGCCCAAATGCATCACCTTACACTTACCGGATTGAATTCCACTTACCACTGGTCAGTTTATCCGACCAGGTCATCTATATCCTCTTGTTACATAAGGCTATACTGTCTATTTGCCATTTGCTCCAAACTTACTGACCAACCCTCCTTATTTGACATATACCAAAAACTGCAAGGGACCCATCACTGAGCCCTGTGGGACTGCACTGGGCACAAACCCCACTAGTCACAAAAACACCCCTCGACATTCACCCTCTGCTTCCTTCTTCTCAGCAAATTCTGTATCCAATTAGCCAAATTTCCTTGGATCCGATGGGGTTTTATCTTTGTTATTGTCTTCTCAAGTGGGGCCTTATCAAAAGCTTTGCTGAAGTCCAAGTAGGCTACATTGAATGCATTGCTTTCATCTGCACACCTAGTTACCTATTCAGAAAACTCAGTCAAGTCGGCCAGACATGACTGTCTCTCCACAAAACCATGCTGAATGTTTTTAATTAATCTCTGCTTCTCCCCAAGTGCAGATTAATTCTGTCCCTAAAAATTGCTTCCAATACTTTCACCTCCTCTGAGGTGAGACTAACTGGCCTGTAGTTTCCTGGTTTACATCTTCCTCACTTCTTGAATGACAGCACCACATTGACAGCTGTGGCCAGAGTGGAATTGAAAATTATTGCCAGGGCCCTTATTATTTCCTCCTTTACCTCACTCAATAGCCTGGGATAAATTTCAACCAGCCTTGATTATTTATCTATTTTAAGCCTGTCAGATCACTCAGAACCTCCTCTCTGTCTATGCTGACTACTTTAAGTATATTACAGTCCTTCTCCCTGATTTCCACACTCATGTCATCCCTCTCACTGCAACACAAAGTATTCGTTTCAAACTCTACTGACATCCTCTGGCTCCAGGTACAAATTACCAATGTAGCCCTTAATGGGCCCCTCCTCTTTCCCTAAATATACTCTGAAAATAGCATAAGATTTTCCTTTATTTACCTGCCATTATTTCCTCATACCGTCTTCCTGTTCTTCTTACAATTGAATTCCTTTACCACTAAGACCCTGCCATTCTTCTTCCCTCCCTCTGTTGTAGCAGGCCCACCCATGGGTACCATGAGCATTACGGCATATAGGCATCTCCCCCAGCAGTTTCCAATATGATAGTGGCAGGTCTGTGTAATTCAATGCCATCTCCCAGCCCAGCTAGGTTGAATATCATGGTCCAGCTCCAAATCTCTGGTGACCTACTTTTGAATCTTATCAGATGTGAGAATATGACAAAGGCTGTGATTTTCCCATTTTAAGCCTGAGAGTGGGAGACTTTCCAAATGGGAATTTTTGACCCATCGATTTTCACAACAAACAGACTGCCAATTGCAACCAGGATACCACCTCCCACACTCCAAATGGGGGTTCATTGCCAGAAGAGCTAGGTACAGTTCAAGCAGCAAGGTTTCCTTTTTTCTAGAGTATTGAGTTGTGAGGAGAGGAGTCGGCACATTCGGAGATGAGGGTGGAGTGTGGCTGTCAGAGACCACTCCCCTCAATTGGGTCAAGTCCCTTTGTCTTGCTCAAATTGATGCAGATTGAGGGTTCCCTGTTTCATAACCACCAATGCTGAGAGTCTTCCCACGCTGGTTTACCAGTCAGTTCATTGGGCGAACACTTTCATGCCTGGCCTGGAGCTGAAATAATTGCAAACAAGGAGAGATTAGACCCTTATGGGCTTGTTAATTGACCTTTCAAGCGCCTCAGTTGATGGCAGGGTGAGGAGTTCAATCTTTTGCCATCCTGCCCGGAATGTAATTCCCATGGTCGGGAAGGTTGGCAAATATCTTCCTGATACCGACCTGTCTGATTATCTGTCCCTCCTGCCAACTTCCCTGCTGCTTTCCAGGAAGGGAAGCTTCCACCCACAATCTTACTTCAAATATTGAATTAAACCTGAAGGTTGTGATGACCTGCGATATAAATCTACACCAGGGAAACTTGGGGTAGGAGATGTCAGGGAGGACATGGGGGTATCATGGTGGCTCAGAGGTTAGCAGTGCTGCCTCACAGTGCCAGGAACCCAGGTTCAATTCCACTCCCAGATGACTGTCCACGTGGAGTTTACACATTGTCCTTGAGTCTGCATGTGTTTCCTCGCATGTGTTTCCTCTGGGTGCTCCAGTCTCCTCCCACAGCCCAAAGATGTGCAGGTTAGGTGGATTGGCCATGCTAAATTATCCATAGTGTCCAGGGATGTACAGGCATGGTGGATTAGCTGTAGGAAATGGAAATTCACAGGGATAGAGGAGCGGGTGAATCTGGGTGGGATGCACTTCAGAGGGTCAGTGTGGACTTGAATGGCCTGCTTCCACACTATGGAATTCTGTGATTCTACGACATAACCAGGGCAAAAATAATTGTAGCAATATATTCTATCTCTTTCGGAGCATTATATTCCATCTCTTTAATCATGACCATACCTATAGAAAGAAGAAGTTATTTAGAGGCATTCAAGAGGAAATTAATTTATAACTTGAAAAAGAAAAATACGTAGGGGTGGAAGACAGGAATTTGGCTGTGGGTGCATTGCTCGTTCAGACAGCAAACAAAGACATAACAGGCAGAATGGCAGCCTTTGGTGGTGTAAAAATTCTGTGATTCTGGAAAAACCTTGGCTTTGTCTCAGGTTCTTGTGTAGATTTGTACCTTGGGTCGTGGATGCTGCGGTTGGTTCGCTTGCTGAGCTGGTTCCTGAATTTGCAGATGTTTTGTATCATGCCGTTCTTGAACTCAAAACACCCCAAAGTGCTTTGCAGCCAACTTTTGAATTGTAAACGCTGTTGAAATGTGAGGAGCCATGGAGTACATAAAAACATAATGTAGTTGACTATGAAATGTTATTTTTGTTATTGTTTCTACAGTTCATGTACAATCTACAGAGCCAGTTAATTTCCTGAGGAAACATCCTGCATTATTCCTTGCTGCCTCCCCACTACCTAAGTAAAAAAACCTGAATATTTAACAGCTTATCCAACCTTGTCCAGCTTTCTTTCTACATATGATAGTTCAGTGACTCTAGAAATTAGAGGACCAACAGATCACAAACCAATGTGTGGTCTGTGCTTTGGCAAGTTTATGTATTAAAATCATTTTACACGTGTGCTCTTTTCAGTGAGGCAGACAAAAGGAAAAAGAATTGAGTTTGTGGTTCAGCTTGATCTATTAACAAAATATTTCTTGTTAAAAACACTATGTGAGCAGTTCCCAAATTCCCACATTATTTACTCTTTATCTAATCAGTGCTTTGAGTATAGGAATTGGCAGGTCATGTGTGGCTGTACAGGACATTCATTAGGACACTTTTGGAATACTGCACACAATTCTGGTTTCCCTGCATTATGAAAGATGTTGTAGAACTTGAAAGGGTTCAGAAAAGATTTACAATTTGTTGCCAGGGTTGGAGGGTTTGATCTACAGTGCGAGGCTGAATAGGCTGGGGTTATTTGTGTACCATGAGGATCTGTCCTGGGTCCTCTTCTAATTGTGATTTTTGTAAATGATTTGGATGAAGGAGTGGAAGGGTGGATTAGTAAGTTCGAGGATGATAAGAAGGTGGGTTGAGTTGTGAATAGTGAGAAAGGCTGTACTAGATGACAAGGGGACATTGATAGGATGCAGAGCTGGGCTGAGAAGTGGCAGATGGAGTTTAACCCTGAAAAGTGTGAGTTGATTCATTTTGGAAGGGCAAACTTGAAAGCAGAATACAAAGTTAATGGAAAGATTCTTGGCAGTGTGGAGGAACAGAGGGATCTTGGGGTTCATGTCCACAGTTCCCTGGCAGCTGCCACCCAGGTGGATAGAGATGTTAAGAAGGCATACAGTGTGTTAGTTTTCATTAATCGATGGATTGAGTTCAAGAGCCATGAAGTTATGCTCCAGCTATACAAAAACCTGGTTCAGCCACATCTGGAGTATTGTGTCCAGTTCTGGTCACCTCATTGCAGGAAAGATGTGGAAGCACTGGAGAAGGTGCTGAGGAGATTTACCAGGATGTTGCCTGGACTGGAGGGAAGGTCTGATGAGGAAAGGTTGAGAGAGCTAGAGCTTTTCTCTTTAGAACGACAAAGGATGAGAGGTGAGAGGGAGAGAGATAATGGGAACTGCAGATGATGGAGAATCCGAGATAACAAAGTGTGGGGCTGGATGAACACAGCAGCCAAGCAGCATCTTAGGAGAAAAAAAGCTGATGTTTCGGGCCTAGACCCTTCATCAGAAACAGAAGATGAGAGGTGACTTGATAGAGGTGTACAAAATGATCAGAGGTACAGATACAGTGGACAGCCAGAGACTTTTTCCTAGGGTGGAGGTGGCTATTACCAGGGGGCATAGTTTTAAAGTGATTAGTTTTAAAGTTTTAAATAAGGTAGATATAGGGGAGAGACGTCAAAGGTAGGTTCTTTACTCAGAGAGTGGTTGGGGCATGGAGTGTATTTCTGGAGAGGGTAGTGGAGTTGGTCTCATTAGGGGCATTTAAGTGGCTATTCGATAGGCATATGGATGATAGTACAAGGTAAAGGTTGAGGTTAGATAGATGTTAGGTTGAGGGTAAAAATTTAGCACAACATCGTGGGCCAAAGGGCCTGTACAGTTCTGTAGTGTTCAATGTTCTATGTTCTTTCTATTTTCCTTGGACAGTTGGAGGCTAAAGGATGAACTTAGCTAGGTTTATAAAATCATGAGGAGCATGGATGGTGTAAATAGGCACGGGCTTTTCCCAAAGTAAGGGAGTCAGAAACGAGAGGGCATAAGTTTAAGGTGGGAGGGAAAAGATTTAAAAGGGATCGAAGGGGAAACTTTTTCATGCAGATGGTGTTACATGTATGGAATAAGCTGCCAGAGGAGGTGTTGGAAGCTGGTTACAATTAAAACATTTAAAAGGCATCTGGATGAGTATGGGCCAAATAGGATGAGATTCAATAAGGATATATGATTGCCATGGGAAAGCTGGGCCAAAGGGCCTGTTTCCATGCACTATGACTGTATGACTCTATGATCAGCCTGAGAAAGGAGATTACCCACATTCATCCATGTGTTCGAGTTGGAATCTTCTCCCTCTCCCACATAGGTTGGCTGTCTTCCACAAAGTTGCATCTCGCAATCATGGTGGATCTTCTCGTGGGTCTTCTTGGGTTGTCACATGGCCTTCTGCCATGAGCCTTCACTAAGAAGGCGGCTTTTGGGTGTATTTTTTAATCCACCCCTCAACCTGGACCTTCCTAAATGTTCGGGGACCGTTAGCCAATGGTCATGATCAGGGTTCAAAGTATCCAATGGGATCACACCAAGACTCTGTACTATTGACATGCCAGGGAGGCATAAAATGTATGGCCTCAGGCATTGGTTGGGGATCAAGGTACCTGAAAGTCTGATTGATACTGCTCCAATACCCAAACTTGGGCTGGTTATAACTGATTCGCCTTGAACTTTTGTAACCTCTTTGACTTTGGTTTCTCTTTAGCCAACAGCTGCTGTCTGCTAGAGATAACAAGGTGTGGAGCTGGATGAACACAGCAGGCCAAGCAGCATTCCTACAATCTCTCAGCTTCTGTCTGCTGTTTAATGTAGCTTGGCCAATTTTCTTTTGGGCCCAATTTCTCTAGGTGTGGGTCAAATTAGAATCTCCAATTTTGGGCCCATGTTTGCTTGATGACAAATGTTTAAAGTGGTAGTGTGGTTATACTTAAATCTCTGAACAATGAAAATTAAGTGGGAAAACGCTGAAGCAGAATGATCATTGTGCAAGCTTGCAGTGCAATATCCTGCTGGAGACCAACTAGTTAGCCTTTGTTGTGCTTGCTAAACCATTGTGTTCTTCTGACTCCCTGGTACATGTGGTATTAGCAGCAGCGTGTAATGAAATTTTTAATTTTCGTGATCAAACTGTCTTTTGCATGGCACAATACTATTAAATATCAGAACTGAAGCTGTGGAGACAGAATGTTCTCTTAATACCTATTAGTCAGAAATTATTGTCACAGAAGCTTGTGTGTTGCAATGCATTTTGTGTGTGCTACTTCAGAAGAACACAAAGGAATTGAGGCAAATTAGTCATCTTTTCTGTGGTTAGAAGTATTTCTTGATAGATGCAGGAAATCTACTCATCTACACAAAAGAAATACACTTCACTTTTGCTCCTCACTTTGCAACCAGTTTAATGCTTTTTCAGATTTGTGTAATGTTAGCTAATTCTGTTGGTGCATTTTACTTACTATCATTTTTTACTTGAATTATATGCAGTTGCTTTGGCCAGCTCCTATGCTGTGACATACCTCATAAATCTTGACTGGAATTAAATCGCGATCCAGCTTTGACAGGATTTTGAAGTTCAGTAACTAAATCCATTGTCTTTTTACTACACACTTCAGTTTATTATGATTCTCAATAAAAACCAAAAGAACTGCAGAGCTATAAATCAAGAACAAAAACAAAGTTGCTGGAAAAGCTCAGCAGGTTTGACAACATCTGTGAAGGAGAAAGCTGAGTTAACGTTTCGGGTTCGGTAACTGTTCTGAGGAAGGGTCACTGGGCCCAAAACGTTAACTCTTTTTTTCCCTTCACAGATGCTGTCAGACCTACTGAGCTTTTCCAACAACTTTGTTTTTGTTATTAAGATTCTCATTGTTTGCTTTTCCAAAATGAGTAGTTTACATTGGAATATTTTGTGAATTTTCACAATAAACATTGTTACATAATTTATAAGAACTCTTTAATATTCAATTTTTGTTCAATGGCTCTGGCATGCTGAAGCTATTTTGTATTGATTTATAATTTTTCAACTGGAAATCATAGGTTATTCTCCTGTATGAAAGATCAATTTATCTTATAATGTTAAGGAGTCATGGCAAATAACACAGGAAAGTTGGAATTTTGGGTCTTGAAAATAATTGAAATATCAGATAAATAGTGTTAAATAACTCTGAATGATCAGTAGGCTGCAATGTAGCTGAATGCCTGAATGGACATACAGATTATGCATTGACTGTTGTGAATTGTAATGTTACTCAAATGACTTGCAGAAAAGATTTTTCAAAGTGGCTAACTATCTTGGTCTTCTACATGCCTCTTAATACCTTTGCAACCATGTCCAATTTGGCAGTGGTGGGTTGACTTTTCCATCCCTGGCCTTTAAGAAGTTGTTGAGCAGCATGCCCAAAGCTGCAGAATTAGCAATCAGCTGGGGCCACATCGTGTAACTTTTGATCAACAACGGTAACATTTACGACATGTTATAACCAACTGATGCAAAATAAGCAGAACAGCGACTCAGTGGTCAGCTCTGCTACCCCACAGTGCCCGGGACCTGGGTTTGGCACCACCCTCGGGCGACTATCTGTGTGAAGTTTGCACATTCTCCCCATGACTGCGTGGGTTTCCTCTGGATGCTCCAGTTTCCTCCCACAGTCCATAGACGTGCAGACTAGGTGGATTGACCATGCTAAATTGCTTGTAGTGCTAGGGTGGGAAATGTAGAGATAAGGTTGGGGTGGGCCTGGGAAAGATGCCCTTTGGAGGGTCAGTGTGGACTTAATGGGCCAAATGGCCTGTTTTCACACTGTTGTGATATTAAGAAGAGACCATTTACTTAGGGAGCATTAAAAGTGAGGAACCTCACCCATTGCCAGTGTCTACAGAAGAAATGCAGGTGGACATGTTGAAAGTTGCTGGCTGCTGACTCGTGAGCTAAATTCCATTGCTATGTATCAGTGTCAAAAGTACTGAAAGTTGTAAAACACAAGACTTTGCCTGCAGACGAATTCACTTACTTTCAAAGAACATAAAAATCCTGGGTGAGATCCAAAATAAGTCACAAATTTGCTATCATCCATTTTTCACTGTAATGCCAAGTTGAATAAGGACCTTTGATTTTTAAGTATTATTCTGTCCAAATAGATTTCTTCTGCCATCACATCATTGTGCACATTTGCTATCTGGAAGTGGCTACCCACCTTGGTACAATGAATTTATTCCATGAAAACCATACACACTATTAATCTCCGGCAGTTTTTGTCTTCATCTGTTAGCTGACGTGAATAACTACAGAAATGACCAATACAACTTATCTGAACATCTGCTGAAAACTCAGCCCAGCTTGTTAGGGATTCTTGAATTTGATTGAACTCCCCACAATGATTTTACAGGGAAAGGAATACAAAACAATGATGAAACAATTCAAATTGACCAATATATTGCGCACATTTTTGTTGGAATTACGAGCAATGAGTGTTTCTTGTGCGACAGAAAACAGGTTCCTTACAAGATAGATTGAAAAATGAATTGTTCTTACTGTTTGCTTTGCACATAAATTTATTAACAAGGCAATTGCCTCACTTCCATATTACAACCATGCTATTAACTATAATACAAAACACAAAGAGTGACTCAATATTAGGAAGTATTACTTCACCTTTTTCCCAGTTTACAGCTTGATGATAAATTGCTGATTATTTTTTTAAAAATCTGGTGACACAGAAATGGGAGATGGCCAATCAACCCTTTGTCCCTGTTCCGCCATTTAAATAGATTATGGTTCATATGAATCTGGAATCGATTTACTTGCGACTGCTACATATCCCTTCATACCCTTCTCTATCTATTTCAGTTTTGAATTCTTCAACCGACCCAGCTGCAACAATTTTTGACAGAAAGAATTTCAGATTTTGACAGCTACTTGCATTTTAAATAAATAACCCAAGAGCTTCCAGTGAAACGCTGGTGTTATGTCCCGCTTTCTAGTTATCTGCTTAGGTTTCCTTGGGTTGGTAATGTCATTTGCGTTGGTGATGTAATTTCCTGTTCTTTTTCTCAGAGGGTGGTAGATGGGCTCCAAGTCAATGTGTTTGTTGATGGAGTTCCGGTTGAAATGCCATGCTTCTAGGCATTCTCGTGCGTGTCTCTGTTGGCTTGTCCTAGAATGGATGTGTTGTCCCAATCAAAGTGGTGTCTTTCCTCATCTGTATGTAAGGATATGAGTGATAGTGGGTCATGTCTTTTTGTGGCTAGTTAATGTTCATGTATCCTGGTGGCTCGCTTCTAACACAAGGATCAAATACAATAGAAATTATTATTTAGGGAAATAGTGTTATTGCTTTTAAGGAAGGAAAACTGCAGCAATAACAAGTGACTGTCTCAGTATCCAGATTACAAGAGAGCTTACCATCATCAGAGCTTTGTCAAATGGTCAAGTGTTACCACCACTGCACTTGGTGAAGTGTGTTTGTCAATTAGGTGATTAATTTTGCGATGGGCTCATTCACAAATCAAAAAATGTGGTACCTGATGTTTGCGCTAAACTAAGTTTTTGCAATATGAGGCTTATAAATTTCCAAAAAAACTCTTGCTGTTTAATTCAATGTACAGATATCAATCTGTTAAGCAGAGGAAAGGTTATCCTGTGTAGAATTAGGTTCCCCTGAAAGCTAGGGTACTGAAATAAAATCATCTAATATGTAAGAAATTGAGCGAAGCTATATGATTGGTGAAGGATTTATATTGCTACCAATGCCTTGAGTTACCCTGGCCACTTGTGAGATTATTGGATCGACCCTGCACTATGTGACAGTTGTTCAGATGGTTGGAGGTTCCATTGACTAGACTGTTACCTCCCTCTAGCAAATGGTCTGCAAGCATTAAGTCAAAAACATGTAGCTCAATACATACAAGCAGAGGTGTGAAAACCCAAGTCAGACACTAACATTTTATGGAGGCACTCTGTACAAACCAACCTGTGACAAAGAAATGTTATCGTGGGGTGACTAGTAGCTTGAGATGTCAACTACAGGTGCTGATTGTTGACAACAACCACTTTTCAAATGGGGAAAGGAGACTTCTTAAACTACTTCCCAGAATGCACATCAGAAATTAAACAAATTATTCTGACTGTACATGTTTAGTTTCTCTGAAATACATAAATTCCACATCATATCACCTATTGTAGAGAACCATTGATTTATCTCAATTATACGTAAACTATTCCAGAAAATATTTCAATTCATAATTTCATAGGATGCAAGTTCAATGCCAGTTGTGTAGTTAGACTTAGGTGAATCCAAGAGGTAGACATCTTTTGCGAACATGTAAATGGAAGTAGGCATTCAGTCCCTAGACCCTGTTCTGTCATGTAATTAGATTATGGTTAATAAGAATCTGGGTTCCATTTATCTGCCACTGCTGAATATCCCTTCATAACCCAATGTTTTTCAGTTTTGAATTCTTCACGTTCCATGTTACTTTATTTATGGGGTAGTTAAACACCACTGAACCTGTGAATAGTATACTACCTAACCACCAAAGTCAAGTACGTCAACGTCAATGCAGATTATTACATTCCAACCTGGATAAAATTCCAGTTCATTGCCGCCGCAACTAATATCCAGACATTCCTTTAAGGGTAATATAGATCATGCCTTACTTCTGAAATTACCAATGTGACACAATATTTGGTTACAATACAGATAAACTACAAAAACTCAACTGAGAGAGCATCATCAGTATCATTTAATTTTGAATAATGAATAATAAAGGATTTGCACTTAAATAAAGCCATTTGCAATCTCATCTTGTCCAAAGGTATTTTCCTTTTAAATGTTGTAATTGTACCAACCTCCACCAGTTCTTCTGGCAGCTCATTCCCCCCTTTTTATATCTTTCCCCTCTCACCTTAAACCTAAGCCCTCTGGCTTCAGACTCCCTCATCCTGGGGAAAGGACTTTGGCTATTCACCCTATCCAGCCCCTCATGATTGTATAAACTTCTATAAAGCCACCTCAGCCTCTGATGCACCAGAGAAAATAACCCAAGCCTATTCACCCTCTCCACATAGCTCAAACTCTCCAACTCTGACAGCATTCTTGTAAAGATTGTCTGTACTCTTTCAAGCTTAACAAAATTTTTTCGATAGCAGGGAGCCCAAAATTGGTTGTAGTATTCCAAAAGTGGCCAAATCAATGTCCTGTACAGCCTCAGCGTGACATACCAACTCTTATGCTCAATGCACTGACCAATAAAGGCAAACATACAAAGCATCTTCATCACTCCCTTGTCTACCCTGACTCCATCCTCAAGAAATTATGAACCTACACTCCTAAGTCTCTTTGTTTGGCAACCCTCCCCAGAACCCTACCATTAAGTGTACAATTCCAGCCCTGACTTTCCTTTCCAAAATGCAATACCTCACATTTATCTAAAGTAAACTCCATCTGCTACTCTTTAGCCCATTAGCCCATCTGATCAAGATCCCATTGTACTCTGAGATAACATTCTACACCATCGATTTTGGTGTCATCTATAAACTAACTAATGATTCCTTCTACATTCAAATCCAAATCATTTATATAAAAGACAAAACACAGTGGATTCAGCAGCAATTCTTGCAGGACTCTGCTGGCCTCCCATCCTTAAGAATTCTAAATTTCAATGTTGACACAAATTCTTTAGATGTCTCAGGAGCACAGATCCAACTTTCTCAATCTTTCCTCATAAAACAATTTCACCTTCCCAAGGATTAACTGGCAAACCTCTGTAGCATTCTCTCAATGACATGTCTATCCCTCATCAGATAAGGGTCCAAAAGAAAACAAAATACTCCATGTATGGTCTCACCAAGGATCTATTCAGCAGCAGCGAGACATTTTACTCCATGTGTGTAACTGATTCTCTTCCATTTAACATAGATCCTAATCTTCACCTTGTTAGTTCTACATTTCCTTTTTTGTTAGTGTGTATGGATTAATCTGTGTGTTGGAATGTTTGAAGTGAGTGATTGAAGACAGTTATAGCCAATGGCAACTTTGCTTTACCTATCATCTAGAAAAAAAGGCTGCAATTTGCAAGATTCTGACTATAACCTAATTTTGTAGAGAATATTCCACTGAATCAGGACATATTTCCAATTCCCATGTTGGCTTTATGCTTTTTCTAAGAAAATTATTGGTTTTAAATTGGAAGTTGGATTGAGACAGTTCCAATATGTATCACATAGCAGTCATAGAGATATAAGGACACTCATTCTTTTTAGGTTTTTTTTCAAGGTCTTGTAGTTAAAATGACAATATACAGAAGCCATGGCTGTCAGGAATAAGCCTGGCTGTGTATTATTGAATTTAATTCACATATTTGTGAATGGAAAAGTCTGCTCTGGGCCACCAGGTTCTCTGCATTAGTACCATCCACCCGATGAAACACAAAATATATATGCTATGAAATTAAACTCTGTAGCACTATTAATGCCAAGTGGATCATAATATTAAACTTGGCTGAACAGCTAGTTTGTGATGCTGTGTGATGCCAATAGCATCGGTTCAATTCCCACATTGACTGAGGTTACCACAAACACCCTGGTTTCTCAACTTCACCTCTCACCTGAGGTGTAGTGACCCTCATAATAAACTCACCACCAGTTGCCTCTCTCTAATGAGAGAGCAGCCTTGTGATCTTCTGGGAATATGATGATGTTTTCTTTACTGTATATCAAACAATTCCAAACCTTATTTTGCATACGATTTGCATATGGAACTTCTCAAATACAATGAACTTTTTTTCTTAATCAATCCCAGCTAAACATATGTTTAACTGCACTGGCATCTCCATGAGCATCACTTAAAGGGCTAACCAATCAACGTTCAATTTGAGGCACTTTTGACTTGCTTTCTTTCAAGCAGAGTGAGTGGAGGTGCTGTATTGATGTCACTGACAGATGTTTCTGATTCACAAGGGAGACTGCTAGACTCTGCCAGGGAAATCAGAGAAATTGGAAAAGTCTGTAGTCAGGAGAAAGTCTTCTCTCTGTGATGAGAGTTATTGTTAGTAACCTTCTTGGACCTCAGCGTTGTTCAGAGGTGGAACACCAGCAGTAGAGAGGCAAAGCTATGCACAGTGTGGGCGAAGGGGAAGGCTCTCAATAGAACATCCACCATGAGTCTATCGGGGGAGCATTTCCTTCCTCCAATCTCAGCCAGAAGCAGTTTCTGAGGCACCAACATTTCATTAAGGAGATGGTCCACCTCCTGCATCTGGACCTGCACTGCTGCACTGTAGGTTGGGGAAAGTGCTGCTAGTAGACCTGAAGAGAATCATAGACTACAGTCTACACCAATGGGTCATTTAGACCAGGAACAAGTACCATTGTCAACATTTCATAGCTCATCATGCTTCATTACTTCAGGGATTTTACGTAGGCCTTGTACGGAAGGAGGGGGCTCTTCAATGTTTTCACTCTTATTGGAGACAAACAGAATGAGAGAGCAACAAACAAAACCATTAATTGCTGGAAAATCTCAGTTGTTGAAATCTTTTCAGCAGATCAACCAGATCCTCAGGAATACAACTGCAATAGATTTGATGTCTCCGTCTAGCTGCTCCCATTCCCATTTCAGAGTGTGCCTTGAGGAACATTGACCCATTACCCTCTTCCCTCCTACTCCCTATTGGAGACATTGTTTCTCTGCTCCTTCTCACACTTCTGACTAAGGTCTATTTTTAAAATTGACTTGTGGGATGTGGGTGTGGCTGGGTGGCCAGCATTTATTACCCATCCCCAAGTTGCCCTTGAGAAGGTCGTGGTGAGCTGCCTTCTTGAACTGCTGCAGTCTATGGGCTGTTGATTGACCCACAATGCCATTAGGGAGGGAGTCCCAGAATTTTGACCCAGTGAGTGAAGGTGGACCAGTGAAGGAATTTCAATGTATTTCCAAATCAGGATGGTAACTGGTTCGGAAGGGAACTTGCAGGTAATGGAGTTTTCATGTCCTTCTAAATAGAAGTGGTCATGGGTTTGGAAGGTGCTGTCTGAGGATCTGTAGTGAGTTTCTGCAGTGATTCATGTGGATAGTACACACTGCTGCTACTGAGCATCAGCGGTGGATGGAATGGATACTTGTGGATGTGGTGCCAATCGAGCAGGCTGCTTTGTTCTGGACAGTATCAAGCTTCTTGAGTGTTGTTAGAGTGGCACTTATGGGAGCAAGTGTGGAGTATTTCATCATGCTCCTCACTAGTGCATTGTAGAAGGTGGACAGGCCTTGGAGATTTAGCAGGTGAGTTATTAGCCACAATATTCCTAACCTCTGATCTGCTCTTGTAGCCATAGTATTTATGCGGTGAGTCCAGTTGAGTTTCTGCTCAATGATAACCTCCAGGATGTTGATAGTTGGAAATTCAGTGATAGTAACGCCACTGAGTGCCAATAGAATAGCCTTTATTGCCACTTGCACTCGAATGACCACAGTGAAAAGTTTGAAATGTCACCGCTTGTCTCCACCTTAGATGCAGACTACCTAGGGTACAGGTACTTTGTGTTGTTACCGAATTGAAATAGACAAAAAAAAGACTAACATGGGAACACAGAGATTCAATAGTCCAGACGAGAATAAAAAGTGTCTTTAAAACACTCGTTATAGTTCTTTCTTCGCTGAGTCCTTGGCCTCAGAACAAGAGGGCAGACTGCCTCCATGCGTTGGCCTCTGCCCAGGACTGGCCTCCAGGGCTTAACCCCCTGAGCTGGCCTGAGCTTGCCCTACTCCTGGTCTGGCACCAGCTGTGTCACTACTCCCAGCGTATCCTGTGCTGTCTCTGCTCCCCACTCCTCGCTCCGGCTATAACTCGCTTCCGGGACTCGGCCCGCAATCGCTCTTCTCCCCCTCTAGCTGTAACCTGCTCCCGGGACTCTGATCGCAATCGGTCAGCACCCGCTCTGGCCCTGACTCACGTCCTGACCCCAGCTGGTCTTGGATTCCGTTTTTCATTCTCACCAGGTAAGGTACTTTAAGAAGTTAAAAGTTGGGGCCAGGGTGGAAGAAAAACTGCAGCAAGAGGGAAATAAAAGGAGGAAAGAGGAAAAAGAGCTGGCAAGCAGAGGAGCACCAGCTGGAGCATCTTTTTACTGCACCGCCATCTTAACCGAAAAAGGGCGATGATTGGATTCTGTCTTATTGGTGATGGTCATTGTCTGGCATTTATGTGATCTAAATGTTACTTGCCACTTGTCAGCCCAGCAGATGCCAGTGTTGTAACTGTACTGGAAGAGCTGGGCTCGGGGACTACAAGTCTTCAGTCCTATTGCCAGACTGTTATCAGGGCCCATTGTTTTTGCATTGTTCAGTGCTTCCAACTGCTTCTTGATATCACATGGAGTGAATCAAATTGAAGACCGGTATTTGTATCACTGGGAACCACTGGAGGAGGCTGAGAGTAATCATCCATTTAGCACATCCAACTGAAAATTGCTGCCGAAAAGTTTAGGCTTTAACTTTTGCACTGATGTTTTGGACTCTTCCATCCTTGAGGATGGGGATATTTGTGGAACCTCCTCCCCAAGTGAATTGCTAATTGTTCACTGCTATTCTTGACAGGATGTGGCAAAACTGCAGAGCTTAGATCTGATCAATTAGTTGTGAGATGGCAGAGCTCTGTCCATCATTCGCTGCTTATGCTGTTTAGTTTGCAACTATTCCTGTTTGTTATCTTTACCAGGATGACACCTTACTTCTACATACGCCTCAGGCTGCTCCTGGCATGCCGTCTTGTACTTTCCATTTAACCATGGTTAATTCCCTGGCTTGATGGCAATGGTTGAGTGGGGAATGTGCCAGGACATGAGTTTACGGATTGTGCTGGAGTACAATTCTGCTGCTGTTGATGGCCTGCAGCACCTCACGAATGCCTAGTCTTGTATTGCTAGAATTGTTTGAAGTCTGTTACATTTAGCAAGGTGATAGTGCCATACAACATGATGGAGGGTTTTCTAAATGTGAAGGTGGTCTGTTCTGTTCCTCCTCCATCTTCCAGATCTTGTTTCTGCCGTTTGTCTGAATGCACCTTCCCTGTCAGAGAAACTGACTGCCTATAAGGTGTGCAGGCGATCTGTACTTTGTGCTAAATATGGATGCTGGTCTTCCCATATTAAACAGGCAACAGTCTATGCACTGGGCTCCATACTATAATCATGTTGACAATTAGGCAGCACATTGATTTTATGCTACCTGCATAAATGGAGCCAGGAATCAAAGGCACCTGATATTGGGTCTAAACAGATTCCCCAAAGTGTGTATCACTTTACTTAACCAAAGAGTAATGAACATTAGAACTTTAATTTCAGCAACATTAAAATGATCATAGAAAATTCAGGTTATGCAACCATTTTCCACATTGCAACTTCACTTTCTATACAATGGAAGTGTTATGGATTAAGTCTGTGGTTTAAATGCTGGATTCTAACTGGATTATACCTGATGAAATTAGGGATATTATGCCTACAGGGGTAAACTTGTCATTCTAGCTGAGTCAGATGGTTACATCAAATCAAATATTGAAATGTAAAATAAAACCGGAGGTAGCAGAAGAAATATTATACAAATATGTCAAATGTGTACTGAATCAGACTTTAGACTGCTCCTTCACTTCCACACAGAGACTTGACATCTAGACAGACAAAACTTGAAAAACTGGGATCAAAACTCATTATGTTTATGTACCAGGAAAATTGGAAAATATCATAGGTCAATTTCAAAGCAGATTGACATGCAATTTACTGGAAGCACAATCTCAAATTGAGTTGTGTTGCTTCACAGCCATTTTTCTTAAGAATTCTCAAATATGACTTAACTAAACCAGTGAAATAAACATAATTTTAAACAATTGAATTTTAGACCTTGGAGTCAAACATTTGACAAGAGAGGTTTTTGAACAAATCATAAAAATGCAAGATTTTGTCAATATGCTTATGATAAGGTTACTGCTACATCCAAATGTTTTCTCAACCCCTTTTACAGTTCAGTACAAAATGATAGTTTCCATGAACCCACTATTCATCTAGAAATCTGTAACTTGTTGGATATTACAAAGAAGATAGCATCCTTCAAGGCTAACAGTTACCCTTTAATGGCATGATTTCAATTTTACATTGTTCATAGTGAACAGAACATTTAGAGAAAGTAGTTTTATGTTATTTTTCACATTTGGTGCTTACACATGGAAAAGTAATTCTCCTGCCCAGCATACAGAATCCAGAATCTACAGATCTGAACGTTTTGAGGGAAATCTGTATTCTATACCCAAGTACAAAGTATCCAACCTACATTCTAAGACAAAATTGGAACTGCAGAGAGCTTAGGGAACAACTCCCACCTGAGTGGGTTGTCCAGAGGAGTACATAATGTCCAGTCTCTTTATCATCAAACTGTTGAGCTGTGGTTGCCTGTGAGATGACCCAGAAAGCTTGCTGCCAAAGGGGAATAGAAGCTCCTCTCAATTCGTCAAAAGGGAGTTGGAAGTGAAGGGGAGAATGGAGCACTTGGGAAGAAGGATAATTGTGAAGAAGGGCAATTAGGAAGCAGACAACAGCATTGGGTGAGCAGATTAGCAAGGAAAGTAGTAATGTTGGAAGGTTTGTGATGCATGGAAGAGGTGAATAGTGCAATCTTGAAAAGATGCTTTAAGATCTGAGAAGTTTGAAGAAAACAGGTGTTTGAGTGACGACTGGAGAAGGTTGAGATTGCAATGAAGGAGAGGTGTGGATGCTCCTGGATTGATTTTATGTGAATTTTAAGCCTCTTTTCAAGTGAATATATTTGAAATACTTTTTTGTTGTTTGTGTAGCCTGCGGTAGTACCTTTGAGAAACACTTGTTAGATCACATGTTGGTAACCTAACATTGTGGAAGCGGCTTCTTCACATAGACTTTTAGGCCTCATATTTGAAAAGGCCTAATGTATGCTTCAGTTCACTGCTTTCAAGATCAATATGGCAAAACTACATGACCAATTCGTAATGGGCGTGAACTTCCTGCCAGCTACATTGAAGGCTTCACAGGCCTGGAAAATAGGGCATGGTTTCTGAATTTTTCAATGTTCTTGATGAGATGCAAATCAAATACTGACGAAGCATTGTATTTGTACTAATGCTTTGGCTAAATACAATTAAATTAGTACCTGCAAAAATGCTTAGGCATCAGGGTACATTTGTACCAGGTACATGTCCATTTGGCCAGGCCTGTTCACCTTGCTATGATTTTGACTGGGTTCAAGATGGGTCCAGGCTTCTGGTTATAGAATGAAGATTGTGGACTGTATGTCTCCCAACATTGGCATGCATGCTTGTTAGTCAGTCTGGCCCCATGCATGAAATAGAACAACAACATGATATATAGGCAAGTTTGACAATACATTGTGCTCCCAAAATTATGTAAATAGAACTGTGATGAACATTACATCAAAAAAGTGATGTATAATTCATGTAAATTTAGAGACGACTTTTCAATAGGGCTTCCAGATAACGCACACTTAATGAGATAAAAGGCAGAACTACTGATTAGTTATTTTGTCATGCTTTTTAACAGGTTGACTAACACAATGGACCTGTCATTGGTTAAAAAAAAATTAAGAAAGATGTGAAGGAGAGATGCTTGATGAAATTATCAGACAGTGGGAGAATAATACCCTGATCAAAATGGATTGCATCTAAATTAGGAAAAGGAAGAGTGCCTAATGACACCTAATATTTATCATAGAAGCACAGAATTATTACAGTGCAGGAGGCCATTCATCCCTTGTGCTTGCACTGGCTCTATTACTTAGCGCCATTCACCTGCCTTTACCCCATGTCCCTGCACACCATTTTTTTTATCAAAACAATAATTCAATGCCCTTATGAATGCCTCATTTGAACTTGTCTCTATCACATTTCCAAGCAATGCATTCCATACTCGCACTATTCAGTGTGAAAATTTTTTTACATCAGCTTGCTCCATTTACTTTTCAATTTAAATCTATACCCTCTTGTTTTTGTTTCCTTTTATGAGTAGGGATGTCTTCTTCTTAACTACTCTATCCAGCCTGCTAGAAAACCTCTATCAAATCTCCTCTCAGCCTCCTCCTCTCCAAAGAAATTAGCCCCCAACCTTCTTCGATCTATCCTTTTAGTTGAAGTTTCTTATTTCTGCTGTGCTCTCTTCATTACATTCACATCCTTCCTATAATGTGGCACTCAGAACTGTACACAAAACTCCAGCTGAGGCCTAGCAAGTGCTTTGCACATTTATACAACCCATATTTTTGTATATAATTTAAATGATTAAAAGGGAAGGCAGCAGAAGTCTGGAGAACTTCAAACCACTTACATTAATATAGGGAGGATAGTAAAGTCTTTGCTCAAAAATGTAATCAAAAACATTTGCAACACAAAAATATAATGAAGGATAATCCACATGGTCTTCAAAAGAGAAGTCCAAACTTAACAAACCTTATTCAATCCTTTTAAGGAGTATTAGAAAGAGTAGACAGGCTAACATAGTAGTTGTGACAAATTTGGATTTGTATAAAAATATCTGAAAATTTAATAATAGACTCTTGACGAGAAGAGCATGGGAGTTAGAGTATATGCATCAAAATATGCTGGATGCAAAACATCAAGTAGAGAGTAGGGATTAGGAGTAGTTTCTGAGACTGGCATAAGGAAGGGGGTGGGTGTCTAAAGTACTGGAGATGGTTTATGACTTCTGCACTTCTCTCCTAGCCTGCTTCAATTTCAATCCATTTTTTTAAGGCCCTACTGCTAATATTCAAATCTGACACCCTCTATGCTCCCAAATTACATGAAATTTGTGCCAATGTAGAGGACATTCAAATGTGCTCTTGTTACAAATTACGCTGTTGTCACAACAGGATTTTGGCAGACATTGTTCGCAGCTGAGGAACACAATGAGAAATTTAGCTGCACGGAATTTCTCGGTCAAATTTGTCACTGTAGTTAAAAATAAATTACACAAAAAAGAATCAATCAAAATCGAATGTTTATTTATTTTAAACAAATCTTTAAATTAAAGATCCTGTTTGTGTGAGGATGCCAAGTGTGCAGTAAATCAGCAGCATATTTTTAACAGACAATAGTTGATTTGATTTAATTTGATTTATTGTTGCCACGTGTATCTAGATAGTGTGAAAAGTTTTGTTTGGCGTGCAGTACAAGCAGATCGTACCATACAAAATGCAAAAGGGTAATAGAAGAGAGCAAAAAATACAATGTATGGCTGCAGACAAGATTCACAAAGAACTAGATCAATATTAAATTTAACATTTGAGAGGCTCATTCAGAAGTCTAAGAACAGTGACGAAGAATTAGTGAAGATCGTGTATAAGTAACCAGCTTTAACTTCTTCACTCTCAAAAAAAGTAACTGAAATTATTGTGGTGACAAACTGGCTCATGTTTTGACAAACAGTTGGCTGAACCAGAAGACAAAATGCAGTGCTGAAAGATTATACAGCCAGGAAGTAAATCTAGGTGCAGTTTTTCATCTATACTCATTCAATCTTCAGAGAAAAAATCTTTGCCTTGAAAGGTCTAATAACATTTCATGAAGGCAGACCTGCTTGGCAAGGGTCTGTATTGTACACATGAAAATGTTTAATGGATATTACAACCCTTAAAAACAAACCGTGAAATATGCAAATATTTATTCCACATTATATTCTCTACCAGAGAAAAAGACCTGAATGCATCAGATATCTTGGAAACAGAAGCAAAGATACAGAAACCAAAGCTTATGCACTTAGCTTCTGCCTTGAATTTACAGATTATCAGAAAAGTCATTTTACAAAATATTCAAGAACAAGTGCATTTCAGATCTGAATTAGTTACGGTGTGAAAAGATTTTTTTTCATATCACATTTGTGTCCTCTGGTTCTCTATCGTTTTACAATTATGACTCCCTTCACTTCAAACATATACTTCAAACTGACAAACAATGTTTTAAGAATGATACATTTCCAGAATTAAAGTTAGAAAAATCTTGCATACACATAGCAGCTTTCATATCTTCTGGACATTCCAATTTGTAAGTGAAAGAATTGCTTACTGATTGTAGTCACAGTCATAAATTAAGGAAACGTCATGGTCAAGTGATGCACATCAAGATCTCAAAATTAACAGTAAGTTCATTTATCAGATAATTGTTTTACTGATGCTGATTCAAGGTTAATATTAGCTCAGATTTCCAAGCAAATTGAAATAGCCCTTTGCATCTTTAATATCTATTTGAGAGAACAGCTGGGCTGGTCAAACACAGCAAAAATATTGTCTTAACAGAGTTCATAGGCATGTTATTAAGATCTGGACTGCACAGTATATCCCAGATGACTGAATACAACGAGTAATAGCCAAGCTATCAATGAGAGGAGCCAAAGGGTTGGAAGAAGTGTGGACTTTGCCACAATCAAATCAGCCATGTCTGCTGGAGCAGGTGAGAGGTCACATTCCCCTGTTTCTTGTACTATAACAGCTGCAATGGAGGGCCATAACATTGCTGACTTCAACAGGTTACTTGTTAAATGACTGTGAGCAGAAGTAGATTGTACCCTTCATAAAGAATAGGCAGGTTTCCAAGGTGGTAGATCATGCTATGAGTAAATGTTTACATTCAGGAGCAATAGAGAACAGAGTCTGGAATATCAGAAGCCACTTGTAATCAGATTCAGTGATTTCAAGAAGGGTTCAGTTGTAATCATTGGCAGTTACTCACGTAGATAACAAGACAGTGCAGCATCATTGAGTGGTACATATCCATATGCAATTGCATACACTCCATCCCTAGCTGCTACATGTAGACCAAAGGGTACACCACAGACAGCATCGCCTTAACCCTAATCCTACTGACGTCATCAACAGGAATATGGCATAAAGCATACTCTCCTCTTCCTTTTCCTACAATGCATCATGAGGAAGGTGATGGTAGTGTAGATTTTAGAAGCCCATACCTGACGGAACAGGATTTTGTGGACAACATCACTTTGCTGGAGAGTAATGGAGTCAAGCTTGGTGAACTCATCAACTGTGAAAAGACCAAGATAATGACGATAAAGCAGCAACAGGCTTCAGAACCCCATCATCCATCATCATTTGAAGTCAGAAACAGAAAAAGTGTAGAAAGTAGAGGTAGAGTAGGCCATTCAGTCATTTAAGCCTAGCTCACCATTCAAAGTGTTTGTGGCTGATCATCTCACTCAGTACACTGTTCCCCCGTCACCCCATGCCTTTTGATCCTTCAAACCCTACAAACTATATCTCCTTGAAAATATCAATGTTTTGTCCTCAACCGCTTTCTGTGGCAGAGATTTCCACAGATTCACCACTCTCCAGATGAAAACATTTCTCCTCATCTCAGCCCTAAATGGCATATCCTGCATCCTTTGAACATTAAGGAGATCAATCATTTCCCCTTCCTGAGAAGCAACATCTCCAGTCAAGGTGATGTCATGAATGGTAACCTCACAAGAACTGACAAAGCATCATTGCTTATCCAGCAACTTCACATAGTCTGGCCATCTAACACCACCAACAAAGCCATGAAGCTGTGCCTGTTCATGTCTGGAGTGGAGCCAACTGTAGTCTATTCTAGTGGGACAAGGAAGTGAACAGCGAAGGTGCCACATAAGTTCTTCTACTTGGCAACAAAACATCAGCATTGAAGATGTGCTACACAGGACTGACCAGAGAGGGATAAGAACATCATGACTTAGTGATTACTAAGACTGGGACAACACATACTTCACCTCTTGGATGTATGCCCTGCCAGAATGACAGTAGAATGAACACCACAAGATTGTGCCAACCAAAGAAGGCCCACAAAAACACGTTCGAGGGGGAATTTTAGGAGCAGAAAACAATCTAAGCTGGAGTAAAACAGAAACAGTAATTGCTAGATAAAACTCAGTAAGACTGGTGGCATTTGTGGTGAGAAAACCAAGTTAACTTTTCCTTCCAGTAAGCCTTCATCAGAACACCCATCAGTTTTGAAGAAGGATCACTGGACCCAAAGCATTAGCTCTGTTTCTCTTCACAGATGTTGCCAGACCTGCTGAGTTTCGCCAGCAATTTGTTTTTGTTTCAAATCACCAGCATCTGCAGTTCTATGTCGAGGCTAGAGTGATTGTTGAAAGTAGTTTTGATGGGCTGGGAACAGTAGCAAAGTCTTGCTGCTCATTGTCCTGCACAAGGAACCAGAAGAACAGTGTATATTCCTAAATACAAGAGAACAGCTAGGGCCTCAGTTTCTCATCTAATCTGAAACACGCTGCCTCTGGCAGCGCCACACTGCCCCAATAATGCATTGAAATAAGACTTGTTTTGTTTTACTGTTTCCTCTTCCTTTGTGAATTGACTGACTCATGGTAGAATTGGATTCCTTTTGGCATCTCTTCATTGTTCATGTGTACATCCAAAATAAGAGAGACATTTGATTAGTTAACATTTCCAGGACTGCATCTTTCACCACTGGCTGTAAAGTCTACTTCAATTCATGCCAAAATGGAATACTGGAGGAGGAGGCAAATGCTATCCATTTAGAAATTGTCACCTCTGAAATCTGACCTTGACTTCTCTGTCATTACTCTGCTGATTTTCCCTTCATTACTTGTTTTATTTTGTTCTGCTAATGCAGCAGACAAAGAGCTTGCCTGTCTCATGCTGATGAAAAGGAATAGCATATGGTCTAGGGTGGCTTGGGCCACTTTCCAACGAAAATAGCACACCCCATTCCTCACTTGAATTATGGGATCTCACTTTGCACTTGGATGTTAAGTTTTTCAACATAATCATGACTACATTTCCAAAATATTCATTGGCTATTAAAGTGCTGTGTGAGGAACCAAGACTTTGGAAGGTGCTATTTAATGACAGTGCTTCATTTCTTCCTGCTTCCCATGTGCATTACACAAAAAGAATTAAGCAATCTAAGCTCTGAATATGTTCTTCTAAATGTTGTGGTAATTTTTAAGATTAGAAGCTGAACCTTTTCCCAGCTTGAATTCCATAATCTATTGTATTCAAACATATTGGAGAGAATGCAGAGAATCACTATTCAATATGAAAGTTGAAATGCATTATCACTTTAAAGGTTCAAAGTAAAGATGCCAGACTCTGCTCATGCTCGTCTTCCATGCAAGTCAATGATTGAATGCCAATGATATTCTGCTCTGACAAAATCCATTCTCCTAAACAATCACTGTTGGTGATCTCACGCTATGTGAGCAAGTGATGGCATGGTTTACTCTAACTTGACATGGGGAGGCAGTGGTCTAGTGCTATTATCATGGATCTGTTAACTCAGAGATCTGGGCAAAGTTTCAGGGACAAAATCCCACCCTGGCATATGGTGGAATGTTAATTCAAAATAAACCTGGAATTAAGATTCTAATGATGACTATGAATCTGTTGTTGATTGTTGGGAAAAAAAACACTTCCTTCACAAATGCCCTTTAGGGAAGGAGACTGTCATTCTTACCTGGCCTGGCCTACATGTGACTCCAGGCTCATAACAATGTGGTTGACTCCTAAATGCCGCCAGGGTAATTCAGGAATGGGCAACAAATGCAGGCTTGGCTGGTGCTGCCCTCATCCCCTGAATGAATAAAAAATAATTCCAAAGCCCCCAGGCTCATTCTCTAGGGACATGGGTTCCATTCCTGTTGGGACTGATGATGAAATTTAAATTCAATTAGTAAATCTCAAATTTTTAAAAAATCACCTGATGGTAACCAGGCAACAGTTAATACAGAAAGCCATCTGGTTTACTAATTTCCCTTAGGGAAGGAAAATCTGCCATCCTCATCCAGACTGGCAACATCTGACTCCAGACCTACAGTAATGGAGTTGGCTTTGAAATGGCCTGGTAAAATTCAAGCACATGTAGAAATTCTGGCAGTGGTGATGATGTTCACATCCCATAAAATAATTTTAAAAACACATACCATTTATCAGAGGTTCAACTATTCTCTCAGTTGCAGGGAAATTCCTTGATAATATCTTATTAACCTACCACATGAATGATATGATGCTGAAATGTCAATGTGTTTTAGGGGGTAAATCTGGGAATGTTGATATAATCCTGGAGTGGAACTTGAACTTCGAATCATGAGACTTTGAGACAAAATATTTGTGAACTGATCCACAAGGAAATCAATGCAAATGCCTCTTAATAATCATGGACAGAAAGCAACAGAAATAGATGGTGACTCTTTTAACAAATGTAACAGATTCACGCTGTATGTTATGCTTACACATTTAGGCATACATCTAAGTTAGATGATACAATTTGAACTGTGCTTTTGTTTTAAATTTTGCAATGAACAAACTAACACCTTTTGGGTCTTTCACTGCTGCTGCAAAACTCAAATCAACAACATCATGGTGTCATGACAACTGATTAGAACCCCAAAGCACTCTTGGGCATACCAATGGCACCCATATCCCAGAGTGAATTAAAAAAAATTTCCTGGCAGACAGTCAGTGAACTTATATCTGCAGTTGTCGTTTGAGTATAGCACTCCTCTTTTAAAACAAACACATATTGGAACTAAGGTAATAAAGTATGAAGCTGGATGAACACAGCAGGCCCAGCAGCATCTCAGGAGCACAAAAGCTGACGATTCGGGCCGAGACCCTTCATCAGACATGGGGATGGGGTGAGAGTTCTGGAATAAATAGGGAGAGAGGGGGAGGCGGACTGAAGATGGAGAGAAAAGAAGATAGTTGGAGAGGAGAGTATAGGTGGGGAGGTAGGGAGGGGATAGGTCAGCCCAGGTAAGACGGACAGGTCGAGGAGGTGGGATGAGGTTAGTAGGTAGGAAATGGAGGTGCGGCTTGGGGTGGGAGGAAGGGATGGGTGAGAGGAAGAACAGGTTAGGGAGGCAGAGACAGGCTGGACTGGTTTTGGGATGCAGTGGGTGGAGGGGAAGAGCTGGGCTGGTTGTGTGGTGCAGTGGGGGGAGGGGACGAACTGGGCTGGTTTTGGGATGCAGTGGGGGAAGGGGAGATTTTGAAGCTGGTGAAGTCCACATTGATACCATTGGGCTGCAGGGTTCTCAAGCAGAATATGAGTTGCTGTTCCTGCAACCTTCGGGTGGCATCAATGTGGCACTGCAGGAGGCCCATGATGGACAAGTCATCTAAGGAATGGGAGGGGGAGTGGAAATGGTTCGCAACTGGGAGGTGCAGTTGTTTATTGTGAACTGAGCGGAGGTGTTCTGCAAAGCGATCCCCAAGCCTCCGCTTGGTTTTCCCAATGTAGAGGAAGCCACACCGGGTACAATGGATACAGTATACCACATTGGCGGATGTGCAGGTGAACCTCTGCTTAATGTGGAAAGTCATCTTGGGGCCTGGGATAGGGGGAGGGAGGAGGTGTGGGGGCAAGTGTAGCATTTCCTGTGGTTGCAGGGGAAGGTGCCGGGTGTGGTGGGGTTGGAGGGCAGTGTGGAGCGAACAAGGGAGTCACGGAGAGAGTGGTCTCTCCAGAAAGCACACAAAGGTGGGGATGGAAAAATGTCTTGGGTGGTGGGGTTGGATTGTAGATGGCGGAAGTGTCGGAGGATGATGCGTTGTATCCGGAGGTTGGTGCGTGGTGTGTGAGAACGAGGGGGATCCTCTTTGGGCGGTTGTGGCGGGGGCGGGGTGTGAGGGATGTGTTGCGGGAAATGCGGGAGACATGGTCAAGGGCGCTCTCGACCACTGTGGGGGGAAAGTTGCGGTCCTTGAAGAACTTGGACATCTGGGATGTGCGGGAGTGGAATGCCTTATCGTGGGAGCAGATGCGGCGGAGGCGGAGTAATTGGGAATAGGGGATGGAATTTTTGCAGGAGGGTGGGTGGGAGGAGGTGTATTCTGGGTAGCAGTGGGAGTCGGTGGGCTTGAAATGGACATCAGTTACAAGCTGGTTGCCTGAAATGGAGACTGAGAGGTCCAGGAAGGTGAGGGATGTGTTGGAGATGGCCCAGGTGAACTTGAGGTTTGGGTGGAAGGTGTTGGTGAGGTGGATGAACTGTTCGAGCTCCTCTGAGGAGCAAGAGGCGGTGCCGATACAGTCATCAATGTAACGGAGGAAGAGGTGGGGTTTGGGGCCTGTGTAGGTGTGGAAGAGGGACTGTTCCACGTAACCTACAAAGAGGCAGGCATAGCTGGGGCCCATGTGGGTGCTCTTGGCAACCCTCTCCCCACTGCATCACACAACCAGCCCAGCTCTACCCCTCCCCCCACTGGATCCCAAAACCAGCCCAGCCTGTCTCTGCCTCCCTAACCTGTTCTTCCTCTCACCCATCCATTCCTCCCACCCCAAGCTGCACCTCCATTTCCTACCTACTAATCTCATCCCATCTCCTTGACCTGTCCGTCTTCCCTGGACTGACCTATCCCCTCCCTACCTCCCCACCTATAGTCTCCTCTCCAACTATCTTCTGTTCTCTCCATCTTCAGTCCGCCTCCCCCTCTCTCCCTATTTATTCCAGAACCCTCACCCCATCTGCCTCTCTGATGAAGGATCTAGGCCCGGAACGTCAGCTTTTGTGCTCCTGAGATGCTGATGGCCTGCTGTGTTCATGCAGCTCCACACTTTATTACCTTGGATTCTCCAGCATCTGCAGTTCCCAGTATCTCTGATACATATTGGAACTAAAGTTTGATATGTCCATAAATACTTTGACGTTCTAACCAGTTGTTATGACACCAAGATTTTGTTGTTTTGTATTCTATTGCCAATCTCTGGTTGCCCTTGAGAAGATGGTGGTGAGCTGCCTTCTTGAACTGCACAGTCCACATGCTGTAGATGGACCCACAATGTCCTTTTGGGGCAAGTGACTTGGAGGGGAACTTGCAGATGGTTGTGCTCCCATGTATCTGCTGCCCTTATTCTTCTAGATGGAACTGGTTATTGGCATGGATGGTGCTGATAAAGAACCTTTGGTGAATTTCTATAGTGCATCTTGTTGATAGAACATTATACTGTTACTGAACATCAGTGGGGGAGAGGGTGAATGCTTGCGGATGGGGTGCCAATAATGCAGGCTGCTTTCTCCTGTATAAGTGTTGTTGGAGTTACATCCATCCAGGCAAGTGAGGAGTATTCCATCACACCTCTGGATAGTGCCTTTTAGATGGTGGAGGCTCTGGGGAGTCAAGAGGTGAAATTCCTGGCCTCTGACTTGTCTTGTAGCCACAGCAGATACGGTGAGGACAGTTGAGTTTCTGCTCAATTTTAGCCATCGAGATATTGAAAGTGGGTGATTCAGTGATGATGACATCATTGAATGTCAAGTGGGATTGATTAGTTTGTCTTTTATTAGTCCATGCCTACTCCCTTTTACTGGGTGTATCTGGAATGTTACCCATTGTCAGGACCAGTGCCTGTGGGAGTTTTCTTCACTTTGCCTGTGGATGAGGTTGACCTGCTGCTTGGCAATAATCTGGCAGGATCAAAAGTAAAGGCATCTCTCATGGTCAAAACGAAACAGAGGAAATGAAGGACTCTATCACTGTGAATATTGATAGCCAACAGCCATCCAAAGGAAAATAAGACAAAAGAATTTCAGCTGACCCACCAAGCCAAGAACCTCAAAATTGATAGTTTGGCTCTGCACTCTTCATGAATGACTCAGAGGCTGAACTGTATATCATTTCAACCTTTTTCTTTGTTTAGACTAACTTCTCATTTCTAATCTGTGTGTCACGTTATTATTTTCTTCTTGTGCTTAGTAACTAGTAAATTCACTCTTTTCTTAACTCAAAAAACACAGATTCAGTTGGTCTGTGTGGAAAATATCTACAAGGTAACAGTTCCTTTTAAAATTAACCTTGTTGTAACAATCTGAGAGGCCTTATCTTGCCTTCCCAATCACACAAGCAGGCAGCCTGCCTTGCTGCTAAGCATTACTCAGTCTAGTGGGCACACATCTTGCTGTCTGGCAATATGCTACATCAATGACACATCTGCATTATGTGCCAACAGCTTATGTGGGAAACACACTGCATGGACACCAAACAGACAGCCTAGTATCAGACTCTTACGTAATTATCCTCTAAAAAGTCCTGGGAAGTACCTGCCAGATAGGGAGTCCTGGCACCGTAAGTGAAGGACAGCCTCCCATGTCTACCAAGGGCATTGGCCATGGTTAGGTGGGCACGTGGATCATTGTCCGTCAGGTGATCTGTGCCTCTGCTGTTCAGTGAGTCCTTTGGCTCCATAGTGGTCAGTTTTGGGATTAGGGTTATTGTAGTCTGGGAGAATGTATAGCTAGCAGTGAAGGGCCTGGGCAGAAGGTCCTGTCTGTCTTGTCATGTTGCTTGGAGTGAAGAGATGGGATAAGGTTAATCAGTTGAGCCAGTCCACAGAAAATAAGAGAAAATAGAGAGTAAACAAGTGTGGTTCTTGCAGCAGAACTGAGCCTTGGTACAATACTGAGGAATTCTGTCTCTGGAGAAGGGTGCAGCACAGTTGTGAAATGGGTGGTGGAAGGTATGTAGCAAGATTTACAAGGAGGGGTGCAGGATAGCATGGCTGGGAAGGGTGTAATACAGAAGCAGATGCCATCCAAGGTCAGGAGCACCCAAGCTCCATGAGATAGATAGCGTATGACCACACCTGGCATTGTCACCCCATTTACCATGATATAAAGGTGTAGATGCATTTATTCAGTTGGATAGCGATTGGGGAAAGTGTGAGACCCGTGGGGTTAATGGAATGGGCTACGATGAGGACAATATGGATATCCGTGGGCTCACCACCACATTCAGAATGAGATTTGAAGATGCTGGAAGAGGAGCGCTCACTATTGCCTTCCATTAGGATGAACATCAAAAGCTTGTACTGCTGGAGGAAATGGCTGAAGGCATATTCAGAGTGGGTGAACTAAGTGAGTCAGCTTGTGGGAGAGGGGCCTGCAGCAACAATTTACACTTTGGGCTATTAAAATGAAACAGCATTTGCCACAGGTCTATAAAAGGTGTGGCACTGAGACACACAGCCGTTGAACAGCCTTGATGTTCTGTGTTTGCTGCACATCCATGGTGCAACCACAGCTGGACAGAGTCAAACATTATCGATTATGGATGTGGAGAGCTAAAGGTATCAGCATTACATAAGACTTTGCATACATATTGTTCCCACTGCTTCAGATGGTGCAGTTGGCTCTCAATATGGATCTCCATCCATGGAGCTTCTCTATGGTCATGAAGTGCAGACCGATAGTGTCAAGATGTCTTCAGCACCTACAAGGGGAAACTCATATTTACACAAAAGCAAAAATTACAACTATTTATCCATAATTACCAAGAGATGTTCAAACCTTTTTCAGCCATGCCACAAAATTGTTCTCAATAGGTTTTAATCTTTCTTTCTGTGTCACTACATCTTAGTGTACTCGCTGGTTTTGCAGCTGGGGTTCAGTGACCTGCTCAGCTCTTTCACCCATCACCCCTGAAGGTTTAGTGGGGTGACCCTGGAGGCAATTGGGTCTAGATGGGCCAGGCATTCCATGGGTATTCTTCTCAGGGGCATGTTGGCTCTCCTCTTCAACATCCAAGGGTCAGATGAGGCAGTGAGGATGTAGGTGGAGAACTTGGCCACTTCTGCAGTGTCCTGAGTGGGAAGTGTAAAGGGGTTTGCATGTGGCACCACCTAGTCTCCTTGTGAAAAGGGGGCACCCGGACTGTCGTCAAGGTTCTGTGCCCTGCTGTGCCCGTGTCTTCAGTCCTGAGGACCAATGGCTGGGTGATGGTATGTCCATATCCAGCTGTCCCTGACAATGCTGGATCTGCCTCTCCACGACAGCCGCCAACCTGCCCAGGGAAGCATACACTGCTGCAGCTTCTGGCCAATGAGAGCCACTGCATCCCAAATGTCGGTCTGCCACTGCTACTCCTACCTGTGCCCATTCAGGAAGTTCACGATGGCCGGCAGCACAGTGTCCTCTCCCTGCCGGGAGCTGAGGAGGTGCCTGGCCTCTGACAGTTCTCTGAGTGCTAGTGACCTGGGCATCCCTTCCTTTGCCAACTGCAGAGCTGTCACAATGAGGCGCTGTCCAGATTGTGGATCCTCACTCTCCATGCTTACAGTTTCCCCTAAGAGATGCCAGTCTCAGATGTGCAGGAGACAGTGTTGCTGACAACTCCTCCAAGGCTTCGGTACTGTCGTTCTCGAAGGTTCAGAATAGAGCTTCTGGGGGAGCCTGGTGTTTCTGTGTTGACGAATGAAGCTTGACAGGGAAGAGTGGTAGTGGAATGAAGCATGACAGGGGAGAGTGGTAGTGGAATGGAGCTTGATAGGACATGGATATTTATGCATCACTTTAGCAGCATTCCTGGCCTTTGTCTGTGAGGGAAAGGGTTCTGCTCATAGAAAGTGAGGAGCTGGACGTTGGACGCCTCACTCTACCTTTCGCAGGGTTTTCGTCTCCTGCAATGACAGTAAGTAGTGGAATGAGTGAGATGACATTAATAGTAGTGGCAAGATAACAAAATGTGGAGCTGGATGAACACAGCAGGACAAGCAGCATCTCAGGAGCACAAAAGCTGATGTTTCGGGCCTAGACCCTTCATCAGAGAGGGGGATGGGGAGCGGGTTCTGAAATAAATAGGGAGAGAGGGGGAGGCGGACCAAAGATGGATAGGGGAGAAGATAGGTGGAGAGGAGTGTATAGGTTTGGAGGTGGGGAGGGGATAGGTCAGTCAGGGGAGGACGGACTGGTCAAGGAGGCGGGATGCCCTCCATTTCCTACCTACCAACGTCATCCCGCCTCCTTGACCTGTACGTCCTCCCCTGACTGACCTATCCCCTCCCAACCTCCCCACCTATACTCTCCTCTCCACCTATCTTCTCCTCTATCCATCTTCGGTCCGCCTGCCCCTCTCTCCCTATTTATTTCAGAACCCTCTCCCCATCCCCCTCTCTGATGAATGGTCTAGGCCCAAAACGTCAGCTTTTGTGCTCCTGAGATGCTGCTTGGCCTGCTGTGTTCATCCAGCTTCACACTTTGTTATCTTGGACTCTCCAGCATCTGCAGTTCACATTATCTCTGATCATAATAGTAGTGGACATTGTTAGTGCTGGTGCATGTGAAAGAAAGATGGCGAATTGCTCTGAAGGATGTTGGGACTGAGGAGTGCATGCAGGATTAGTGGTGTGGGAGATGAACATGTTTAAGAAGGTAAATAAGATAGTTTTCTTTACTAATAGAGATATAGAGTATGGGGAAAGGAAAAGTATGCTGGAACTGCATAAAAGTAATTGGGAGAATGATGAGAGAGGAAATAAGAGAAAATGCTTTCAGCCAGAATGCAGGGCCTGGGCTCGAAACGTTCGCCTTCCTGCTCCTCTGATGCTGCTTGGCCTGTTGTGTTCATCCAGCTCTATACCTTGTTATCTTCCTTATCCAGAATGTGACAGGTCGGGACCACACTAGCTGAACAGGTAGTAGAAGCAGAATCACTCGTCGAATTTAAAAAAAGTACTTAAATGTGTACTTAATGTTTATAACGTACAGGGCTATTGACAAAGAGCTGGAATGTAAACAAAATACTTTCGAATCAAGGATAGTAGGAACTGCCTATGCTGGAGTCAGGGATAACACAGTGTGGAGCTGGAGGAACACAGCAGGCCAAGCAGCATCAGAAGAATAGAAAAATTGATTTTTGGGTCAGGACCCTTCTTCAGAATCTTTTTGAAGAAAGCTCCCAAACTGAAACATCAACTTCCCTACTTCTTTGATACTGCCTGGCTTGCTGTGTTCCTCCACTTGCTAATCAAGCTGTTCTGAGATGTTATTACACGCTTCTGGAATAAGTAGGACTTGAAGCTGGACCTCATGTCTCAGAAGTAGGGATACTACCACTGTGCCACAAGAGCCTACACAAGCAATGGGTTAGACTGTGGCTTTGCATTCTGTGCACTCTGAATTTTCTTTGCTTTTATGTAAAAGGATGCATAAAGAATGAATGATCTATACATTCTATGTTTTGCCCACGTGTTCTTCAATGTTGTTTTATGGGGGTTTTAGCTCCTCCTATGATTACTTCATTAGAATTTTAATGGGCTTAATTCACTATTTAGGAGTTGTATGTGCTAAACAGTTCTTGTTGCATGTGGTAACAAAATAATGTCAATCAATTTCTCCAAACTACTTAAAAATTGATTGTAGACAACTTTTGTCCAGAAAACAGCTGCTTCATCTTTATAATGACAGATGAGGCACAAAAATATTTGCACAAAAATACTTGCAAAACTCCAGATATGGATTCTATCTCTTTAAAATCAATTCAAGTTGAAGCCATTGTTGCAGTGAGCAATGTCAGTGGCAGCATTCTACATGGACATGCCACATGCATCATTGAAACAAATAATTTTGCAACACATTGAGTGATTGCAAAATAAATTGCACAAGCAGCACATTGTTTGGCAAAGACAAGAGATTTTCTCAAGCACTTTTACAAGGTGTCTATAAAACTGAATAAATAACTCTGGCTTTCTGTTGTCACAGAACTTTCCACGCATTCGTTTTTGAAAGCCAATGGGGCTAATTTATAAAGGTATAAATGGGGCAATATCCTTGGTTATACATTGATAATTCACTTCCATTGAAATGAATGTATCTAATGTCCAAGATCAAAACTAAGCTCGTTCAGTGAAGCTGTATAAATGTTGAAAATACAGTGAATTTAGTTAAGACTGGTATCAAGCTATTATTTTCCAAATTACTTTTTTATCTATTCAGATAGATAGAAATTATACAGCCATAAGACTACTTAATACAAGTGGCAAGGTCACCCCAGCTTAAATATATTGCTAACACTGACACAATCCATGGGATATGGCCATGCAGACCAGGGTGGGGATGGAAAAATATCTTGGGTGGTGGGATCGGATTGTAGATGGCAGAAGTGTTGGAGGATGATGTGTTGTATCCGGAGGTTGGTTGGGTGGTGTGTGAGAACGAGGGGGATCACAGTGGTCGAGAACGCCCTTGACCGCATCTCCCGCATTTCCTGAAACACATCCCTCACACCCTGCCCCCGCCACAATTGCCCAAAGAGAATGCCCCCCGTTCTCACACACCACCCACCAACCTCCGGATACAACACATCATCCTCCGACACTTCCGCCATCTACAATCTGACCCCACCACTCAAGACATTTTTCCATCCCCACCCTTGTCTGCTTTCCGGAGAGACCACTCTCTCTGTGACTCCCTTGTTCGCTCCACACTGTCCTCCAACCCCACCACAGCCGGCACCTTCCCCTGCAACCGCAGGAAATGCTACACTTGCACCCACGCCTCCTCCCTCACCCCTATCCCAGGCCCCAAGATGACTTTCCATATTAAGCAGAGGTTTACCTGCACATCTGACAATGTGGTATACTGTATCCATTGTACCCGGTGTGGCTTCCTCTACATTGGGGAAACCAAGCTGAGGCTTGGGGACTGTTTTGCAGAACACCTCCGCTCGGTTCGCAATAAACAACTGCACCTCCCAGTCGCAAACCATTTCCACTCCCCCTCCCATTCTTTAGATGACATGTCCATCATGGGCCTCCTGCAGTGCTACAATGATGCCACCCGAAGGTTGCAGGAACAGCAACTCATATTCCGCCTGGGAACCCTGCAGCCCAATGGTATCAATGTGGACTTCACCAGCTTCAAAATCTCCCCTTTCCCCACCGCATCCCAAAACCAGCCCAGTTCGTCCTCGCCCGCCACTTCATCCCAAAACCAGCCCAGCCTGTCTCTGCCTCCCTAACCTGTTCTTCCTCTCACCCATCCATTCCTCCCACCCCAAGCCACACCCCCATCTACCTACTAACCTCATCCCACCTCTTTGACCTGTCCGTCTTCCCTGGACTGACCTATCCCCTCCCTACCTCCCCACCTATACTCTCCTCTCCACCTATCTTCTTTTCTCTCCATCTTCGGTCCGCCTCCCCCTCTCTCCCTATTTATTCCAGTTCCCTCTCCCCATCCCCCTCTCTGATGAAGGGTTTAGGCCCGAAACATCAGCTTTTGTGCTCCTGAGATGCTGCTGGGCCTGCTGTGTTCATCCAGCCTCACACTTTATTATCATGAAACTACCTGAAACAGGTTCCACCCTGAAATCCGATCATCAAAATTGAGTTGCGCTTTCATCACAGCTCTGTCTCGCCAAGACAACATGGACTTTTGACCTCTTTGTTTTTAAACTACAACAATTGCCAATCAGTACCTGAGCACATGCCAGGAGCAACAGACAAGCAGGGAAAGTAAGTAATAACTGGATGAAAGGGACGGTTTCAGTCCTGAATAACATTGGTGCCAGCTTTGTTTGACTGTGGGTGACTTTCATATACATCTTCTCCCAAAATCACTGGATTCTTATTAGTGGCAACTGAGACCTCAGGCAATGCATCTCAATTTGCTCCAGTTAACCTTGCTGGAATTTTTCAGCAGGTGGGAGTAGGGCAGTGGCTGTCGGAGAGGAGTGGGGGAGAATGTGGGTGGGTGGCTTGTGGCCTGGGGTGGGGGGTTGTGTAGCTGGAGAGATGGCTGCAGTTTTGCCTATTTGAGCCTTGGCTATGAAAGGAGCAGTATTTCCATATATCAGGCTGCTTTTCCAACTGCGGATCTGCCCTTAGCTTACCACTCAAACTGGTGTTCCCCCAACTTTTAAATCCCACCCAATGCTTTTGCCATAGCCTTCTGTTTTGGTTCTGCTGAGGTACCCCCAGACTTACCTTTACCTAGCTGTCCTGGTGTTAGAGCAGAGGGTTCCCAACCAGTGTGTGGGTTGGCAATGGCCAATGATATTACCACTAGAGTATTAATCCAGAAACTCAGACAATGTTCTGGGACCTGGCTTCAAATCCCACCATAGCAGATGGTGGAAGTTGAATTCAATAAAACAATCTGCAATTAAGGATCTAATGATGACCATGAAACCATGTCAATTGTTGGGGAATTGCTGGTTCACTTGACCTCCTGGTTCAGTGAGCACCCTTTTGGCCTGGTACGGCCGCAATGGAGACTTCCAGTCTCAAGGTGATTCCTTGCCTAAGCAGTCAAGAAAGACTGAGTGTTTGAACTTTCAGCTTTATTTCTTTATTTTCTACTTATCACTAAAAGGGTTTGCAATGTGTATCTTTTAACCTTATCTCACGGGTTTATGCTATACCATAGTAACTGCAATGTTTAACTTTTAATTTTGTTCTTTTTGTCTACCTTGTTCTTAAGATTCTCTACCCAGGAACGTGTACATAAGATGGTGCTTTGTGTGGGGACATTGTACACATTTCACTGTACTTTTCTACATGAGCACCCATGGCAATAAAATCATAGAAATCAATCAATCAATTAATGTCCTTTAGGGAAAGAAATCTGTCATCCTTACATGGTCTGGCCTACATGTGACTCCAGACTCAGAGCAATGTGATTGATTCTTAACTGCCTTCTGGGCAATTAGGGATGAGCAATAAATGCCAGTGAAGCCCACAACCCGTGAGTGAATCAAAAAATTCGATGAACATCAATTGGCTAAGATGGGAAAGGTGGAGAATGTTATTAATAAAGCATAAAATAACCTAGGCATTATTATTAGCGGCATAGAGTCCAACAGCAGTGAGGTTATGATTAATTTATATAAGGCTGAAGTCACACCTCAACTTGAACATTGTGAACAGTTTTGGGCACCACACTTTAAGCAAGGATGTGAATATATGGAGAAAGTACAGAAGAATTAAATGAGAATGTTTACAGAGATAAGGTACTTCAGGAATGAAAAAAGATTGATGAAGTTGGGGTTGTTTTCCATGGAGTGGTAAAGGCTGAGAGGAGATTTGGAACAGGTCTGGAATATACTGCTCGGACACAATTGTCAAGAGGACCTTAACTGATTATTTGAATAAAAATAATGTATAGGTTTATAGGGAAAGGGTGGGAGAATGGGCTATAAGTGATGATGCTCATTCAGAGAGCCAGTAAAGACAGAATGGGCTGAATGGTCTTTTTATACATAGTAACAATCCTGTGATTCCTCCTCAGCTGTGGGTGGAAGGCTACAATCCAAGAAATTAATACTCCTCAGAGCATTAAACGGCTGCAGCTGTCAGCACTTCAGAGAAGGGATTTAGTTTCCCATTGGCGTTTTTGGTGGTGAGAGCAGACAGTCTCTCCAGCAATAAGCTCTGCTCTGGGTGTGCAAGCCCTGATGCTTAAGCTCATAATCAAGTCTGATACCTCATTACAACATTGAGCAGTACATGGAATTTTACACCGAGGCCCTGTCTACACTTTTGGTTGTCCCAGAAGACTCCCATCACATCATTTTGAGAAAAAAAAGTAAGGAATTCTCCCAACATTTTGGGCAATATTTATCATAAAACAGAAAATGTGTTATTCTTACATCAGTATTTGTGGGAGCTTGCTGGGTCAGAATTAACTGCTGCATTTGTTACATTACAAAATGGATGTTCAGAAGTGCTTAATTACCTTGTAGAATATTTTGGGACATCTTCAGGTTGTGAACCGTGTTTTATAAATGCAAGTTATTTCTGTTTTTGTGAGATAGGACTCAAAAGAACACGAACAGGAAACAGCCAAAAATATGGAAACACAGCCATCGCATGAACAAAATGATCAATGTCAGTCTTCATACCTTTGTGAACGAATGACAGAGAAGCTTAGGCCCAGGAATACAACAGATTCATTTGGACTAGTTTTCTTCCCCTGAGTCAAGAGTTTAATTTGCTGTTCTTTTGCAAGATCAGCCTGTTGAATTGTTTATTGGCAGTTTATGCTGGCCATGTGTAAAAAGGGGATGAGTGGATTTGGGAATTAGAGTTTAGAAAGAACAAAATGACTGAACAAATAAGGCAACAGACTGGGAGAGCAATAGGTAAGTAGGAAAATTCCATTCACCCTTAGCTATACCATCCTTTTTTGAATATCCATCACAGTAGCAGACAAGATTAAAAGGATGTTGAAGAAGGAGGAGCTGATAACAATGATGAAGAGAACAGGACAAGTGGGAAGGAAAGGAATTTACTCATTGTGGACTTGAATAAAGGTGCTGAAGGAGATCCCATACTGTAAATCCTCAAGCAAGGGCAAGTAGGACATTTGGAACATGGGATCCATAAATTAAATAGAACTAATTACTCAACTGGATATAGACATTGCACACACAGGATGTTGCCTGCTTTGAATTGCCTCCCATTAAATTTCATCTCTAGTGTCTCTCATTGATGACCCAAATGAACCAAAGAAATTGAAAAGTTTATATGAAACGATCACTGCACCCTGTGAGGACCTGACCAGATGTATACAAACTCACAAATGATGTGCAATGTACAGAGTACGCTTTGAAAGCCACACAAGATTCAGTGAGATATGTGCATCCTAGATTTCTTTCATTGTTTCAAAAACTATCGAAATGGTTGGTTGTCTACGTCCTTAATGTACTTTCAGATTTCTGAACAGATGAAGAAAAATCGAGGAAGTAAAGTAGGCTTGTTCAAATAGCTTTGAATGTAAATTCCAATAATGATCTTAGAAATGAGCACTGATGATTAAAAATAACCATTTTTGCATAAACAAAATAGACATAGTTTTCAGCAGAATGAAATGTTATACTCAGAATCAGGTTGGATGAGGATACTTTAATCAGTCAAAGGAATGTTCTTGGACGTAAGTGAAACATTAAAGCAAACACATGGAAAATTGGATTGTCTTTAGCCATAAATGGGGATGTATTTTCAGCAGCTGTTATACAGGAAAAAGAATAGGTATTGAATATTTGTACCCATAAATAATTCACACTGGCAACACCTTCACTGTTCCAGAACTCCTTCAGTATTGATGATTTATAGCAGGATCTAAGGCATAAGTCCCGGGGGACAAACTTCTCATGCCTCTTGGCTTCTTAATAATAAACTTAAATTCAAGTTAATTCTTGATGGATTATCAGGATATCACTGTTGAGCTCTTCAGAGGAAAATTTTGGTCAAATTGAAAAGATGGCCACATGAGCTTGGCTCATTTCCTGAATCACTACTGTGTACTTTTAGTCTACATTCAGACAGTGTTAAACGATAAGTCAACTAAACTCTCAGCCAATTCTCTAATTGGCACAGCATGTCTGGCAGTATCTGTGGAGAGAAATCAGAGTTGCCGTTTTGGGTCAAGTGACCCTTCCTCAAAACTGAGTTCTGATGGACAGTCACTCGAACAGAGACATTAACTCTGATTTCTCTCCACAGTTGCTGTCAGAGCTGCTGAGCTTTTCCAGCAATTTCAATTTTTGTCTCTGATTTACAGCCTCTACAGTTCTTTCAGTTCTCTAACTGGCCCATCATGGCAAAAGTTTCATGTGTCAATTCATGGGCATAAATCTCTACGTTATGAAATTTGACCTCAGGGATGTCACAGTGTGCTGTGTATTGATATTTGTCTATGTCCCTGCGGGAAAGCAGACAGGACAGAAATATTCAGCAGTATTTCCCATAGGAATGGAAAAGAAAATCGGATGGCAAGTCTTTCAAACTAATGCACTCTTATCCATATATCAAGGTAATAGGTACACTCCGTTATATGTACTTATTTTCTTTTAAAAAATGGGTTATTTAATAATTATGTACTATTGTAAACAATTTTCCATAACAGATGTAATTGTATAAATTTTATCATGGAACATTTTTTCAAACAATAGTTTCTAAATAAGTTCACATTACAGTGATTCACAGGAGTTAAAAGGCCAGAGTACAAGAGCTGCTAGTGCTCTATGAGTCCTGATCCATGTACATTGTGTGCTTGGCTCTTCTTTAATTTTTCTCTACTCCCTCCCTTGTGCAATCAGTTCATCATATTCACCATTTTCGTCTTGCAGCCAGTTAGATCAGGCCACGACCAGTTCCTCATTACGCGGTAGACCACATAATGCCTCCGGAAGAAGGAAACAGTTGGAAGGGTCCCACATCACTTTCATACCCGTGACAATTCTGTGATTTTGTGACAGGTTTCAGTAGAAAGTCTGGCAAACAGAGGGGGAAAAACAATGGTCTCATTTGCTCGGCAGGGAGAACAGACTGTATAGTATCTCATTAAATTTCCTGCACAAATAAATCATCATATAAGCCAAAGCTCTGTGCTTCAGGCAGAAAGACTTTCAGTATCAGATTCACCATGTGCTGGTTGTGTGGTCTCCTCAGTTTTATTTATATTTGGCATTTTGTCTCCAAATCACAATCTCAGACCCTGCATTTTGTACGCAGTTGTTTCTTTTTTGGAGCCAATTCATTTCCTTTCCTGCAGGTTGTGTGCATTTTGAAATGACCATTCTTAAAAGACTGGAGAAAAAGATTTTCTCAATCTTAAATCATTGAATAAAAAGAAAGACTAATATTAATAGAGCATTTTCCATGACATTTTAAAATGCTTTAGAGGCAACAAATACTTTTGCAATGTGGTCATTGTTCTATTGTAGGGAATGCAGCAACCAATTCACCCATGGCAGTTTCATAGCAGCAAGGTCTCGAGGAAGGATCACCGGACCCAAAATCTTAACTCTAATTTCTCTTCACAAATGCTGCCAGACTGTTGAGCCTTTCCAGCAACTTCTGTTTTCGGAGATAACAATGAATAGCTGATCTAACTTGGTGACATTACTGGCCAGGGCACCAGAGACAACTCATTGTTAATGATGTTGCCATCATTATCTGCCTCAATAGTTACTGCTGGGATATTAGACAGCCTGACTAAATCTGTTGGTGTGTTTTTAAGTAAATATGTGATGAAAATAGGACTTTGTTTTATTTCAGATCTATACGAATCCAGATGAAGAAGATCTCAGAAGGTAACTTTCAGACAGGTTGCCTAGAAATTGCTTTATAATCAAACAAGGAGGAAAGATTAATGCTATCCATCCAGTAGAAATTGGCAAGGTGTACATTGAAAATGCCTTGAACTACTTACAATTAAATGGCGAAGAAACAAGAGTAAGCTACTTAGCTCTTTGAGCCTACTCCACCATTCAGCAAAATCGTGGCTGATCTGATTTTAACCTCAATTTTACCTTCCTGTGTATGTTGATATTGGATTCTTAAGGAGCTTGGCAGGGTAAATGCTGAGTGGATGTTTCACAATATGGGAGACTCGAGGATCAGAATAAACGTCTTGATAATTTTTCATCCCTATGATAATCAGTCTCCTTAAAAATATTTAAAGATTTTGCATTCACTGCCTTCTGAGGAAGGAAATTTCAAAGACTCACAACCTCTGAGAGAATGTTTCTCTTTTTAATTTATAAAATGGCAAGCCCTTATTTTTAAACAATGACCCCTCATTTTAGAGTCTGTGGTGTTGGAGGTGCTATATTGGCATGAATAAAGAATTGGCTTATAGCAGGACATTTCCGAGTGGGGATAAAAGGTTCTTTTTCAGGTTGGTGGCCTGTGATCAGTGTGGTTCCATATTAATGTCTTGGAGGAAGGAAGTGAATGCACTGTATCCAAATATGCAGATGACACAAAATAGGTGGAAAGACTGGTTGAGGGAGGGATACAAATAGTTTACAGAGCAATATTGATAGTTAAGTAAATGGGCAAAATGTCGGCAAATGGATTATAATGTGGGAAAATGCAAAGTTGTTCACTTTAGGGGGGAGAACAGAAGGACAGAATATTAGTTAAATGGAAAAAAAATCTGCAGAAAGCTGCCACACAGATAGCCTTGGGGTACCTGTGCTTGAAACACAGAAAGTTAACTCACAGCTGCAACAAGTAATCAGGAAGGCTGATGCAATGTTGGCCCTTATTTCAAGAAGGTTGGAGTGTAAGGTTAGAGAAGACTTTTGCAATTGTACAAGGTGTTGATGAGGCTACATCTGGAGTACTGTGAGCAGCTCTGTTCCCCTTATTTAATGAAAGATATCATTTCATTGGAGACAGTTCAGAGAAGGTTTGCTAGGATGATCCCTAGTATGGAGGGATTGTCTTATGGGCAAAGGCTAAAACAGGTTGAGACTCTACTCACTGGAGCTTAGAAGAATGAAAGTTGATATCATTCGGAACATATAGGATTCTTAAAAAGCATGGCAGGGTAAATGTTGAGTGGATGTTTCACAATAAGGGAGCGTCTATGATCAGAGGGCATGCTCTCTGAATAAAGGGGTGTCAGTTTAAGACTGAGATGAGGGGTGATTTCTTCTCTCAGATGCTTGTGTGTCTTTGTAACCGCTCGCCACAGAGGCCTCTGGGAGTAAAGTCCTCATGTAGATTTAAGACTGAGATAGATAAGTTGATCAGTAGGGTTGTGGGGAAATGGCATGAAGTGGACATGAGGATTATCAGTTCGGCCATGACTCTATTCAATGTCAGAGAATGCTTGAGGGGCTGAATGGTCTATTCCTTTTTCTATTTCTTATGATCTTGATGTCTATTTTTAATTCACTCACGGATGTCCTATATACCCGAAGTATATCTTCCCTACTCTTGCATTCAATTTCCTTTGCAGATCGTGCTATTTCTGATTATAACAGACTCTAAGGCAGGCAGTCAAGTTACCACGCAATAGGCCATTAGCTCATGTATGTTGCTGAGGACCACTGTGAAACCTCACCTGAAGCTCTTCCCTTGAGTCCCACTTGTAGCTTTAGTAGAACCGCTTGAAGTTCAAGTGCTCAGTATTTGTTTCCTGGAATGGACAGAAAGTGGGCAAGGAGGATGTTAATGTAGTCCAACAGTTAACATTGTGATGCCTTCATGCTATGGGTGACTAGCCAGGTACTTCCTTTGGTTTCGCCTTCAAAATGGCATTGCAACAGTAAATTTACTGTGTGATGAATTTATTAGACACTCAAAGCCCAAAAAGGTGTTACTTTTTGCCAATTTCAAAGACAGAGGAGGCATGGGATAATTTCTGCAGTTGAAGTCATTTAAAAGACTAATAATGGTTCTATCAATTAAGTTTGTCTGCCAGCAGGGAACATTCTCAAAGTTGTCAGGGAGTTAGAGGTCATCCAACAAAGCCAAAACAAAACACACAAACTAGCAAATGTTGTTGCAAATTGGATTAAATGATATGAACAGTGTGTAAAGCACTATTCCTCTGTTCTGAGGAAGGGTCACCGGACCCGAAATGTTAACTCTGTTTTCTCCTTTGTGGATACAACCAGATCTGCTGACCTTTTCCAGCAACTTTGTTTTTGCTCCTGATTTACAGCATCCGCAGTTCTTTTGGTTTTTATTCTGGGTCCTTTCCTGATTGTTTGTTGAGCAACCTTTCAATATATGGATTTATATGTAGAATGTATCAGGCAATCAAAATTTTTACTGCTGTTATTACAAAAGTACAAGAGTGCAAGAAGAGACACTTCAACTTTTGTCAATGGGCTTTATTTACTGCTGATGCAGCTATGGAGGTGATATGGAGATCTGCTAACTGATAGTTTGCATTATTTCCACTGGTGTTCAACGAGATAGCTATTCTGGCAGAATACAACACTCATTGCTATGGCCATGTTTCCTGGGAAATATACATTAAAACCTGTGTCATTTTATTTTTCAGTTAAAGTCCTAACTGATTTGAGTTAGAGAGCTTCGTTTTCAGACTGGAGGCCTGTGACCAGCGGTGTTCTGCAAAGATTGGTGCTAGGTCCACTGTGTTTGTCATTTATATAAATGATTTGGATGAGAATATAGAAAGCAAGTTTAGTAAGTTTGTGGATGACACCAACATTCATGGTATGCTGGACAATCAAGAACATTATCTAAGAGTGCAACAGGATCTTGATCAGCTGGGCCAATGGGCAAAGGAGTGGTGATGGAGTTTAATTTATATAAATGTGTGATGTTGCATTTTGGTAACCAGAGCAGGACTTACACACATAATGGTAGGGCCCTGAGGAGTGTTGTTGGGGAGGGAGACCTAGGGGTTCAGGTGCATAGCTCTTTGAATGTGAGGTCACAGGTAGACAGGGTGATAAAGAAGGTGTTTGGCACACTTGCATTCATTGGTCAGAACATTGGATAAAGGAGTTGGTACAACATGTTGCTGCATGCACAGGACATTGGTGAGGCCACTACTGCGTACTGTTCTGGTCTTTCTTCTGCAGGAATGACAATTCACAGAATTCTTACAGCGTGGAAGCAGGCTGTTCGGCCCATTAAGTTCACACTGACCCTCCAAAGAGCATTCTGCATCCCATTCAGACCCACCCTGTCCCTGTAACCCTGAATTTCCCATGGCTAACCCATCTGGCCTACACATCCCTCGACATTATAGTGCAATTTAGCATGGCCAATCCACCTGACCTCTGTGGACTGTGGGAGGAAACCGGAGCACCCGAAAGAAACCCATGCAGACACAGGGAGAATGTGCAAACTCCGCACAGACAGTCATCTGAAGCGGGTATCGAACCCGGGTCCCTGGCACTGTGAGGCAGCAGTGCCAACCAATGAACAATTGTGCCATCCCAACTAAAACAGTTACAAAGATGTTACTGGGACTGAAGTGTTTGGGTAACAAGAGGAGGCTAGATAGGCTGGCACTTTTATTTCCTGGAGCATAGGAGGTTGATAAGTGAACTTATAGAGTTTTATAAAATCATGACAAGTGTAGAAAAGTGTAGGGGAGCTCAAAAGTAGAGGACAAAGGTTTAAGGTGAGAGGGGAATTATTTAAAAGGGACCCAAGGGGCCACTTTTTCACACAGGGTGGTGCGTACATGGAATGAACTGCGAATGAAGTGGCAGATGCAGGTACAATTACAACATTGAAGACATTTGGATAGGTACATGTATAGCAAAGGTTGAGAGGCTATGGGCCACATGCAGGCAAATGGGACTAGTTTAGATTGGAAGCCTAACCATCATGGATGAATTGGACTGAAAGGCCTGCTTCCGTGCTGCATGACTGTATGACTCTATGATTCTGGACTGAGAGACATGTGCTATAGGACTGTGTATTGGATTTACCTGAGTATACGACAGAGGGAATTTTGGGCAGCACGGTGGCTCAGTGGTTAGCACTGTAGCCTCACAGCACCAGGGATCTGCGTTCGATTCCCACCTCGGGCGACTGTCTGTGTGGAGTTTGCACATTCTCCCCGTGTCTGCGTGGGTTTCCTCTGGGTGCTCAGGTTTCCTCCCACAGTCCAAAGATGTGCAGGCTAGGTGTGGGTTATAGAGGGATGGGTCTGGGTGGGATGCTTCAAGAGACAGTGTAGACTTGTTGGGCTGAAGGGCCTGTTTCCACACTGTAGGGAATATAACCAGTCTAGTGTCTTGATTAAATCCTCAGTGCTATTGATTTGCATTTGAAAACTGTAGGTATTTTTAAAAAGTTTTGAAATAGGATTAAATTATGAGACCATGGGCACCAATCATTAACAACAATGGAGGAAATAAGTTATGAATTTCTTCTGACTTACCAGTATAGATTTTCTGATTGTTTCTTGCACAAAAGTTGGAATTGCATGTTGGCTAAACCAGATTGTCGGTTTTATGCCAGCTGAGATCTTGATAATCAACCCACCATATCCAGTGTAGAAACTGAAAAAGCCATCTCATTTATAACAATATGAATATCAATGGGCTTAATTGTACAATTCACCGATTACTTTTTGAGCAAAAATACTTACTCTATGATAGATTGCTTTTCTTTCTATGATTTCTAGTTTCTACTAGCTGGTATTTAGAACCTTCCAATGTGCTAAACAATCATACCTTTTAGCACAGCCATAATCTTCCCAAATCCAACCTTTCCACCCATTATTCATTTCCAATGCAGCGAGTGCATTTGTTGACTATATTTGTTTGACATCATAAGTACACATTATGCTGAGAAACTAGGGATGGGTAATAATTATTTGACCTTGCCAGTATAACTCAAATCCCTCAAAAAAACCTAAAGAAATAAAGTCCTTAGAGTTGGTGTTTGCCATTGCGATGTAAAAGCTGTCACTTAGAGCATCCTGGAATAATAAACAGTGTTACTATTTTCAGTGAGTTTTTCCCCTCCTTTGAAGAGAGAAAAGTGCAGTTAATTTGCCTTCTAAAGTATTCATTAGTCATTTTCTTGGTGTGCATGATCACGGAGAGCTGACTAATGCCATTGTAATCTTCACCTGGTGTCTGGAACCAGACAAAACCCAAGCGTTAATCACTTGAGTGGTTTGTGCCACCCCAGGCAAAGGAGTTGGTATTACCGGTCAAGGCATTTATGCAACTCAGTCATCACCTACTTCCCTCATGGGCCAAAACCTCCTGGTGTTATCCTCCACAACATGCTTCCTTGAAAAGTCTAGCCAATTTACCCCAATTAAGTACAACTTATACAACAAATTTCTGTTCTCCAAAGTTCATTAAAGTGATATCCTTGGACATCCTCTTTCGGCAGAAGAATTGCTGTTAGAACTGATCTAAAAGATATCAGAATGTAACTGCTTTGACAAATCGAATTATTCCACATGCAATGTGGAATTTTAGTTCAATAGTAGTCACAACTGCTCTGAGGCATGCTTAAATCAGAATATATTGTGCGGCGTCAATATCATAAAAAAATTATTGCTCATGCTTAAACTGTGCTTTTAGGGTGGGTAATTAAAAAGCAGAAACTGTGTCTGCCACCAAAGCCAATGTTGCTAAAATGGAAACAAGTGAAACAAAAAGAGAAACACTCTAGTTTCACTGCTGTTTAGAGAGAATTACAATTGGCTCCTTGATATATAGGTGTTCATAATTTAAGAATGGTTTTCTCTTTTGCTTAGGTTTCTAGCTGACTTTGTAAGCACCCAGCAATGGGTGATGTACAAAATGATAGGTTCCAAACTTCACTTTGCAATACTTTTATTGTATAACACAGGAGCACAAACACACTTGACACACACAATGTGAACTGTTTTATGATAGTTATTATGAATATTTAAATAACAATTTGAAAAGCCAATATAACACAGCCATTGATACCTGGCTGGAGTTACATGCATAATTTGAACTAGAGCACTGAACTAGCAAAGTTATGGTATCCAGATGTGGCTGTTGTTAACATATTTGACCACATAAATTCAATGTTAATTGCATGAGGGGAGCAAACGTGAAGCTGGAAACATTTGGAATCTATCTCTTTTAAAATTTTTTTTGGCACGTTTTTGGTTCTTTGCATGAAATTGAAGTAAACACTGCTGAAGTTGCTTCATTAAAGCAATTCAATGGAATTATCACTAATTGTTATGAAGACTGACATTTATTTCACTGCAAGGTACCTTATGTAGTGCCATGTGTGGAGACGCGATATACTTTTCACTGTACTTCTGTACTTGAGTACAGATGACAATAAAATCTAAAATCTAAATCTAAATCTGATATTCTTCTTGATGTAAACGTGTTACTGAAATTTTGGGAGGCAATAAGGACTGCGGATGCTGGAAGCTAGAGTAAATAAGTGTGGAGCTAGAAAAGCACAGCAGATCAGACAGCTTCCAAGGAGCAGGGAAGTCAATGTTTCAGGCTGAAATCTTTCATCAGGTCCTGCAAATGCTGAATAAATATTAATGCTGCAACTTGCCTCAATAATATTCAGCTTTCTAGCTCACCAAACAATTGGAACAAATTTGACACCGAGAATTCTCAATATGAAAGCCAGAGCTAGAAACAATTATTGCATCTTTTTGACAAATCTATGTTGTGTCCAAATCAACTCTATGGGGATTGGGACAAACCAAATAGATCAGACACGGAGCTGGCCTCTCACCGATGCTCGCCTCCATCTCAAACCACTCAGCAAGAGGCAAAGGCCAATCAACCCTATCTGAATTTAGTGATAATGGGAACTGCAGATGCTGGAGAATCCAAGATAACAAAGTTTGAAGCTGGATGAACACAGCAGACCAAGCAGCATCTCAGGAGCACAAAAGCTGACATTTCAGGCCTAGACCCTCTCTGATGAAGGGTCTCGGCCTGAAACGTCAGCTTTTGTGCTCCTGAGATGCTGCTTGGATTATCTGAATTTACTTTCTTTACTGGAGGCTCCTATTTAGGCCGTTCACCTGCTCTGTATAGATGTCAGCCCAATTAGCCTATAAGGTGTGAGCTAAGCTAACAAGGATCATCTCCTGGACTCCTCCAGTATTGCTGTTTGACTTTATGGTTGCTTATGGAATTGTTACACTACAGAAAGATGCCAATCAGCCCATTGTGGCTCCGCCAGCTCTTCAAATGAGCATCATTACTCGGTGCCAAACTCCACACCCTTGCACAATATTTCTACCCAAATAGTCTCCAAGTCTTCTTGAATGCCTCAATTGAACTCACCTTCACCATAATTCAAGACAGCGCATTTCATACGTTAACTACTTACTGGGTGAAAAGATTTTATCTTCTATTATCCTTGTTTCTTTTGCACATACTTTTTAATCTATGCCTTCTCATTCTTGTTCATTTTATGATCAGAAAGAGCTTCTCCCTATCTCTCCAGCCTGTACATGGTTTTGAAAATCTCTATCAAATCTCCTCTCAGCTTCTTATTCCTAAGAAGAACAGCCATAATTTCTTCAATCAATCTTCATAACTGAAGTTTCCTAGAGCCATTCTTGTAAATCACTACTGCACTCTCTCCAAAGAATTCACCTCTTTCATCGACAACACTGCACAATGCCCTAGCTGAGGTCCACCAAGTATTTTATGTAAGCTCAATAACACCTCCCTGCACTTGTACTGAATGCCGCTATTAATAAAGCTGAGGACAGTGTATACTTTATTAATTGTTCTCTTCGCCTGTCCTGCTACCTTCAATAATATATTACATAAACGCACAGGTCCCTTTTCTTCCGTGCCCCATTTTAGAATTGTATGCCTATTTTATTTTGTTTTTCGATGTCCTTCCCACCAAAGTACATCACATCACATCAAACATTTTTTTATGAGGAGTCCCAGAGCTTTTAAGCTTTTGTTCCATGAAATGAAACTTGAAGTATGCTGCCTCTTTCCCTTCACTGGAATCACCGTCAGTTTCACATGTCCAGATCCCAGAATATCATGGTGCTATTTTTGATATTCCCACAGTAACAATGTTACTAGGCATTCCTTTGTGCACACTTTGTGAAGTACATGAAACTAATGGACAGATGATGAATTTGAGAACAATTGTATGAACTGCCTTGACCCATATGCAAAATAATGTAGTCAAAATAAGATTCCCATAAGTCAACTTAGACTTAGAGTTCTGCTGATTCTTATCAGCAGTTCAAATACCCTGAACGTCTCATTTTGGTCCCCCCTGTACAAGAACATCTGGAACTGATTATGTGGTATAAGAAACATCTTTGTATATTAAATGTTCAAATCTTAAGTATTGTTGAAAGACAATTGAATATTCCTGGACTGGTAATAAAGGTTTACATTAAGCCTGGGAAAAAAAAAACAAGTCTCACCCATGCCCCTGTGCACCTCTCCCAAACTCCTGGCCCTTAAGCAAAGCATTAGCTACTCATCTCATTAGGAATGCAATTCGAATAAGTAGCATGTCAACATTTCTCTTCGCTGCTGGCATCTGGTTACATCGAACAAATGCAGAAAGAGTGTTTAAGTGCTCAAGAAATACTAACATTTCAAGCTGTGTATGACAAGCCGTTGAAACTGAAGGCCTTTTGCCTGGGTTGGTATGTCACCATCTGAGGATAAGGGGGCAAACATTTAGGCCGAACATGAGGAGAACGTTCTTCACTCTGGGGACTGTAAACTTTTGGAAGCCTGCACCCCAGAGGGCTATAAATAAGTAATTGCTGAGTATATGCAATACTGAGATCAATATTTTTTGAAATAGAGGGGCTACAACATCAAAGTGAAGTTGAGACAGAAGATGCACAAAGCAGGTTCCAAAAGCTGTAAATGGTCTTCTCCTGTTTCTTTTTCTCATATTTCTTACATTCCATTCACTAAATAAAGTAGTTCTCTCATGAATTAGCAAAAAAAGAGAAAAAATATGAATGCACACAGCATTTGAAACAAAACGGATGAACTGAGACTACAAATAGGAATAAACCTGCAACCTGGTAGCCATTACAATCCATAATTTCAGTCATAGTTACAGCAGACACAGATTGGAATCTTGAACCGATGCAGGACATTGAACAGTGAAAAGGTGGTGATTGTAACAAGGCTAGCCAGCTGGATGGCATGGAATATGACTTTCTTGTTCAGGGTTGGTAATCTGGTCTCATCAGGGACCCCTGGCTGACAGATATAAGCAGGAGTGTCAGAGATCCTGCCACTCTGATTGCTGACTCTGAAGAGGCTTTACTAGAGTCTGTTCATGCATAAATTAAGGGTGACTTAGTGATAGGATAGCAGCCTCTGTCACAGGAAACTAGGAAAAACTGCTTCTGACAAGAAACTAGGATAAACTGGAAGGGTGGTTGTATTGATTGTATTAGGACAATAGGAAGGGGTGACCTATGTTCAGGAAACAAGATGTGAAGTAGTTTGTGTAGGGCGAGGTGCTATTTATTGGAATTCTATTCCTATAGTGACAAGTAGCTTTTGCTTTGCTTAAGGGCAAGGGTACTTGCAGGTGGGGCAGGGGCTGATTGTGGTGGGGAAGTACAGGGCATGGGTGAGACTTGTGTTTTTGTGGTAGGGATGAGAAATGATAATGGCAAGAAGTCACTTTTGATGATGTAAAAGTCCTTAAACAATAACTGTGTTGTAGAGTGGAGCATAAAAGAAGAAATAACAAAAACTTACCAGCAAGTTATAATACGAGAGATTTTAATCTACATATCAAGTGGAAAAAAACTCAGATGGACAAAGGTAACCTAGATGGGAAGTGCGTTGAACATTTCCAGGTAATTTCTTAGAACAACATATTTTGAAACTCATCAGAGAGCAGCCTTTGCTAGACATGGAATTGTGTAATGAGAAGGTATTAATTAATGATCTCACAATGAAAACTCCCCGAAGTAGCTGTGAACAAACAATGACAGAAATTTACACTTAGTTTGAGGTAAAGAGATATAGACCCAAGCGTGTCAAGCTTGAGGAAAAAGCCTATAATTTTGCAAAGACAGATGATAAGTCAGAATATTGGACAAAAATTGAACAACACTAAAGAACAACCAAAGAATTAACAAGGAGGAAAACAATAGTGTACAAAAAAAAGCCAATCAGAAATATGAAAATAGATGGAAAGAGTTTCTCTTAATATTTTTGAAGTAATGAATGACCAGATTGAGTATTGGTCTTACAGATTCTGAAACTGGAGAACTAAGAATGTATTATAAGGAAGGAACAGATTTTACATTGATCTACAATACAGGCAATTTCCGATCTGTGAACATTTAACTTACGATCACTCGCACTTACAAATGAGATCACATATTAATATTAATTTTCCGGATCTGACATGCGATCATTTGCTTTTACTTATGAATGGCTATTTTGTATTATACTGCATTATGTTCTGATTGCATAGAAATCAACTTGCGAACATACTCAGGAACAGAACCCATCCGTAACCCCATATGTCTGTACAGAAATTACACGCAATATCCCAAAACAGCAGTCAATCAGGAAATGGAATGGAGGGAAGGGCTCAGAAAAATCATAAACACCAGACAAGTGGTACTGAGTAAATTGTTGAACCTGGTGCTGGAACCTCATGTGTTCATAATTAATACCAAGAACTTAGATAAAAGATCAGATGGCATGGTTACTAAATTTGCTGATGACTTAAAGGCCATAGGAAAATAATTTAAGAAGAGGATGTAAGGAAGCAGCAATAGTATATCAATGAATGAGTGGGCAAAGATGTAGCTAATGGATTGTAATGTGGGATAATGGCGAACTTGTCCATTTTGGCTGAAAGAATAAAAAGAAACAGATTATCCAAATGGGGAGTGATTTCAGAGCTCTGAGATGCGGAGGGATCTAGATATCTTAGCACATTAATCTCAAGAGGCTTGCATGCAGGTAGAGTAGGCAATCTGAACTATTAATTGAATGTCATCATTTATTGTGAAGGGAATTGAAAACAAAAGGTGTGAGGTTATGCTTCAGATAAACAGTATGCTGGTGAGACTGCATCTGGGATATTGTGCACAGTATTGATCACCTTATTCAATGGCAGAAGTAAGTGCATTGGAAACAGATCTGAAAGGGTTGACCAGACAAATACCTCAGCTGGGAGTGTCATTTTTCAAGGAAATGTTGGACAAGCTAGGCTTGTATCTAATGTGGTTTAGATGAATGAGAGGTGAATTGATTGAACCAGATAAGATCCTGCAATGTCTTGAGAGGATAGATATTACTCTGATGGGAAAAACTGAAACAAAATTCACTGTTTAAAAAGCAGAAGGTGCCTATTTTAAATAGAGTTGAGGTTAAGAAAAGGAGGGTTGTGTGTCTTTTGAAACTCTTTCTCAACAAGAGTTGGAAGCAAAGTAATAGAATATTTTTAAGATAGAGGGTGTCCTTCAACATTTTCAGGAGTCTGTCTTGTGTGTGTGTGTGTGTGTGTGTGTGTGTGTGTGTGTGTGTGTCTGTGTGTGTGTGTGTGTGTGTGTGTGTGTGTGTGTGTGTGTGTGAGCCGATCAATTAAAACCTTCTAACTGATTAGAGATTGAACAGCATCTTAGGTTTGTTGAGTACATCCTCATCAATGGTGTGAACCTTTGATCTTTTACTTATAAATTCTGTGTCTGATGCAACCTCTCTCACTAACACCTGAAGAAGGACTGAGGCTCCGAAAGCTTGTGTTTTCAAAGAAACCTGCTAGGCTATAATTGTGAAATTTCTAGTCTTGTCCACCCCAGACCAACAGTGGCAGCTCCCCATCAGAAAAAAACCACCACACATCTCAGCACAGATTAGGAAGCTTTAAGAGTGTGAAATCTTCCAGATGACATCATACATTGCAAGGCAGTTTATAATCATTATTTGAATTTGAGTTTCTGTGTGTGTCTTGAAAACGCTCCACGACATACGTCACATTTTCCAAGGAATATTATTCCTCTCACAGGAAATGCTGTTCAGATTTGGCTCTGCTTTTATCATGACAGCAGTTCAATTTTATTGATACTGGATTATATTCACATTGAAAAACTAATTAGTATTACTGCAAACCCAAGTAGAAAGAAGTTTTTGCTGACATTTAAGAGATTGTTATATATTCATATTAACCACTTTCCACTGCGAAAAAAAAAGTGACAAGCTGACAAAATCAGGCAGAGAGAAACAAATAGTTCTGGTTCTGAAACTGATGAGTTAGAGTGACTGGGGTGAACGATATGGCTCAAATTTCACGCCCTGACAATCTGTCTCTCTATATCTCTCAGTTCCACTTATGCATATTGCTCTGTCTCGATTACTTGATTTATTGGCTTCAAGGACACTACTTGGCTCCATCATTATGACATTTCCATTCTGTGCTCATCCACTGACAAACCAGAGGGTGGTTCCTTGGTGACAAGGGTTATCCTGTCATGCTCTGGGCTCGTGATTCAACTCTCTAACCCAACTACACATGACCAATCTGAATAAAATGATTGCCACAAAAAGCATCAAAGAGGAGGCCATTGCGGAGCTGAAGCAACAATTCTACACCATTCCAAAGGAATCCTTCACCTAATTTGTGGTGGTCTGTCGTAGCTTCAACAACTTGATCATAACGAGGAAGAAGAGGTGAAGGAGGAGGAAGAAGAGGGCGAGCAGGAGGAACGGAGGAACCTGTGGGAATATTGTTAACAGCTTATAAGAACTTGAGCTATACCAGGACTGGATAGAAGGCTAGTGCAGACTCTATCCATAAACAAAATATAGAATCATATTGGAGCAGGGCTTCACCAGCACCATCAGGGTTTAATCCAATGTAATCTGACATCATCATGACAGAGCTCCTTACATATTTACCCAGTTGGTTTTGCGAGAATATTTACACAGTTAACCCCCAACAGAGATGACCAGTGAATCTTCTTTCTTTCTGAGTTGCAACAATCTCTTGATTAAACCAGAGTTGCATTGAAAACAACCCTGGATCCGCATTCGACAAAATTCTCTCTGTCACTGACAATGACACTATCATCTTGGCCACAACGCTGAATAAAACCATCACACACAAAAAAAAAGTTAATTTTGTCAAGTAAATCATTCAATAGTGCACGCACGAGTCGAAAAACCACCCTTAGTGGATGCTTTGCTGCTACCTTTGCCTGGCCTGGTGATCACACACAGTGTCAGCATATTGACTGAAGAGTGAGTGGGCAAAGGTTGCTAATTTTTAGTGCGCAGGTTGCCAATGGTCTTGCAGGGCTATCTCAAACAACTTTGATGCTTGTAAGTACTGGTTTTATATTTGTAGAATCAAAGAATACGCATTGTGTGGAAACAGGCCATTCAGCCCATCAAGTCTGCACTGACCCTCTGAAATGCATCCCACCCTTCCACCCTATCCTTGTAACCCTGCATTTCCTACGGCTAATCCACCTCGCCTGCACATCTCTGGGTTCTGTGGGCAATTTAGTATAACCAATCCACCCTAACCTGCACATCTATGGACTGCGGAAGGAAACTGAAGCACCCGGAAGAAATCTACGCAGCTGCACAGAGAATATACGAACACCACACAGAGGGTGGAATCAAATCCAAGTCTCTGGTGCTGTGAGGCAGCAATGCTAACCACTGAGTCACCGTGCCACCTATGGTGTTGTACCACCTTAGTACAGGCAACAGTTGTCTGGCTTGGCTGGTTGGCACAACTACTTAGTGGGGTACTTATGAAGTGTTGTCAACCTGACAGAGGACTGCAGGCTTATGTCTACCTGAGTCACTGCCACTGTCCTGGAGCAGTACCTCTGTACTTCAGGTAATCTCAGGTGTTGGGCTGCAGTGGGAGCCTGAAAGCCCCTATGGCTATGATGGATGAAACCAAGATGGCAGCAGCATCAGCCTGTATGGAACAAATTTGATCATGCTTGTGGCTTCTATCTGAGGTTGGATGTGTTCAGTTTGAGCTTCCATAGCAGCATTGAGACATTGGCTGGCTGATGCTTATGCTGCATTAGAAATTGAGAGATTGATCACCAAGCACTGCTCGAGATTACCAGGCAGGAAGTCTTGGGGATCTGCAACAAACAGACTGCAGAACACGAGGGTCTTGGTGAGAGTTAGGCTGAGGGAAGTAGGAGTGAGGTGTTCAATGGTCACACCATCTGCAGCTTGTATTTCATACCAGATATCAGGTTGAGGGTCAAGCGACATTTAAGAAAGGGGTCAGGCAGGAACATGTCATCATCCTGAATGTCCTTGGAGACAGTGGATGCAAAAATCTTAATCACAGCTGTGGAGGAGAACCATCTCCACCAATGGGCTCAGGAATTGCAAGAATATTTGTGCTCTGTTGGTTTTCTGTCACTCATGTGGTTATATGCCAAAGAGAGGGACTCAGAGTGACACCATGTTTTTGAACGATGTGCTTATCATGGGTGTGCAGGCTGTAAGGCTGAGAGCAGTACTAAGGGTGTGATGGTGAGATGGCTCTGTGATGTGAGGTCTGCAGTGTGCTTGATACAACAAAGTGCAAATTAAATATACATTATGATTCCTGTGCTTGTTTTCTAGCTGAATCCAACATTTCCTCAACACAAAGGCTGTAATTGTTGAGTGGAAAATAACATTTGGTCTGTACCACACGGAAAATGTCAAAGAAACAAAAAAAAGTTTGCATTTACATAGTGTCTTTTGTAGCCTTAGGTTTTCCTATAGCATGTTATAGCTGAAGAAGTATTTTTGAAATGTTGTCACATTTGTAACACAAGAAATGCAGCAGATAATTTGCTCACAGCAAGCTCCTCCAGAAAGCAATGTGCCGATGGTCAACTAGTTATTTTTCAAATATTGATGGATAAATATTGACCAGACTACTGGTGACAGCACCGTACCGTTACCTTCAAAAGAGTGGCATTAGATCTGTTATGTTTCCACGAGGGGGTAAACAGTGCCTTGGTTTAATGTCTCGTCTGAGAGATGGCACCTGTGCCATTGTGGCATTCTCTCAGGGCCTCAGTAAATTGTTTACTTAGATTTGATTCTCTTTGGCAGATCAGACCAGATGCTCCATATATCCTTGCCAGCTCCTGTCTGCTGATACTTACTGGAAAGAAAAGCATGGTATTACAGTTAATTGCACTTCATGATTGCAAATAATTTTTCACAATTGATTAAACATGAGATTAAACATAACATTTATAAAATGTTAGAAAAATCCCACATTGTAATCACATATTAAAACACAGAACTTCATTTTTGACTTGCAAGTGTTTTCCTTTTGCTGGCCAACAAAGTGAACCACAGGCAGTGACTATTCCACTCACTGATTACATCAGATTACAGAATAATTCTAGTTAAGAACAAAACACAAAAACAGATTTTTTTTTTCATGCTGAAAAACATATTTGACAGCTCTTATGATAAAATGCAGGTATGCGATTTTACAATTTCCATTGTTTAAAGAGAGTTTAATCACACTTTTTAGCGGTTACAGATTATGTTTCAACTTACAAGCTTTTATACTTCAAGAAAAGTCCTAGCCACTATTGAGCCAGATTTATTTATAATTAAAGGCAAAGAGGAAATAATACAACATCAGGTGAGGGGCAGACAAATGATCAAGAGATATAGTGTGAGATTTTTACCAATGAGTCATTGAGGTGGTTCCTGGTTCACAGTATGTAGGAATTTATGCCAATAGTGGCGTAAGAGTGTAGAGGTGGAGGGACAGGAAACCAGTTCAACATGGAATATGGAGTGTGCCACTAGCTGAAACTGGAGACTGGTGTCTCAGGAAGCTTGCCACTGAGAGAGGTGGCTGCTGTTCAGACAGCTAGGTGAATGTGACATCATCTCAAAATGGAGGGGTACGCGGCAGGCTGGGCATAACTTTATTTTCAGAGGGGCCAAGTAGGTAGGATCTAACGTTGTGGCAGTAAGGGTTATCTTTGCTGCTAGTGATTGGCCAACTCTCTTCTCTATGCTGTGAAGCCATGGGCAACTGCTTTATTGAAGCTGGGATCCTCCCCATGGCTTTCGGTTTCCCTCTGACACTGTCAATGGGCAAAATTCTGCCTATAATTCCAATCCCAACTGCAGCTGGGAATTAATGAAATTAAAAACTAATTAAATTGGAGCATTAAAAATTAAATTTAAAAACTGCAACAAATAATTATTAATAATGATAACTTTGAGCTAATGGGGTTGTCCTAATAGTCCCTGTGGTTGGATTAATGCCCTTTGATGAATGAAATCTGACGTCCTTACCTAATCTGTGTATTTGAGACTTCAGATCTACTGGAAAACAAAGTTCAATTGTTTCTTAATTGCACACTGAAATTTCTTAGTAAGAAAATCAATTGTACCAAGCTACTATGAAAATATAACCCTGAAGCATCTTCACCCCAAAGATTTCAGCAGCTCGAGATTATGAAGTCCCAACATCTTGTCATGGGTAATTAGGGATGAGCAATAAACATCGGACTTGCCAGCAATACCAACATGCTCGGAATGAGTGATAATAGCAACTGCAGATGCTGGAGAATCCGAGATAACAAGGTGTGGAGCTGGATGAACACAGCAGGCCAAGCAGCATCTTAGGAGCAGGAAAGCTGATGTTTCGGGCCTGGACCCTTCATCAGAAATGGGGGAGGGGAAGACGGTTCTGAAATAAATAGGGACAGAGGGGGAGGAGGATCGAAGATGGATAGAGGAGAAGATCGGTGGAGAGGAGACAGACAAATTAAAGAGGTGGGGATGGACCCAGTAAAGGTGAGTGTAGGTGGGGATGTGGGGAGGAGATAGGTCAGTCCAGGGAGGATGGAGAAGTCAAGGGGGCATGATGAGGATAGTAGGTAGGAAATGGGAGTGGCGCTTGAGGTGGCAGGAGGGGATTCGTGAGAGGAAGAACAGTTTAGGGAGGTGGGGACGAGCTGGGCTGGTTTTGGGATGTGGTAGGGGCAGGGGGAGATTTTGAAGCTTGTGAAGTCCACATTGATACCATTGGGCTGCAGGGTTCCCAAGCAGAATATGAGTTGCGGTTCCTGCAACCTTCGGGTGGCATCATTAGGGCACTGCAGGAAGCTCAGGGTGGACATGTTATCTGAGGAATGGGAGGGGGTGTAGAAATGGTTTGCGACTGGGAGGTGCAGTTGTTTATTGCGCACTGAGTGCAGATGTTCTGCAAAGCAGCCCCCAATCCTCCACTTGGTTTCCCTGATGTAGAGGAGGCCACAATAGGCACAGCGGATGCAGTATACCACATTAGCAGATGTGCAGGTGAACGTCTGCTTGATGTGGAAAGTCTTTTTGGGGCCTGGGATGGCAGTGAAGGGGGATGTGTGGGCGCAGCTGTAGCACTTCCTGCGGTTGCTGTAGCACTTCCTGCGGTTGCAGGGAAAAGTGCCAGGTGTGGTGGGGCTGGAGGGGAGTGTGGAGCGGACAAGGGAGTCATGGAGAGAGTGGTCTCTCCGGAAAGCAGATAAGGGTGTGGAGGGAAAAATGTTTTTGGTGGTAGGGTCAGATTGCAGATGGTGGAAGTGTCAGAGGATGATGCGTTGGATCCAGAGGTTGGTGGGGTGGTACTTGAGGACAAGGGGGATTCTTTTTTGGTTGTTATTGTGGGGATGGGGTGTAAGGGCTAAGTTGTGGAAAATGTGGGAGACACGGTCTAGGGCGTTCTCGACCACTGCGAGGGGACCACCTCCCTCACCTGCCTGGAGCTCTCCCAAGGCAACCACCTAAGAACTGATATCCATTTCAAGCCCACCGACTCCCACAGCTATCTAGAATACACCTCCTCCCACCCGCCTTCCTGCACCTACATTGGCCCCAAACCCCACCTCTTCATCTGTTAATATTGATGACTGTATTGGGGTTGCCTCATGCTCCCACAAGGAGCTCGAACAGTTCATCCACTTCACCAACACCTTCCACCCCAACCTCAAGTTCACTTGGACTATCTCTAACACATCCCTCACCTTCCTGGACCTCTCTGTCTCTATCCCAGTCCACCACCTAGAAACCGATATCTATTTCAAGCCCACCAACTCCCGCAGCTACCTAGAATACACCTCCTCCGACCCAATTTTCTGCAAAAATGCCATCCCCTATTCCCAATTCCTTCGCCTCTGCTGCATCTGCTCCCAGGATGAGGCATTCCACTCCCGTACATCTCAGATGTCCTCATTTTTCAAGGATTGCAACTTGCCCACCTTGGAATGAGTTTTTTAAAAAAGTACAGCTTAAACACATTAACCCGAATTTTGCTATATACTGTTCTACCATTAACTTTGTGGGAAATGTCTTCTCACTGTCTACTTCTCTTTTGAAATAAATTGAATAGTATCAGAAGTGAACCTAAGCTCCCTGTAGAAAGTTATCTCTTTCAACTTAATTCCAAGTACCATTTCGACAATACAATTACTACAAATCAATTCCTCTCATTCTGAAGATTAACAATTACAAATGTTGAGTTTTATTTTTTCAGGCATTAATTGTTGGAGATTTTAACTTTAGGATTTTTGCTCACTTTTCTGTCTCTTTTTCTCTCCTTCATGATTCAACTTTTCTTCCCTTCCTTTATTTTCTTCTCTGTGCCTTCCTTGACATTCAATTCACCTAATGTACTCAAAATATCATGTATAGTTTTGAACACTGAATTCAAATGAGAAAGGATATACTGGGATTGGAGACTGTTGAAAAGAGATTAACTAGGCTGGATTATGGGATGAAGCAGTTGTCTTATTAAGAACGCTGAAACAAGCTCAGTCTTATTCAGTACAATTTAGAAGAATGAGAGATGATCTCATTGAACATACAAGATTCTGAGGGGGCTTGACAGGATAGATATTGAGAAAACCTGTCCCCATTTGAGTAATCTCAAACTAATGGATTCAGTTACAAAATAAGGGGGCACTCAATTAAGGTGCAAAATAATTTCTTTTTCCAGAGGGTAGTGAACGCTGGGAAGTCTGTACCCAGAGAGTTGTGGAGGACAGATCACTGAAAATATTTAAAGAGGAGGTAGATACATTTTCAAATTAATAGGAAGTCAAAGCTTGTGATGCACTGTCATGAAAGAAGAAGTGAGGCATAGGGCAGATCAGCGATAATCTTGAGAAAGGTGTGAGAGGGTAGAGGGGCCTTCTGTTGCTCCTATTGCTTCTGATCTTCTGTACATAATGACATTACACAGGCTACTAAAATGTTGTCCATGTAATTATCTGCCACGGAACAATATTTTTAATGCCATACTTTAAAAAATGTCTCTTGTTAATTTGTAACAGGAATTGGTCGTCTGCCACTGTGCTTCCAAAAACCAAAACATGCATTTCATTCTTGGGCAAGTGCTAGTTTTGGGATGGAGTCTCAGACTCCGGGCAGTCTGCTGGTGGGATCTGTGGCTGATCCCTGATAGTCTGTGAAAGACTATGCGTCTGCATTTTTCAAAGTCCAGTGGCAGGGGACATGTCTGATTCTCAGTGACCCCTTCCACATTCAGTCCCAAGTGTAACTGTAGTGAATTGTGTGGGCTAGTTGTGGTGATCTAGTTACAACCTGATCCCTGGTATCTTACCACCAGTGTGATCTTGGCACTAGCCTCATAAAGACTCAAATACTGAGCCATTCATCATTGTCCGTAAAGTAATAGCAAACAAACACCCAAACTTGACTTAAATGCAAATATTTTATATTATTAGTGCTGTCTGCAAAATCTTTTTGAGTTTCTTTCAGTCAGATTTGTTGATTCATTAGGATTCAAATCACAGGACTGATTGTAGATATGATTATATTTGATTCTGCTCATCTCCCTTTCTAACAATGACTTCAAAATAAACAGAATAATCTTTGGTTTGAATCATGGAATGTATTTTTGCTGCTTTTCCTGAATTTTTTAACAGTATCCATTTTTGTGAGTTGAATAAATAGATGCATGCAATGCATGTTATACAAATGTCATTTGACTCAATTAACATATGTCTAATGCTGCTATATAAAAATAAACAGAAGTTGGTGGTGGGCTAGTAGGATGGTTGAGAGTCGGAGTGCTATGTTGTATTCCAGTATTTAGTGAGATAGGTCATATCAACAGATGCCACAAAGCTGGGGATCTGGGTTGGTTGAAGGAAAGAAATTTGCTTGATTACCTACCTGACATGCCTGAGCTGACCCAGTTTGAAAGTGGACATATACTAACGTTAGATGGGGAGAAAACGGCTTGGCTGTGATTTTTTTTTGCATCTTCTCCACTGGCAAAAGTTTCCAACATGTCATGTAAGTTCAAAGAGTCATGGAGTTATACAGCATGGGAACAGACCTTTCAGTCCAACCATGCTGAACACAATTCCAAACTAGACTCGTCCCACTTGTTTGGTCCTGTCCCTTATCCCTCCAAACCCTTCCTATTCAGGTACTTATTCAAATGCCTTTTAAACGTTGTAATTGTGCTCACATCCACATGGAGAAAAAGATTTTCTGAAGAAGAGTCATACCTGACTCAAAATATTAATTCTGTTTCTGTCTCCACAGATGCTGGCAGACCTACTGAATTTCTTCATCATTCTCTGCGTGTGGTTCAGATTCCCAGCATCTGCAGTATTTTGCTTTTACACAAAAGAAAGTCGCTCGGGCAAGTTACCAGACGACTACTTTCACCCTTGAAACTTGGAACTCCAGCATCTGGAGAGAACGTGGAAAATTGTTTGTGGAAAATCCAGCTTTCTAAGCACCAGAAAAATAAAATACAGACAATGACTAACTTTGTTTTGAACTGTGAAGTTATGGCTTACATTAATAGAGAAGTTTCTGTCCAGTTTCTGATGGCAACCAACAGTCCCTGTCTCCCTGCAGGAATACCACTAGCCAAAGCCTAGCTTGGTCTACCTACAAACTACTGGAATATAAAAGCCTCCCTGTTGCTACAAGTAAAACACACTCAGCATCTCACCAACCTGCTGTAACTTGTCCAGATTCTGAAGCCCACAAAACCATTTGCGCTAAGTACTGGCAGATTTTGCAGTCTGAAAAGAAGGGATAAAGAATATCAAAAACCCAGCTGTAGTTTTGTCGGAGATTCAGATGCAGAAGTTGTTTTTCAATCTGCTGCTGGCACCTAACTGGCACCAAGAGTCAGCTGCTAATTAACTTATTTTATTTTGTTGCTCCAAACAGAAGTGAAAATAAAATGATCCCTGTGATGAAAAGCTGATTTACAATGGCAGCCAGTCAAACAACCATTCCCATTGTTAGAATCTCCTGATAACCGTTCCTTTCTATGTAATATTGTTTCTCTTCAGTGAGATCATGATATGGATACTGCCATTCAGAATCCATATTGAATGAGATATAATTAATTATAAAGTACAAGTACAATGGACAAGTACAATGAGTTTGACCCCATTTTACTTTTTTGGACAACTGATTTATTAATTCATGCTGAAATATTCCACGTGTTCATTTCTTTTTTATCCTGCTATTCACCTTACAAATGATTGAGCTGCTTTTCATTAGATATGTTAGTAATTCACCACTTAAGGGTAAATTTCAGACTTTGAAAGTATAACTCAATCCTTACTTAAATGCTTTTCATGCAAGACTTCACCAATCCATGGAATTAACTGTAATATTTAGGAATTATATGATAAAAAGACAAAGACACATGAGTCGCCAAGCTTCAATGACAGACTGAGAATATCAGAGAATGGAGGATGGATTTATTGACAGATTATTACCTTGATACCTCGACTAGAGCAAAACAAATTTTCTTTAGCTATGTTAATGAAAATGAAGAGAATCTTTTCATCTCTGTCTCTCTCTCGTAGCTTTTTCACTCTTGCAACGTTCTGGAGCTGTTGTGATTCTGGGTCAATTTCTAAAGATGGACAAAGCCAGATAATGAAACGCAAAAAATAGGGAAGCAGGCGTAGGCCACTCTGCCCTTTGAACCTGCTCCACCATTCAATATGATCATGGCTGATCAGGCAATCTGTACTCTGTTCCCATTTTCTCCCCATACTTTTGATTACTTTAGTCTGCCTAACTATATCTAAGCTCAAAATAAAAAATGCTGGAGATCACAGCAGGCCAGGCAGCATCCATGGAGAGAGAGAGGGCAAGCTAACATTTCGAGTTTAGATGGCTCTTCATCTGAGTAGTTAAGGTATGGAAATGCATTGCCTGGAACCTTGATGGAGGCATCTTAATTTGAGGCATTCAGGAGAGCATTAGACAACTGCTCAGATAAAATAATAAAATGTGAGGCTGGATGAACACAGCAGGCCAAGCAGCATCTCAGGAGCACAAAAGCTGACGTTTCGGGCCTAGACCCTTCATCAGAGAGGGGGATGGGGAGAGGGAACTGGAATAAATAGGGAGAGAGGGGGAGGCGGACCGAAGATGGAGAGTAAAGAAGATACTCTCTCCATCTTCGGTCCGCCTCCCCATCTCTCCCTATTTATTCCAGTTCCCTCTCCCCATCCCCCTCTCTGATGAATGGTCTAGGCCCGAAACGTCAGCTTTTGTGCTCCTGAGATGCTGCTTGGCCTGCTGTGTTCATCCAGCCTCACATTTTATTATCTTGGAATTCTCCAGCATCTGCAGTTCCCATTATCTCTGCTCAGACAAAATAATGTGCCATGCGATGGTGTGGGGAAAAGCCAAAGATTGGCACTGGATAATGATGTTCATTTAAAGAGGTGCAGGCATGACAGACTCAATGGCCTCCTTTGGCTCTGGAAAACTTTTGTGGTTCTGTGGGTGGCAGTGTTTGTGTTTATATGGGGTGGGGTTTGGGAGGTTTGAGGAGGTGGGAGCAGTTTACATCCCAGTTGGTGCCAATTTGCCTCCTCTCTCAGTTAAACCTAATGTTTTGTCTAGCGGCAAGCCACTAATAATCAATCATAGCTGACAGTGACCATATAAAACCTCTTCTGTGCCCTATTAACCAGGGCCCCAGTCAGTTCTTTGGCAGTGTTTGTGTATACTTGTGTAGGGTTTGTTGTGCCTGTTTTTCAACTGATTCAAATCTGGTCACTTACTATTCCTGTATTGGATTAGACTTTCCCACATCAATAAACCTTCTCTTGCTTATACACACAGCTGGCTAAGTACTTTTACCATAATATACACTCAACATTTAGACTGGGATTGTATCCTCATGCTTCCCAGCAGAGAGCACAATGCTCGATATATAACACAACATTTGATGGTTAGCTTTTGGCTTTTTCAGCATAATGTGGGAACTAGAGGAGGTTATTATGGACTGCCAACGTGTGAAATAAAACAATCAGACTGTTCCTTTCTGCCTGTTGAATAATTTTATTTGAATACTACGTGGTGTTCACTAGAAAAAGGGATAAATGGGATGAAAAGTACAGGCACATTTAAATGACAGGCAGTTAAGCACATGAGGGAGAAGAGAAGAAAAGGTACATTGATAGGGTTAGATGAAAATGGGTTGGGGTAGGTTGATCAATTTGAAATCATCGCCATGGACCAGTTGGGCAAGTATTCTGCATCTGGATTTTACTGAGCTTCCTGGTTTCTCTACCCACACAGGCCAAGTTGCTACTTGGCAGTGTTTCTGACTGGGAACTAAAATAAACCATCATCAGTCTGCTCAGGTGGGCATTTAAAAATTTAGCATCTCCTGATCAACGTTTCTTTCCTTAACCTGTATTTTAGAATGACATTTTTCAGCATTTCCAATATATATATATTCCTGCTCTTTCTACAAAAAAATTGGAGAAAGCAAATTAACTGCTAAAGATGAGAGGGAAAAGACTGATGTAGGAAATTTCAGGAAGTTTTCTTGTTTCTGTCTGATTCACTTTCCTCACAGAATCTGTGTTAAATTGCAACTTAATCAGTCAGAGATATAATGATATACTAGGCAAGGAGAGGATCAGAATGAATTGTGATCCTCTGTATAAATGATGGTCATTTTCTGAATCCACAACACATGGTGTCACTTAGACTGGACTCAATATCTCTAGAAAGTAATATTGTTTCAGTAGCATCAGTTAGGCTCAAATATTCTCTCAAAGCTGCAAATGACTCGCTGTACTGTCTTCTCTTGTTAGACAAGAACCACTTTTTCTCATTTTTAGTCTACAGTCCAAAGACAAAAGGTGTGGTCTCTGACAATGTTCAAAACTATAGTCTAGACAATGTGGACAGAGAGAAATATTTGATTGGCAGAGAAAAGCCACCAACATAAAGGGAATGGCAAAAGTCCCAATAGCGACATGAGGAAAAAAATGTTTTTACACTTGAATGGTTAGAAAGTGGAATGCTTGGCCTGAGAGTGTAATAGAAGCAGATTGAATCAAAGCTTTCAAAATAAAAGGAAAAATTTACAGGGCTATTCCAACAGAGCAGGGATGTAGACAAATTGCTCTTTTCGAGAGCTAGTTTGGAAAAGACAGATGAATTAACTCCTTCTATACAGCAACAATTCTTTGATGTTATGGCTCTACAATCTATTTTCTGTTTCTGGGACCTTATTGTTTGGAAATTGGCTGCAGTAAATGTCACATATCGAACACTGTTTCGAAAGTAATTAAAGCTTTAGCATATCCTTAACACATGAAAAGCACTATATAAATGCTAACGCTTTTTGTGCATTCAGGCTCCAAATCTTCAACTTAACTGCCTTGCTTTGTGTAAAGTCCTTCACCAGTTGCGAAATTGAACTTTCAGTTACAAAATTGGAAGTGAATATCTTCATGACATTTCTGAGCATAGAAATCAAATTCTTTACCAATCTAGAGAGAAGAGGAAAAACAGAATCAACTGTTTAAATTGTACAAATGAGTGCTAGTGCTTTGAATATGTGGTGCATTGTGCAATATATTCTGTGTATCACTTACTGTAACTGCACATTATAATGATTGCTAGCAGGGAAGAGTCTCCTCTTACAGCACTTGGCCACAAAGAATCACTCCAGTGAGGTGTAACACTTGCAACTGAAATGTTTTGAAGCTGAGCTTTAAATGTCAGCAATGTGAACATTACAAAGTCCCGATGGCGACAAACACTTCTGCCACTCCAACCTCACAATTTGAATAAGCCAATGCCAAAGAAGTCAGTTGTATGAAGCATGAACTGTAGAGTGGACGAGGGCTTGAGAAAAGTCAACATGAGTGTGGTGCATGAGCTAGCATGTATCTCCCTGAAACTGCTTGTTGCCAAATATTTGGAAAATTAAGCCCAAAGTCTCCCTAGATGAACTCACTGAGAAATTACTGGAAGAATCAGATCCAATGTTAACAATAGCTCCAGTTTGTCATTATTTTCCTTTCCACCCACACCAATTTTCTCCTTTCCTGAAGGTGCTGGCATGTGCAATGATGTGGTTCCATGACACTAGCCACTAACGGTAAACTACTGAGATGACCATCATTTATACAGAGGATCACAATTCATTCTGATCCTCTCCTTGCCTAAAACCCATGCAACACATTTTCCAACAGACTATAAATATTCCACTTCCACTCTGTAGCCTTAGTCAACTGTACTTTCCTTACCACTGTCTTAATTAGCTGACTGAGGACAAAATGTGGATGACATTTGGGAAAATCCGAGTCAACATGATTTATTGGTTTTCTAGCCAGTGCCATTGTCAATAGTTTATATTTTTTAAGACAAAACTGAAGCAGTCTTTGGTGACATGTATATGTAAGGTGTGTGATTTATCTATAATTTAACGCCATTTCGAGTTTGGAGCTAGTGGCATATTCGTTTTAATTTGTGTTTTGTAAATAAATTGTAAGTACTTCTGAAGCCATTCAGCCTTTTTTTTAAACTAGTATGAGAGAGTGTGTGAAATGGGCTTTTGTTTTCATTGTGAATGAATGGAGTAAACAATTGTGGATTAGGCTTTAAGTCAGAAAATCACAAATTGATTTATTTTCCTTTGATTAGCGGAAACACATAGAGTTTTGGATTAATTAAATTAGAATGCGTGGAATTGGCGGTAATGTGCTGACCCAGATAGGGAACAGGTCAGCAGACAGGAAAGATAGAGTTGGAATAGATGGGTCATCTTCGAAGTGGCAGGCAGTGACATTGTGGCATACCATAGAGTTCAGTACTTGAACCCCAACTATTCACAATAGATATTAATGATTTAATTGAGGGAACAAAATGTAATATTTCCAAGTTGCAGATGACATAAACTTGGAAGGGAGGGATACTTCAGCATGATTTAGACAAATTGAGTGAGTGGGCAAATGCATGGCAGATCAAGTATAATGTGGATAAATGTGAGGTCATCCACTTTGGCAGCAAAAGAGGGAAGATTATTATTTCTGTCATCTGCAAATTTTGAGATATATCATTTAGTTCTGTCATTTAAATCATTAATATACATTGTGAATGGCTGGAGTCCTGGTACAATTCCCTATGGCTCTCCATTCGATACTTTATGCCATTTCAGGAATGACCCATTTATTCCTATTCTTTGTTTCCAGTCCACTAACCAATTTTCTATCCATCTCAATACGCTATCATTATATGCTTTAATTTTATACATTAATGTCTTACATAGGACCTGTTGAAAGTATTCTGAAAGTCCAAATTAACCACATTCCCTAGCTCTCCCAATCAAGTCTACTAATTACTTCCTCAAAGAATTCCAGTAGATTTGTCAAACCTCATTTCCCTTTTGTAAATCCATGATGACTGTGTCAGATTCTACCACTGTCTGCTATGAAATCCTTCATAATGGACACTAGCATCTTCCCCACTACCAACGTCAAACTCACTGATCTATAATTCCTTGTTTTCTCTTCACCTCCTTACTTACATTGTGATGTTACATTAAATACCCTTTAATCTATACTAACTGTTCTAGAGTCGAAAGAATCCTTGAAGATGACAACCAACTCATCTTTTTTTGGATCTTTCCTGTCATCTCCATTGAAGTCTGAAAGTTTGACTTCATGTAGCACTTCATTACCAACTGTTATCAGTACCTTCACAGCACAACCAGTTCTTCGAGATAACAAGGTGTGGAGCTAGATGAGCACAGGAGGCCAAGCAGCATCTTAGGAGTAGGAAAGCTGATGTTTCGGGCCTAGACCCTTCATCAGAAATGGGGGAGGAGAAGACGGTTTTGAAATAAATAGGGACAGAGGGGGACGGGGATTGAAGATGGATAGAGGCGAAAATAGGTGAAGAGGAGACAGACAAGTTAAAGGTGTGGGATGGATCCAGTAAAGGTAGTGTAGGTGGGGAGGTAGAAATGAGATTGGTCAGTCCAGGGAGGACGGACAGGTCAAGGGGGTGGGAAGAGATTAGTAGGAAGGAAAAGGGGGTGTGGCTTGAGGTGGGAGGAAAGGATAGGTGAGAGGAAGAACAGGTTAGGGAGGCGGGGATGAGCTGGACTGGTTTTGGGATGTGGTAGGGGGAGGGGAGATTTTGAAGCTTGTGAAATCCACAATGATGCCTTTGGGCTGCAGGGTTCCTGAGCGGAATAGGAGTTGCTCTTGCTGCAACATTCGGGTGGCATTGTTGTGGTACTGCAGGATGCACAGGATGGACATGTCATCTGAGGAATGGGAGGGGTAGTAGAAATGGTTTGCGACTGGGAGGTGCAGTTGTATATTGCGAACCAAGCTTAGGTGTTCTGCAAAGCGGTCCCCAAGCCTCCGCTTGGTTTCTTTCCCCAATGTAGAGAGGGCCAGAACAAGTACAACGGATGCAGTATACCACATTAGGAGATGTGCAGGTGGAAAGTCTTCTTGGGGCCTGGTATGGGGGTGAGGGAGGAGGTGTGGTCGCAGGTATAGCACATCCTGCGGTTGCAGGGAAAAGTGCCGAGGCTGGTGGGGTTGGAGGGGAGTGTGGAGTGGACAAGCGAGTCACAGAGAGAGCGGTCTCTCTGGAAGGCAGACAAGGGTGGGGATGGAAAAATGTCTTTGGTAGTGGGGTCGGATTGCTGATGGCAGAAGTGTCAGAGGATGATGCGTTGGATCCGGAGGTTGGTGGGGTGGTAGGTGAGAACGAGGGGGATTCTTTTTTGGTTGTTATTGCGGGGACAGGGTGTGAGGGATGAGTTGTGGGAAATGCGGGAGACACAGTCTAGAGCGTTCTTGACCACTGTGGAGTCGGGGGGGGAGACGTTGCAGTCCTTGAAAAACAAGGACATCTGAGATGAATGAGAGTGGAATGCGTCATCCTGGGAGCCAATGCGGTGGAGGCAAAGGAATTGGGAAAAGGGGATGACATTTTTGCAGGAAGGTGGTCGGGAGGAGGTGTGTTCTAGGTAGCTGTGGGAGTCAGTGGGCTTGAAATGGATAGCGGTTTCCAGGTGGTTGCCTGAGTTGGAGACAGAGAAGTCCAGAAAGGTGAGGGAGGTGTTAGAAATAGTCCAGGTGAACTTGAGGTTGGGGTGGAAGGTGTTGGTGAAGTCGATGAACTGTTCGAGCTCCTCGTGGGAGCATGAGGCAGATCTGATACACTCATCAATGTAATGGAGGAAGAGGTGGGGTTTCGGGCCAGTGTAGGTATGGAAGAGGGATTGTTCCACGTCACCTACAAACAGCCAGGCATAGGTTGAGCCCATGTGGGTGCCTATGGCCACCCCTTATGTCTGTAGGAAGTGGGAGCAAGTGAAAGAGAAGTTGTTGAGGGTGACGGTGCAGCTAAGCGGATGAGGCTGTCAGTGGAGGGGGACTGGTCAGGCCTGTGGGACAGGAAGAAGTGGGGGGCCTTTAGACCATCTGCATGTCAACTGACCTATTTTCTCCCTACCTACCCACCTACACTCACCTTTCCTGGCTCCATCCCCACCTCTTTAACTTGTCTGTCTCCTCTCCATCTATCTTCTCCTCTATCCATCTTCGACCCGCCTCCCTCTCTCTCCCTATTTATTTCAGAACCGTCTTCCCATCCCCATTTCTTTTGAAGGGCCTAAGCCCGAAACATCAGTCTTCCTGCTCCTAAGATGTGCTCATCCAGCTCCACATCTTGTTACCTCGGATTCTCCAGCGTCTGCAGTTCCTATTATTCCTGATACAACCAGTTCTGCAACTGCTTGATCTAATATGTATTGCTACACACTTTGCTTCAAAAGTTTGAATTTAGATAGGTTTGATCCTTCGCTTTCCAGTTTGGGGAGTCTTTTTTCATGTATCATTCAGCTGTTCTTTTATCTTTTCATTTAATATTGAACTTTGCGCATTCATTCTGTGATTTCAATGCTGTACCTTTCTTTAAGCTTCCTTATATTTTGTTTTAGGAGTTTTTTGTTCATTTCTTCTATGCAATTCTAGAATGCAGCCCGTGTATTTTTTCCATGAATTTAGGTGCATTTGAGGTCATTGTGGGACTGACTCCTGGGGGCCATTGAAACAGTGATTTGACTGCCTGCATGGACAAACCTTGTTCAACTCCAAGATATTCAGTTTGCAAATCAGTCTTTTCCTTGTTTTCTGTACTTTGGGAACTTGTTAAATATTGTTTGTTGCTGCCCCCAACAGCTGGATGAACACAGCAGGCCAAGCAGCATTGGAGGACAGGAAAGCTGATGTTTGGGGCCTAGACCCCTCTTCAGAAATGGGGGAGGGGAAGGAGGGTTCAGAAATAAATAGGGAGAGGGGGGAAGGCAGATAAAAGATGGATAAAGGAGAAGATAGGTGGAGATGAGACAAACAGGTCAAAGAGGCGGGGATGGAGCCAATAAAGGTGCGTGTAGGTGGGGAGTTAGGGAGGGGATTGGTCAGTACAGGGAGGACAGACAGGTCAAGGGAGCGGGATGAGGTTAGTAGGTAGTAGATGGAGATGGGGCTTGAGGTGGAAGGAGGGGATAGGTGGGAGGAAGGACAGGTTAGGGAGGTGGGGACGAGCTAGGCTGGTTATGAGATGTGGTTGGGGGAGGGGAGATTTTGAAACTTGTGAAGTCCTCCCACCCACCCTCCTGCAAAAATGCCATCACTATTTCCAATTCCTTCGCCTCCGCCACATCTGCTCCCACTCCTGAACATCCCAGATGTCCTCATTTTTCAAGGATCGCAACTTCGCCCCCTCAGTGGTCAAGAACGCCCTTGACTGTGTCTCCGGCATTTCCCACAACTCATCCCTCACACCCCCTCCCCACAATAACAACCAAAAAAGAATCTCCCCCATCCTCACATACCACCCCACCAACCTCTGGATACAACGCATCATCTTCTGCCACTTCCGCCATCTGCAATCCGACCCCACCACCAAAGACATTTTTCACTCCCCACCCTTATCTGCTTTCCGAAGGGGCCACTCTCCATGACTCCCTTGTCCGCTGCACATACTCCACCATCCCCACCACACCCGGCACTTTTCCCTGCAACCGCAGGAAGTACTACACTTCCCCCTACACCTCCCCCCTCATCCCCATCCCAGTCCCCAAGAAGACGTTCCACACCAAGCAGATGCTCACCTGCACATATGTTAACGTGATATACTGTATCCGCTGTTCCCGTTGTGGCCTCCTCTACATCGGGGAAAGAAAGCGAAGGCTTGGGGACTACTTTGTGGAACATCTATGCTTGGTTCGCACTAAACATCTGCATCTCCCAGTCGCAAACCATTTCAATTACCCCTCCCATTCCTCAGACGACATGTCCATCCTGGGCCTCCTGCAGTACCACAATGATACCACCCAAAGGTTGCAGGAACAGCATCTCATATTCCGCTTGGGAACCCTGCAGCCCAATGGTATCAATGTGGATTTCACCAGCTTGTTATCTCAGATTCTCCAGCATCTGCAGTTCCTACTATCTTTCAAGCGTGTAAGGCTGGTTTCTTTTTTGCTTTATTAAAAATTCTAGGTGTACACCATGCAGCATTATTCTTGTGTTATCTAAAAATGACACAAATGAGGCACATGGATTCTGTTTACTTGGAGATGTCTCAAAAGCTTATTTACAGCCAAACTATACATTACAGAGTAATAACACAGAAATTTGGAGAAGGGTCTCAACACGAAACGTCAACTTTCCTACTCCTCTGATTCTGCCTGGCCTGCTGAGTTCCTCCAGCTCCGCACTGTGTTATCTCTGACTCCAGCATTGGTAGTTCTTAGTATCTCTCACTACAGAGTATTGCCCAGATGCACCCTGTGTCTCACGGGCTATACAGCAGAGATACTGTGGACATGAGACAATATCCCAGCTCCACAATTAATTCCCGTGCTTATCTTATAAAGGGACATCACTCCAAAGGTTAATAACATAAGAGAAATCAGTGACCTCCCACAACCTCATCCATCTTCCTTTAGGCTTGGACTCCAATCAGTTACTTTGCTGATTCCTTGTTCAGTTTTGCTTGGAGCTCTTGATGCCTCACTGGATTAGATGCTGCCTTTATCTCAAGCCACAGTTCCACTCATCTTTCCTTTTCAGTTCTTTGGTTGGACCAAGGCTATAATGAGGTCAGAGGCTGAGTGGCTCTTGCAGAATCCAAACTGAGTGTCAATGAATAGGTTTTTGATAAGCAATTGCTGATAGAGACATGGTGATACACAGCAAGGAAATGGACCCCTCAGTCCAACACATCCATGCCGTCCTGATATCCTAAATTAATCTAGTCCCATTGCCAGCAGTTAGTCCATATCCCTCTTAACCTTTCCTACTCATATACCCATCCAGGTGGCTATTAAAGGGTGGCACGGTGGCTCAGTGGTTAGCACTGCAGCCTCACAGCGCCAGGAACCTGAGTTCGATTCCCACCTCGGGCAACTGTCTGTGTGGAGTTTTCACATTCTCCCCGTGTCTGCATGGGTTTCCTCCGGGTGCTCCGGTTTCCTCCCACAGTCCAAAGGTGTGCAGGTTATGTGGATTGGCCATGCTAAAATTACCCATAGTGTTCAGGGGTGGGTGGGTGGGTTATAGGCGGATAGGTCTGGGTGAGATGCTTCAAGGGGCGGTGTGGACTTGTTGGGCTGAAGGGCCTGTTTCCACACTGTAGGGAATCTAATCTAAATGTTGTAATTGTACCAACCTCCACCACGTCCTCTGAAAGTTCATTCCATACACACACTACCGTCTGTGAGAAAAAGTTGCTCCCTTGGGTGCCTCTTAAATTTTTTCCCTCTTACCTTAAGCCCTCTAGTTTTGGACTCTCCTACCCTGGGGAATACACCATGACTATTCACCCTATCGATGCCCTCATGATTTTATACACCTCTACAAGGTCATGCCTCAGCCTCTCCTAGTCCAGGGAAAATACCCCTAGCCTATTCAGCTTCTCCTTATAGTTGAAACTCTCCAACCCTGGCAGCATCTCTTCTGAATCATTTTAAGTTTCACAACATCCTTCCTATATCAGTGAGGCCAGAACTGCATGCAGTGTTCCAATAATCAACCCATTTCATCACATTGAGAACAGACTGAAAAGATTAATTTTGCTTTTGCGTCTTGCTGAACACGCAACCCGACCAAAAATATAATGAAATTCATTTGAAAGAATCCTATTACGAATTTTAATGAGAAATATAAATATACATCCCTGTGTAATTGAATGGTAAATTTACAGATTAGGAATCTTAGCCCAAAGGGTGACATGAGGAAGACGGGTTTCAATTCATGGGATACTACATCAATAATCCATAAAGAGAGAACTAATCCATTGCATTAGGCTCCACTTAAACCTTATTGGGGCCAGTATCCTGGTCAATTGTGTAACTAGGGCGATGGACAGAGCTTTAAGCTAAAAGTTGTTTTGGGAGTGGGTGAGTGCTTGGGAGAAGGGAGATTTAGCAACCCAAAGAGAAAATTCCAGGTAACTTTTGATCATCTTTCTTTAATGTCCTTGTGTATCCTGGTCTCATTTTATTTTGCAATGCTACATGAAGCTCCTTGGCATGTTTTGTTAATTTATAGACATGATGTGAACAGAAATTGTAATTGTTGATTCTAAGGAATTTGACCAATATTTTCAGCCAAGATATTCACACCCAAGAGATTAAATATAGTCAAGATCCAGCCCAAGGTTTCATTTTAAAGGTGCTAGCCCTCATGGTTTGTCCTAGAGACTTGTAATAATGTTAATGTATATTATGAAGCCTCAATACAAAGTTCAATACATGTCATTTGTAGGCTTAGGTTCCACTATATAAACCATCTTCACCAGTCCTCTCAACTACAACAGTCAACCTTGGCGTTCTTCTTTATTCTTCTTTTTCCACACCCTCTCAGCTTTTTGCTCTTCTACTTTACTGCTTTGATTTAATCTGGGCTTCTCACTCTTGTTTCTGAAGAAGGGTCCTGACTTGAAATGTCAACTTTCCTGCTCCTCTGATGCTGCCTGGCCTGCTGTGTTCCTCCAGCTCCACACTGTGATATCTCTGACTCCAGCATTGGCAGTTCTTACTATTTCTTACTCTTTTGCCTGCTTTCTTTGGATTTTTGCAAATTACGACCCTTGAACAGCTCTTTATGGCTCTCTACTAGATTCTCATTGCTCGTGGTTAATTGAAAAATTCTCTGCTCCTTCCATTATCTCCAATCAAAAGGTTTGCTCTAGATTGATATATAAAGGGCTTAAAAGCCCATCCATGCTCATTAGCATTAATGAGACTGGTAATTTAAACAAAGTACCAAGTTTGGTCAAAGAAATTATCTTGGGTTTCACTCAGTTTTGAATTGTTCTTAAACTTTGTAAGCTAGAAGAAAGCTTTAGTCAAAAGAGACTGCTTTGCTGGTGCTGGCGGAGTTCAAGAGGGGAAAATAACATAGATAAGGCTGTATCTGTTAAAGTCTACATTTCCCTAATATCCATCTTTACTTCATTAAAACTTACAGCTAATGCAACACACAAGGAAGAAACAACTGGAATTGTCAGCACCTAAAGTGTTGAAATTAACCATGCCAGTGAACCCAAACATGTTTGTACTCAAACTCAACAATTGTTGGAAAAGTTTATTTGGCTCCACCTAGTGGAAAAATTACTGCAAAAATCTGAACTATTTTGAAGTACCTTTACAGTCTGGGCTCCATTAGTGAGCGCTGGGGTCATGGTGTGGGATCGTGGATTAGTTAGCTCAGTTGGCTGGATGGCTGGTTCATGATACCAGCAACATGGGTTTGATTCCCCCACTAGCTGAGGTTACCACAAAGGCTTCTCCTTCTCAGACTCTCCCCTCACCTGAGACATGGTGACCTTCAGGTCAAAGCATCAGCAGTTGTCTCTCTCTAAGGAGAAAGCAGCTCCACGACCTGGTAAGACTCTGAGAGCTTTACCTTTATGTGATTTGAGACCTACTCTCATTGAAGCAGGCTGATGTAAACTTAGTGAAATCAACAGATGTGGGAGATTACAGCTTTGAGTCGAGAGGACTCTTCCTTTCCATGGATGCTGTCCGACTCCCTGAGATCTCTAGCATTCGGTGTTTTCAGTACAGATTCCAGCGTCTACAATAATTCGCACGTAGCTGCAAACTTAGCGCTGCCTCTTCATTTACCTGATTATTACAACTGGTCCAAGTAGGGCTGGCCCTGCCCATTACCTGATTTCTGAGCAGTGAGCTGAGCAGTGTGTGCTGGTAATGCGTGCCACAGCTAGATTGCTCCTCTTCAAGGCAAATCTACCCTCACCCGTGGAATACATTTGGTATATTGACACGGGCTGCCAGTAGGATCTGAAAAGATGGAGTACCTACAAAAAATAAGAGAAATAGCTCCTACGTTCAAGGATATCTTGCTGACAGCTGTAGTGGTGGAGACAGACAAGTGGAAAAAGAAAAGAGAAAATAAAAAAAAATTGCTTGCCACTTTTGTTTTTCAATGCTTAAAGTATATGAGGAGGGAGACAGAGAGAGAAAAAGTTGGCAGCAAAGAGCAACAGTAAAGGTTTTCCCCATTTCTAATCAGGAAGTGCAGAATAATGAGCCTTCAAGGCAACCCCTCAGGATAGAGTGGGAATGGCTGGCCAGCCAGATAATTGGCCAAGATCTGGTCCCTAGCATGGGGCAGCAGCAGATCCTGTGGGTGTGGGAGGTTACAGAATGCACCATCCAAGGAGCCTTTGCCCAATAAACTATCAGCTTTTCATGCTACTCCATGTACCACACTCCTGTCAATTCCACATTTGAAGTCTCTACCATGGGAGCTTATACCCAAATTCCAAAGACACCATCTCATCTCCACACACATTTCTTGATGTCAGTTCCAAACCTACCTTTTTCTGTTTTCATCTTCCACCCACATAGCTATTTGGCTATGGCAGGTAGATCACCCAAACTCACTGCAGGTCAATCACTGGCGTTCTTCCCTCTCTTTCGCAGGAAATTGTCTCACAGAAACAATGAGTCCTGCCTTGGGGCTGTACATGATGTTATTGTTTTCTCCTGGGATGATATCATTCATATTTTCACTCCTGCCACTCCACCTAATACCAAAACTATTGCCCGTCAAATAGCTAGCCCAGAATTCTACCATTCATGTTGAGATAGTATATCCAAAGAAGGGCCCTCAAGTCCAAACCCTACTCAGGGCACCTTACAAGTTTATCTTCAATTTTCCCCACTGAAAGACCGATGCCTTCCAACAGTGCATAAGATAACATTGCACTACACTAAATGTGCAGGCAAAGAAACCCACAAGACATATAGTAAGACAATACACAAGGGGCAAATAGTTTGGTTTTGCTTGTACAATTGCATATGTTGTTTGATAAAGATGTAATGACAATTTTTTAGTAGACTGCTCTCATTGCAGGATTCTGGTGAAGAAGCTGCCTTCTTTTGATCTTGTGGATGGAATTTGAAGGTGGGTTATTACCAAACAATGGTGTTGATGGGACACCATTTTAATGAAACCAGGATAGGCACTCAGAACAGCCATTCAGGAAGGATGATGTATCGTTCCGCATTCCCACCTGCTCTTCGTCTTCTCCAGAGATTGCCCTTACTACAGTTTTGACTTGATCTCTCTACTGGGGTTGCACAGCTAGAAACACTACAACAACAGCCTCCTGTTGTAGCCTTTATGACCAATTGCCACCCTGTGTAGGTGCAATAAATTAAAGCCTGTTAAGTTTATATTATATATCATGTTGAATGGTATTTGGAATTTCAGTTTGAGACTGTATTTTGTCTCTACAAATGAAAGACTGAGAAAATCAAAAGGCCTATTGTATTTCAACAAGGTGCAAAGTTAGAAGGGCAAATGAGCTGTGAGGAGGATAAAAAGTGATGGGAAAAAGAGATGGACAAGATAAGTGATTGTACAATAGATTAGATTAGATACCCTACAGTGTGGAAACAGGCCCTTCGGCCCAACAAGTCCACACCGCCCCTTGAAGCATCCCACCCAGACCCATCCCCCTATAACCCATGCACCCCTGAACTACGGGCAATTTAGCATGGCCGATTCACCTCGCCTGCACATCTTTGGACTGTGGGAGGAAACCGGAGCACCCGGAGGAAACCCAAGATTCTCCAGCATCTGCAGTTCCTACCATCTCTTTGGCCAAGCTTTTTGGTTATCCGGCCTAATATCTGTTCAAGTGGTTTGGTGTCACATTTTGTTTTATAATGTATTGGTGGAAGGTGGAATCTAACTTAGGAATGCCTGAGTATAATCACTTTAATTCTAAGAATAGCAAATTAGAATGGAAAAGAATCAAAGTTTTAAATGTTTCCAGTGACTTTGATGTACTGTCCAAGAATTGCAAAGGGTTAGCATTTAAGTATTCCAAACAATTAGGAAGGGAAACAGCATTGTTATTTATTGGTATGGTTTGGTGCATAGGACTAAGGAAATCATGTTACAATTTAAAAGACTTTTGTAAGACCACAACAGTGGACACTGTGAATACATTGTCTTCTTAGGCAGCCCATAGGGGTTAAGAATGTTCACTCTAAAAGGTTTCATGACTGAAGAGTCCATTGTATGACGTATAGTCCATTTGAAAGGAGGGACAGGTAGTGGTTTGGGGAATGGAAGGAAGGAATTTCTACATTGCCAAACACTGCTTCCTCTTTCGATGCCTGGATTTGAATGTCCCACCAGCAGTAAACATCGAGGAGTACAGATCCTTCCCAAATGTTTTCTCTCCACCTTGGGTAATGTTGAGTCAGGAATTTCCAGGTTTCACTGGGGATGTTGAGCATTTTCAAAGAGGCTTCAAGGCTGTTTCTAATGTCCTCCTGGGACTCACTTGTTGTGTTGAAGCTTCAAGTAGAGCACTTATTTATGGAGCCTGATCTCATGCATGTGGATGATGTGGCCTATCTAGCAGTGCTGATCCAGCCGGATCAATGCTTCAGTGCTGGAAACATTAGCCTGAGTAAGAACAATGACATTGGTGCATCTATCCTGACAATGGATTTGCAATGTCTTGCAACACCAAGGCTGGTGGCACTTCTCCGATGTTTTGAAGAGACATGCTTTACATAGTCCAAATCTCTGAGCCACTGTGAGAATGTATCAGAACTGCTCCGTGGCTTGGTGCCACATTTGAGGTCCTGGTCTTCAAGCACACTCTTCCTCAGGTGACCAAGAGCTTAAGGCAGTACTAACCTCACAGTCTACACCTTTCCTCAAGCTGCAAAAGGAAAGAAAATGGTCCATGTTCTCCAAAGCATCATCATGGACTTTGGTAATTAGGGTCATTAGTTGCTGCCCAGAGAGAAAAACAAAATAAAGTCATGTTCTTTGTTTCTCATAGAGGATAGTATCCACATCACGATGCTGGAAAGATCTCTTCAATTACAGGAAAGAAGCTCATTGAAGAGGGTTCTTGTGATAGCTTTTCCTGTGGTCGACAGCAGAGAAATTCCTTTGTAGTTATCACATTTGGGCCTATAACCTTTCTCAAAGATGATCACAATTATGCTATCTCCTAGCACGCTCTGCTCCTTCTAGTAAGGGCAAATGAGGTTGTGTGTTCATGCTAATAGTCATATTTTAGTGTATTGGGGGATTCCATCTGCCCCTGATACCTTGATGTTCTTTAGTATTGGCTGTCCTTTCCTACCCTGTGCCAGGTTGAGGATGGTCTGAGATGGTGGTGGGTAAAATGCTGCAGGATAGAGTTGTAGGCACATAATGCAAAGGCAAAGATTTAAGGAGATCTTCAAAGTGCTCCTACCAGCAAATAGCAACTGCCTGCCTGTCCTTAAGGAGCAGCTCTCCATTCTTTGGTCTCCATATGTAAGGAAAGCATACATTCCTCTGAGACAGGACAAGGAATTGGTTCCCAGAATGAGAATTGACCTATTTGTGAGAAACTGAGTTTTAAAAATTTATTTCATGGGATTTGTCGCCTGCCTTTAATTGCCCTTGAGCTGAGGGGCTTGCTCGGTTATTTCAGAGGGCATTTAAAAGTCAATGATATTGCCATGGATCTGGAGGCACAAGTAGGGAAGATCAGGTAAAAATGGCCAACTTTTCTTTTCCAAAGGACAGGAGTGAACCAGATGGGTTTATCCCAGAATCAATGACATTTATTTCCAGTTTTCTTATTTAAATTGAGCAATTGAAATCAAGTTCTGACAGCTGCCATGGTAGATTTTGATTTCATGTCCTCAGAATACTAGCCCCTATCTCGGGATTACTAATCCAGTAACATTGCCATTACATCATGACCATTCATTTCAAATCTGGGTCACCTACAGATGTAATTAACTTCTAATTACAGTATGTGCTTTTTTAAAAAAGTAGCGATATAGCGAAAAGATGACAATGGATTCATTAACTGCCTGGAGAGAAACGTTGGAACGTTGGACCTGAACATGTTGAGGAAGCTTAACGCACAAATTGAACAGTAATTCCCAGTAAGTATCTCAGACTATGATCTTGATGGGAGAAAAGACAGCAGTCTGGGCAACAGATGAACTTGTTGCCTTCCTTGTAGGAATACATAGGGACAGGAGTTCAAACTAAGTTTCAAGTTAGGTCAGTGAATGTTAATGAGTTGGGATACTTCTAACTACTAGCATGGTTTTGAGTGCTCATGTGCTGTGAAAAGTGTACTGGAAGAACCTGTAGGTAAATTGCAGGTAAAGTGCTCCCTCACTCTGAATGCCAGAAACCAGTCAATAAGCTAATTTAAAGTGAGCAGGGCAAAAGAATTTCAGCTAACCTGCAAAGTTAAGAATCTTGAAATTAACTGCTTAATTATTAATTTTCCATTATCTACTGTTCACAAAAAACCTGGAGGTAAATTCATAGATCTTCTAATATCCATCCTCTTTTGGACTCACATTACATTTCTAATGTATGAACATGCATTGCATTAATATTTCATAAAACCGCAAGAACAAGAGGAAAAGGCAATTCAGTCCCTGGAGCTTTTTCATACTTAATGATTTTTAAAAAATCTTGTTCATTAACTCAAGAAGGCCTGGTTAAATTGGTTTTTATTTAAAAAAAACAGAAATACATTTGGTCTGGGATAAAGATATCGTCAAAGGAGTTGATCTTTTCTAATTAATCTTGCTGCGACCAGCCGAAGGAGTCAGGGGAATAAGAAAATGCGAGCCAGTTCATAGCCCCTCATTTAGAATCACCTTGAATTGTAATACAACCGTGTTAACAAAACCCTAACAAATCTGTATTAGGGAACTGGAGCTGGAGCTGGATGAACTTTGGATTATTTGGGAGGCTCAGGAGGTGATTGAGAGGAGTTACAAGGAGGTAGTCACACCACAGGTACAGGATAAAGGTAGATGAGTTACAGTCAGGGGCCGGAAAGGGAACAGGCAGGCAATGCAGGGATCCCCTGTGTCCGTTCCCCTCAATAACAAGTATACCATTTTGGACACTATTGAGGGGGATGACTTACCAGGGGTAAGCCATGGGGTACAGGTCCCTGTCACAGAGTCTGTCCCTGTTGCTCAGAAGGGAAGGGAGGAGAGGAGGAGAGCATTAGTTATTGGGTACTCCATAGTTAGGCGGACACATAGGAGATTCTGTGGGAATGAGAGAGACTCATGGTTGGTGCATTGCCTCCCAGGTGCCAAGGTTCATGATGTCTCAGATCGTGTTTCCGGGATCCTTAAGGGAGATGGGGAGCACCCCAAGTCGTGGTCCACATAGGCAGCAACAACATAGGTAGGAAAAGGGTTGGGGATGTAAGGCAGAAATTCAAGGATCTAGGGTGGAAGCTTAGAGCGAGAACAAACAGAGTTGTTACCTCTGGTTCAATACCCATGCCACGTGCTAGCGAGGTGAGGAGTAGGGTGACAGAGCAGTTGAACATGTGGCTACAGGGATGGTGTGAGAGGGGGGGATTCAGATACCTGGATAATTGGGGCTCATTCTGGGGTTGATGGGATCTCTATAAACGGGATGGTCTACACCTGAGCCAGAGGGGTACCAATATCCTGGGGAGGGGGGAAATTTGCTAATGGTCTTCAGGAGGGTTTAAACTAATTTAGCAGGGAGTTGTGAGCCTGAATTGTAGCTCCAGTGAACAGGAGGTTGAGAGTGGTGAGGTCATGAATAAGGTTTCAAGGTCGCAGGAGTGTACCGGCCGGCAGGAAGATGGTCTGAAGTGTGTCTAGTCAATGCCAGGAGCATCCGGAATAAGGTGGGTGAACTTGCAGCATGGGTTGGTACCTGGGAGTTCGATATTGTGGCCATTTTGGAGACATGGATAGAGCAGGGGCAGGAATGGTTGTTGCAGTTTCCGAGGTTTAGATGTTTCGGTAAGATCAGGGAAGGTGGTTAAAAAGGGGGGAGTATGGCACTGTTAGTCAAGGTTGTTATTACGGTGGCAGAAAGGACGTTTCATGAGGACTCATCTACTGAGGTAGTATGAGCTGAGGCTAGAAACAGGAAAGGAGAGGTCACCCTGTTGGGAGTTTTCTATAGGCCTCCAAAAAGTTCCAGATAGAGGAAAGGATTGCAAAGATGATTCTGGATAGGAGCGAAAAGTTACAGGGTAGTTGTTACGTGGGACTTTAACTTTCCAAATATTGACTGGAAAACCTATAGTTTGAGTACTTTAGATGGGCCAGCTTTTGTCCAATGTGTGGAGGAGGGTTTCCTGACACAGTATGTAGATAGGCCAACAAGAGACGAGGCCACATTGGATTTGGTACTGGGTAATGAACCAGGCCAGGTGTTAGATTTGGAGGTAGGTGAGCATTTTGGTGATAGTGACCGCAATTCAGTTATGTTTATTTTAGTGAAGGAAAGGGGTAGGTATATGCTACAGGGCAAGAGTTATAGCTGGGGGAAAGGCAAATATGAGGTGATTAAGCAAGACTTAGGATGCATGGGATGGAGAAGGAAACTGCAGGGGCTGCGCACAATTGAAATGTGGAGCTTGTTCAAGGAACAGCCACTGCGTGTCCTTGATAGGTATGTACCTGCCAGGCAGGGAAGAAGTGGTTGAGTGAGGGAAATGTGGTTTACTAAAGAAGTTGAATCTCTTGTCAAGAGGAAGAAGGGGGCTTATATAAAGATGAGGCATGAAGGCTCAATTAGGGCACTTGAGAGTTAAAAGTTAACCAGGAAGGACCTAAAGAGAGATCTAAGAAGAGCCAGGAGGGGACATGAGAAGTCTTTGGCAGGTAGGATCAAGGAAAGCCCTAAAGCTTTCTATAGTTATAAAATACAAAGTTGCTAGAAAAGCTCAGCAGGCCTAGTAGCAACTGTGGTGGAGAAAACAGAGTTAACGTTTCGGGTCCGGTGACCTTTCCTCAGAACTGATGGTGGCTGGGAAAACGTGACAAACAAGATTCCATGGAGACTTGGCAGAATTAGTGGAGAAGTTTGGAAATACAGAACTTAGTGGCACTTTTTCTGGTTCAGGAGGTTGATTATTTAGGACTGAAACGATGAGAAATTTCTTCATCTCATGCTGTGTACTTTTGAAGCTGTCTATCACAGAGCTTCGGGGATGATCCATCCTTGAATACATTTAGAACATGGAACAATACAGCACAGAACAGGCCCTTCAGCCCTCGATGTTGTGCCGACCTGTGAGCTAATCTAAGCCCCTCCCCCTACACTGTCCCATCATCATCCGTATGCTTATCCAAAGACTGCTTAAATGCCCCTAATGTGGCTGAGTTAACTACATTGGCAGGCAGGGCTTTCCACGCCCTTACCACTCTCTGAGTAAAGAACCTGCCTCTGACATCTGTCTTATATCTATCACCTCTCAATTTGTAGCTATGCACCCTCGCTCAAGCTGATCATCATCCTCGGAAAAAGACTGTCACTGTCCACCCTATCTGATCCTCTGAGGCTGAGAATTTAGTCTAAGTTATCTTGCTTGGAAGTTGGATGCCTGAGCCTTTGAATAACTCTAGTGGGGTGTCACTCTTTCCGCTGAACACATTGTTCTTCACTAAGTAATAAACAAGTGGGTTAATGGACATCTGCCATCCAAGTTGTGAATACTTGCATTGAATCTGCCAGAGTTGTCAAATATCAGACTATCTGATACCACAACCTTCCAATTGGGAATCCCCCAATACTGCATGCTGGTGCGGGCACCCTTCCTGGTGTGAGGTACAGCAGGATTGTGCCAGAAATGGTTGGAAATCCTGAGTGCCTTACTTCCAAGAACTTTTGACTTTTACCATGCCATCTCCAGTGATATTACTAACCTGAATTTCTAGCTGTTATTATTAAATTAGAAACTGAGCCTTTAGACAATGTCATAGCCAACGTATGACCTTGTTTGTTAATAAAATACACATGATTGAATCTAGCTGTAACACTGTTTATATTTCCAACCAATTTGCTCTCAACTGCCTTCTGGCACTTCAAGTATTATGTTACATGCTGTCTATTGGTCACCAAAATCATACTCTTTATTATGACTGGAATGGTAACATATGATATGTTATTATGCAGAAGAGAAACAATCCATTTGTCATGAACTTGGGATTTGTTATGCAGAGTTACTAGAAGGCAGTAAATATAATGAGTACTTTTAAAATTAATGGGGTACTAAAGAGAATAAATGATGTATATCTACTTTACCATATCTTAAGAAATGTTTGCCTTATCTGAAAGAATGTTTGTAACTACTTTAAAATGACAGTTAATCATTTCTTGTAAAAATGAATAACATGAAAGTTGAGTACACTGCTATGGAGAAAATTTCTGTATCAAGGATCTCGATCAGCGCAGCCTTGGAGGGCTGAAGGTCCTGTTCCTGTGCTGTAATTTTCTTTGTTCTTTGTTCTTAATGTGAAGATATTATTGCTTTGCATAAAACAGAGGGTTAGGTAATGGTGATAATCTGATTCTTGAAATCTAACACTTCAAAATTGAACTGATTGGCTTTATTGCCTTTTCAAAAAGTACAATTAGGAAGTGTTTAAATCACAGTGTGAGAAATGTTATCCACAGCAAACAGAACCATTTTTGTTTCAGGCAAATATCCCTAAGGCTAGTTTCCCAGCACAGAGAAAATAATGCAACCTGGTGGTTTGGGATATTGCTTTTAAATCTGCTTTACAACTCAGCCTGTTAGAAGGAGCCTGTATACTTTTTGACTTAGCTGTAGCTGACTTACTGTGGTACAATTTCTGCCTGAGATTCTGGTGGCTTTAACTTGTCTTTTTTACACTCTGAGGCTGCCCTCTAATGCGTCATTGGGATATATCAGCCTGCGGCAGCAACATCTGTGAACTGAACGTTCCTGTGTATTCTTCTGAGAACCAGTAGAAATCACTGTCCTTTGGTAACATTTTCAATCTGATGTGAATTTTAACAATCTCTGTTCTGTTTGAGTTTGATTTGGAATTCCACAACATATCATTATGACCGACAAGCAGACAAGCTGTACGGAAAAAACAGTTTTGTTCAATTCGTGAGGCTGGATGAACACAGCAGGCCCAGCAGCATCTCAGGAGCACAAAAGCTGACGTTTCGGGCCTAGACCCTTCATCAGAGAGGGGGATGGGGAGAGGGAACTGGAATAAATAGGGAGAGAAGGGGAGGCGGACCGAAGAACCCTCTCCCCATCCCCCTCTCTGATGAAGGGTCTAGGCCCGAAACGTCAGCTTTTGTGCTCCTGAGATGCTGCTTGGCCTGCTGTGTTCATCCAGCCTCACATTTTATTATCTTGGATTCTCCAGCATCTGCAGTTCCCATTGTCTCTTGTTCAATTCGTGTTAGCTTTTCGTTTTCTTTTGTAAAGATTTAGATTTAGATTTATTGTAATGTGCATATCAAAAATACAGTCTAAACAGTTTATTTTTGCATGTTTGTATCATCACACTCTGGCACCATTTTGAAACGCTGAATACGATGCAAGATTTTACTGCAATAGAGTTCAGTTTTCCCTCTCCTTTGTGTCCCCCCTCTGCTGCTGCTCCAGTCACTGCTTGGCAGGAGTCTCTGTAAGGGGTTCCAGGGTCCCCAAAACAGGCTCCCGAGTTTCTGTTATACGCTCTGGGGTCTCAGTTACAGGCCTTCGTACCTCCCGCTTCCCTCCGATGTTCGTCCAGTTTCTGCTGCTGGTCATCAGTCGTCGGGGTCCTCCGCCATCACTTTCAGCCACGCTATTGCTCCTTCAGGTGCCCGGGCCTAGCTGCGGAGCTGGAGCCTCAGCTCAGCCTGTGAGTCCAGGCCAAAGGAGTCAGCCTGGGGCCTGCTCCTCAGCCGCTGGGAAACCCTGTGCTGGGGTGGAGATGTATCTGGCTTATCCTGCCATTGCCACCACTGCCACTACCATAAGAGGCCTCCTCATTCACCTGCCACTCTCGAGGCTTTAAAGTATATCACATTGGCAGATGCTTGCCCCCACACCTCCTCCCTCACCCCTATCCCAGGCCCCAAGATGACATTCCACATTAAGCAGAGGTTCACCTGCACATCTGACAATGTGGTATACTGCATCCACTGTACCTGGTGTGGCTTCCTCTACATTGGGGAAACCAAGCGGAGGCTTGGGGACTGCTTTGCAGAACACCTCCGCTCGGTTCGCAATAAACAACTGCATCTCCCAGTCGCAAACCATTTCCACTCCCCCTCCCATTCTCTAGATGACATGTCCATCATGGGCCTCCTGCAGTGCCACAATGATGCCACCGAAAGGTTGCAGGAACAGCAACTCATATTCCGCTTGGGAACCCTGCAGCCCAATGGTATCAATGTGGACTTCACCAGCTTCAAAATTTCCCCTACCCCAACGCATCCCAAAACCAGCCCAGTTCATCCCCTCCCCCCACTGCACCACACAACCAGCCCAGCTCTTCCCCTCCACCCACTGCATCCGAAAAATAGTCCAACCTGTCTCTGCCTCCCTAACCTGTTCTCCCTCTCACCCATCCCTTCCTCCCACCCCAAGCCGCACCTCCATCTCCTACCTACTAACCTCATCCCACCTCCTTGACCTGTCCGTCTTCCCTGGACTGACCTATCCCCTCCCTACCTCCCCACCTATACTCTCCTCTCCACCTATCTTCTTTACTCTCCATCTTCGGTCCGCCTCCCCCTCTCTCCCTATTTATTCCAGAACCCTCACCCGATCTCCCTCTCTGATGAAGGGTCTAGGCCCGAAATGTCAGCTTTTGTGCTCCTGAGATGCTGCTGGGCCTGCTGTGTTCATCCAGCCTCACATTTCATTAATTAGGGCCAAACCTCAGACTTTGGAACCACAGTACTTTCTGTTCACCCTCTCCATGCCTGTCATAAACGTTTACACCTCTATCAGGACCGCCCTCAACCTTCCCTGCTCCAAATAAAATGACCTGAGCCTATCCAGGCTTTCTTCAGAACTGAAATGTTCCATCACAGCCAACATCCTGGCGAATCTCCTTTGCACCCCTTCCTGGGCAATTACATCCTTCCTATGGTGTCCTGAGTGCTGCTGAAGATGCCCTCATCCAGGCACACATTACTCCAGCTGTGTCTGAACCAACATTCTCTAGAGTTTCAACATGACCTCCCTGCTCTTGTAATTAATGCCAAGTCTAATAAAGGCAAGTGTCCCACACACCTTCTGCAAGGTGTGCCAAAAATCCCCATCAGTTTATGGAAATATCCTGGACTTAAAACCCTCTGAAGGCAGAAGTTGCGGAAATTACGTTGGATTAAAATTCACTGAGCTTTTGGGATCCAGAACCCATGGGCTGTAACTAAGCTAGGAAGATGCTGGCTGGGACAGACTGGGTAATATGCAAGCCCAGGGGCAGATGTCTGGAAGGGGTTAACTTGCAGAAACTAAAGGAAGACCCTCATTCATGCCCCAGCTTAAACAATGGAAGCCAGACTGCAGGAAATAAACAGCTTCAGCAACTTCAGACCCTCTGGAGCCTGGAGAGGTACAAAGCCATACAATTTTCCAGCCAGTGCTCAGCCACAGAAATACTGAACATTCCACACCATTGTGCTACATGCAAACCAGTTCCAAACATGGATGTAAAGACATTCACATCACTATTCAAACCTGAATGAATACCCATCCAAGGGAAATACTGGACATTCCAAAACCATCAAAAACTTTCGCCTCAATTGAAAAACGATTCACACCTGCTCCTGTGCTCAGGAAGCACATTCAGCCCCGAGAAGAGGAACAATAGCTCAACAGATTTGGTGTGCGATAAGGGGACCTGCAGTTGACTACAACTGGACACCCTGAACCCAGCATGGGAGAGAAAGAGAAGGAGAAAGAGAATGAGAAACAGCGTGGTACCAGCCCTGTGATACCAGAACTGTGATACCAGCCACGCTCCATGACTCCAACACGGTGTGTGTGCTCTGAGTTGGGCTCTGCGAGGAAAGTTTGAGAGTCCGAGTGACAAGCAGGCCCCATTCATGAAGGAAAGCAGCCCTGGCAACCACTGAATACCAGCAACTAACTATGAACATCTACTCGACATCCAGAGGCAACCGAAGGCATCCAGAGAGACAAGACACTGACCAGGACAATGCCGGCAACATCCTGCTCACAAGGACCACCAGAAAAGTAATAAAAACCAAGGTACTCACTGGCCTGGTCCCATGTGTTCAATCACATCAGCGGACAACACTTGGACTAACTATAAGACCATAAGACCACAAGACATAGGAGTGGAAGTAAGGCCATTCAGCCCATCAAGTCCACTCTGCCATTTAAATCATGGCTGATGGGCATTTCAACTCCACTTCCCTGCACTCTCCCCGTAGCCCTTGATTCCTTCTGAGATCAAGAATTTGTCGATCTCTGCCTTGAAGGCATCCAATGTCCTGGCCTCCACTGCACTCCGTAGCAATGAATTCGACAAGCCCACCACTCTCTGGCTGAAGAAATGTCGTCTCATTTCAGTTTTAAATTTACCTCCTCTAATTCTAAGGCTGTGCCCACGGGTCCTGGTCTCACCACCTAACAGAAACAACTTCCTAGCATCCACCCCTTCTAAGCCATACATTATCTTGTAAGTTTCTATTAGATCTCCCTTCAACCTTCTAAACTCTAATGAGTACAATCCCAGGATCCTTAGTCATTCGTGATACGTTAAACCTACCATTCCAGGGATCATCCGTGTGAATCTCCACTGGACACGCTCCAGGGCTAGTATGTCCTTCCTGAGGTGTGGGACAAAATTGGA